>NC_058131.1:366889705-367004396 GCF_016433145.1 Gracilinanus agilis
TTCCTTCCTTCCTTCCTTCCTTCCTTCCTTCCTTCCTTCCTTCCTTCCTTCCTTCCTTCCTTCCTTCCTTCCTTCCTTCCTCCGTTCCTTCCTCTTCATACTCCAGTACATAACTTTAGGAACTCAAGGGAAGGAGAGATCCATTTAGACCGGAGTGGTCAGGAGCTTTCTGGAGAAAGAAAAAGAAACATTTATTCTAGGCCTCCTGGCCCTTGTCTCATAAGCTCATTAATCTAGAAATAACTATGTTAAAATATTTTGAAAAATGATCTTCTAAGGTATCAGATATTTATTTATTTCCTGTGTGCCCACATATGGAACCCACGATTCTTTGAGAAATGAACATATTATCTTAAGATTGTGTGAGATAGAAGGAATCTTAAGAGAGAAGCTGGTTTTGTCCCTTCTTTTTACAGATCTAAAACCTGAGACTCTGAGGGAGGAAGAGGCTTGCCCTAGGCAGGGCACACAGGTAGGAATTGGGTAGAGTCGCCTCTATCTATGAAACACATCGCCTGGGCTCCTGAGGGAACCCGCCATCTGGAAAAAAATGCTCTGAGTAAAGAGTGAGAGAGATGAGAAGGCAGCACAAAAACTCAGCTGCTTTTTATCTTTCATCCTTTTTAGCACTTGATAAATAATGGAAAATAAGTAAATCAGCCCTTTGCAGTGGCCTGTTGGCTGCTCTACAGGGGAGGAACTCTCTCCCTCTGAGTGCAAGGAGATAATTCTGTTTGTTATTTTAAATCTGACCCTGGGAGTTCATTGCTGTTTCCTTTCTCTACTGTTCTCAGTCTATGGATTTGCTCTTTCTTTTGACTTATATAACTAGTTACCAAGGCAAAATTTTCCTCCAATTCCTATGGAGGATTCCATACCCTCATTTCTTAAATGCCTCAGTGTGTGGTGATTTTTTGAGGTAATTATGTAAATATTGTGAATATATATTAATTAACCATAGTTTAACTGGTAAAGGTTAATTAGAACATGATGCAGTAGAGTGGAAAGAACAAAGAACTGGCAATGGGAAGATCGGAATTATAGTCCTGGTTCATCTACTAACTCACTATTCTGGGTAAAATCACTTTCCTTTTCTTGTCCTCAGTTTACTGATCTGTAAAATAAAGAGATAGGACTAGATGTTGCATGAGGGTCCTTATAGTCTTACAATTTGTGATGCTTTTTCTTAAAGTCTTTTACTTGTATGTTTTAGTTGTTTGGTTTGGTTTTGTTTTTAAATTGATGACTTTTTAAAAACTAGCAAATGTCACTGAGGTACATATATTGAGGAATTCTATGTTCATCTTGGTGGTTTGCACATACCCTACTGGGCAGAGGGAGGTGCCTAATAATGTCCTGCTCTCTATGATTGACAGTCAACAGTTGTCTGTGCCTTAGAAGTTTCTATATGGTGGCACTCATTTATTATCAAAGAGCTTGTGGATTTGTTGATCTAACCAGTTAAAACAAGTTTTGAGCCCTCACTCACCAACTAAATCCACATTCTGTTTGAACTTGAGCACTAGTCATGCGACTTTGGCATATTTTCTCATAGCCCAGAATCAACTGATAAATGAACAATAAACAACTAGAGAACATATAATAAGCATCTAAACTTAATCTATTAAGTGTCACTAAAAGAACACTTCTCTCCCCAACCTCAGGAGACCCCCGGACATAGCACTGATCTGGATCTAGGAGTTCTAGGAAATGTCTACTTTGAATTTACTTTGTTCTCCATTGCTACCCTCTTTTGAGAAGGAAAATGGATGCTGATTGGACGTTTGGCTCCCTAGGTAAGACAGCAGAATTTCTGGATTAACTGCTTTGGGGACTCCCAGTTTGGAAGACAGACTTGGGATCCTGGGGCAGGAGATTTGGTTTGACATGAAACTCAGGAGACTTGGTGTTTTCCTTAGTCTTGATAATGTGACACCTTTATCTGATTTTAGCTAACCTCTCTTGGTGCAAGAGGAGTACATCTAGCAGCCAGTCTTGGCAAGGAGTTAGACTACCAGCATCCCGAAGTCTTTTTCTCTGATTTTCAGCTTCATGGAGGCACCTCTCTTACTGACACTCTCTCTTTCTATCCTTAGCTAAATCCCTGCCATTTGAAGCATCATGGCACGGAAGGAATACAATTAGAGGGGCATATATCACATTTGGAGAGAGGCACAAAATGGAAGGTTTATTAAATTTGCAAATGATACCAAGTTGGGAAGGATAGCAAATACAATGAATAGTAGAACCAGTAACCAAAAATATCTCTGACTAAATTCAAGCCTGGCCTTCTATCCACTTCAATACCTAGCTGCTTTTTTGGGCAGAGATCAACTCTGCCCCTGACACAGGTGTTGGCCATTGATCTCCAACAACAGAGAAAGTCCCATATCAATGGATTTGGAGAATGGGGTTGTGTTTGGAAGATTATTGACAAATTGTTGTGTGAATCAGGAGATCATCTCCAGTGGTTCCCAAACTTTTTTGGCCTACCACCCCCTTTTCAGAAAAAAATATTACTTAGCCCCCTGGAAATTAATTTAAAAAAATTTTAATAGCAATTAATAGGGAAGATAAATGCACCTGTGGCTATCACTGCCTCCCTGGATCACTGCAGTACCCACCAGGGGACAGTGCCACCCACTTTGGGAATTACTGAGATTCTAGGCCAAATTCCTCATTTTACAGATGAGGAAACTGAGATACAGAAAAGATTAGTCAGACAAAGTAACATCAAAAGCATAATTTGAACTTAGAGCTTTTGACTCCAGAGCCAGTGGTCCTTCTAATGCCATCTACTGTGTAGAGGTGGAAAAATAGGATTGTGAGAGAAATAGAAACTAGACCACATGAGTTGAAAGAATTGAGGATATTTAGCCTAGAGAGTGACTTGGTTGGGGTGGGAGGAAAGGAGCAGGTATCTGTGTTATTGGGTTAGTGAAACAAGTTCCCAAACAGAGTTGTTTATAATTATATGAAAGGTTGCCAGAATGGCAAGTGAAAGAGTAAACATTAGAGGATATCATTCAGCTAGATGTTAGAAACAAACACTAACAATTACATATATCCCAAAGTGAAATGCCTGATTCAGAAGGTAATGACTTCTCCATCACTGGGTATCTTCAAAGGTTACTATACTAAAGGAATTTTTGTTCAGGTTTATATTGAACCAAATAGATGACCTTTGAATTCGCTTTCAACTTTGTGATTCTATAATTCTAACATTTTGTGTTTTATTTTCTATGGTTCTTTCCAGCTCTGACATTCTACTTTTGTCCTCCTAGGGCCCAAACAACCTCCCAGAAGCCAATTAGATATAGCAACAAAGTCCTTTTCAGGGAGTGACCAATATTTCATGACAATACAACTCCAAACATCTTATTGGTATCATTTCTCCAGATGCTATTTGGAAATATGAGTTTCCTTGCAAATTAAAGCAACTCTGAGGTACCACCTTACACCTAGCAGACTGGCCAATATGGCAGCAAAGGAAAATGATAAATTTTCATTGTTTCATTGTTGGAGGGGATGAGGCAAAATTGTGATACTAATATACTGCTGGTGGAGTTGTGAATTGTTCCAACCATTCTGGAGGGCAATTTGGAACTATGCACAAAGGGCTTTAAATGAATGACTACCCTTTGACTCAGACATACCATTACTAGGTTTGTACCCCAAAGAGATAATAAAGAAAAAGACTTGTACAAATATATTCATAGCCACACTCTTGTAGTGGTAAAAAATTGGAAAATGAGGGGGGTGTTCATTGATTGGGGAATGGCTAAAAAAATTGTGGTATCTGTTGGTGATGGAATACTATTGTGCTCAAAGGAATAATGAACTGGAGGAATTCCATGTGAACTGGAAAGACCTCCAGGAATTGATGCAGAGGGAAAGGAGCAGAACCAGGAGAACATGATACACAGAGACTGATACATTGTGGCACAATTGAATGTGATAGACTTTTCTATTAGCAGCAATGCAATGACCCAGGACAATCCAGAGGAACTTATAAGGAAGAACGCTATCCACATCCAGAGGAAGAACTGTGGGAGTAGAAATGCAGGAGAAAAACATATGATTGATCATGTAGTTCGATGGGGATATGATTAGGGTTTTAATATTAAAAGATCACTCTAATGCAAATATGAATAATATGGAAATAAATTTTGAACAATGATACATGTATAATCCAGTGGCACTGCTTGTCAGCTTTGGAAGGGGAGAAGAAAGAGTGTGAATGGGATCATGAATCATGTAACTTTGGAAAAACATTCTAAATAAAAAATATGAGTTTTTTTCATAAAGATAATTACCTTATAATGCTTCTGTTCAGGTCATCTTTTGCTTAAAAACAGGCTAGGTCTCATGAAAAATCAGAACCTCACAGGATTAGTGATAGAATTACTCAAACCCTGAAATTGATTATCTCTTCCAGGATTCTTTTCCCCACTTCTCTTCCGATATTTGCTTACATTCCTAAAACCAAGCATAGTGCCTAGAGTACATTAGGTGCTTAATAAATGATTTTTGATTGACTTAATTAGTCATAGGACTTTTAGGAGTTTTTTTCAAGTCACAAGTGTTCCTCGAATGCCAATTTGTTGTTTGTAAAAAATGGCTTTGTTGTAAGGAAATTGGTATTATCTGGACATATTAAAAACTGTTATGGGGCATGATTACTTTTTTTTAAATCACTTTTTCATCACTTTATTCCCTGCTGTAGATACTTGGGATTCAGAGGACATTGTCAAGCTGATATGAACGTAAGGCCTGTCTTCATAAATAAATGAATGAATGTGCACTGAATTAACACTTACTATGTGCCAAGAATTGTGTTAAATGCTTGGGATACAAATAGAAAAAGGGAGATAGTTCCTGTTCTTTAAGAGCTCTCACTAAATGGCGAGATAATACAGAAAAAAAAGTTCATTTGTAATTTGGATGGAGAAGCTCAGATATCCAAAGGTTTCAGCAGTGGAATATATGGCAAGATTCATTAATTCTTAAGGTATATCATTAGGTCAGGTGCCCAGGGCAGGGCATAAAGGCAGGGCAGATGATCAAGGCATGGTAGTTTTCCATCTCACTGGAAAGAATGGAATTAGTAACTTCTATCCTTTTCAAATTGTCTGAGTAGTCAAGCAACCCATATGAGTTCTGGGGGGCCCTGGCATGAGGGAGGGAGGAGAGGGAAGTGAAAGCAAAGAGGAAAGATAAGAGAAGTGTGCCCCAAAGGTAATGGTTCTTCTTCTGTGCACTGAGCAATGTTTCCACACCTCAGCTGCCATATACTGGGTTAGAATTACCCATAGGGCAAAGAGAAAACAGGGAAGAGAGATTCATAAGGCCATAGGGCTATAAAACCAAGATCTCTTAAGCTCATTGTCTCTACGTAGAATTTGAACTTTTCATCACCCAAGGAATACAACTTGGAAAATAGGTTCATAGGCTATTGGAGATGGAAGATGCCTCAAAGATCATGTAGATCATCCCTCCATTTTAGGAATGAAAAATTGACGATCAGAGAAGGGAAAGGACTTGGTTGATGTTACACAGCTGAGTGGTAGCAGGGCAATGACTGGAACCCAGGTTAACTGAAGACTTTTGACTATCTCTCCAATTGCTTACATTATGAAAAATAAACCCTTAGGCATGCATCCTGTGAGGATGGACTCCTTCATTAGTCCACCTGATTTATAGGTTTCTGATTTCTAATAGATCATTTTTTTTTCTGAGCATATTGGTTGGGAGGTAACTGCCCCTCACATTTATCTCCAAGACTGAATTTCTTTAACCAGCCCTACCGATTTCCCCCAGGGCAGTCTAAGACCTGTTCTGAATGAGGGATGAACATTTGATTTCTAGGGTAGCTCGTTTAGGCAGTCAGGCTAGCAGAAGATCAATACATTTGTCAAGGGGGAGTGAACAGATGTTTTCTGAACAGCCAAACCCTAGGAACAGAAGGCAGGAAGGAAAAAAGAAACAACAAATTGGAAACAAAATGATTTTGCATTCCTGCTGAGTGATGAATGAGGGGGGATCAGGGCAAAATGGGCAGATGTCCAGAGTTGGCTTTGCCACTATGGAAAGAAAGGAGAGAACATGTTTCATGTTTCATTCCAACCTTATGTGAGCAGCTCTGGTGTTGGAGCACAATCCAAGGATTACAAGAAGTGACTGCTTTGCTTATAAATTCCTGAAATCGATAATACAGATTAACCTTGAGATTCCATTCCTGTTCCTACACATAACCCAGATAAAGTTTTCCTGAGTATTTGGTAAGAATTCCAAAAGGAGGTTTGATATTTTCTTTCTTTCTTGGGTTTCCTGATGAGGGTGAAGCTGAGCTTATGGATAGGTTAAGTAGGTACTTGCTTTCTTGGAGATGTTCTTAGGAGAGCTGGAAGGGACATCCTGCTCCCAAATATCTCTTCCCACTCAGGAGAAAGTTCATTAATAATAATTCATTCCCTAAATCTTCTAAGATCATGATGCTCCATGATTTGCTGCCAGGTAATGTTCTGTTTTGTTTTGTTTTTGCAGCACAAAGTCATTTCAAAGTATCACAGAATCTCAGTATAGGAAGGCACTTCAGAATGGTTAATCTGTCTTTAACATCAACAGGTAGCCCTTTAGCCTTGACTTAAAGGCCTCAGACTGGACCGCAGAACTGGAGGGTCATTTTCAACAGTTAGCCATCTAGCCTTTGCCTGAAGGCTACATACTGGACCATAGATTAAGAAATTGAAAGATCAGCTAGTCCAGTCCCATCGCTCTACAAATCAGAGCTTGAAGCCCATGTTGATTAAGTGACTTGTTAGGTATTAAATGATATCGCTGGTTTTGAACTCAGAACTTCTGATTCCAAATCCAGAATTCTTCCCATTGTGCCTCAAATACTTGAGTGTACTTTTCACTGCCTTAAGTAAGGATACTTCATAGCTAGGCGGCTATGGATGGAGTGCCAGGCCTGGATTCAGGAAGATTTATCTTCTTGAGTTCAAATCTAATCTCAGATAATTACTAGCTATGTGATCCTGAGCAAGTCACTTAACACTATTTGCCTCAGTTTTGTCATTTGTAAAATGAGCTGGAGAAGGAAATGGCAAACCACTCCAGTATCTTTGCCAAGAAAACTCCAAAAGGAGTCATGAAGAGTTGGTCCCAGATGAAAATGACCGAACAACAACAAGTAAAGGTCAAGGGTAGACAAATAACACTGTTTTGTGATACAGGTCTAATCATGTACCTTCTGTGGCTTTTGTGCTACTAATATTCAAATAATGAATTAGGCCAAACCCAGGCATGACCTCTTTGATTGATTGGGGCTGCAGCTAAGAATTCACCCAACTGACTGACTAGCTTTGTCCTAATAAGGATTATTTGCAAGCATGGAATAAATTTTGTTAACAGCTGGCTAAAGTGAAGTATTTGAAAGGACCACTCAGGGGTGGTTTGAGATTCCAGGAGGCCAATAATAATTTAGCTATGTACGGTAGGCTAGTGAAGCAGTTCAGCCAGAGCTCACAGAACTGTGTGACATTTGGTCTTGAATTTCAAACAATCTAAATGTCATTTTGCTTCCAGAGAAGGACAGAATGAAACCCAAGTAGAGCTGCAGAGGAGTCCAAGCTAAGGATGGAGAGAAGCTACTAGCCCAGGTATGACACAATCCGCCTACCTTATAACAACCACATCTAATCTATATGATCCAGTCAACAAGTGTTTACCCAGTCCCTACCATGTTCTACTCTTTAGAAATACAAAGATAAAGTGAAAAACCTGGAAGCTATACCCCTCCGAATGAAGCCCAAGATGACATTAGTTCATTTGGCTGCCACACTGATCTTTTCCAACTCTCGCTGTCTCTATCTGTCTGTCTGTCTGTCTGTCTGTCTGTCTGTCTGTCTGTCTGTCTGTCTCCCAACTGCTACCTATCTATATCTCTCCCATGATTTCATCATCTTATCATCAGCTCCCATGAATTCAGACACTGGCACAGAGACAACTCCCAGATCTCTGCATCTAGTCTACCTCTTCTTTGCATCCCATTCCAATATTGCCTACTACTTGTGATTCCTCATAGCCACAGCAAATTCAATGTGACCCCAAATAAAATTATTATCTTTCTTCCTAAACCATCCCCCCTCAACTCTGCTCTACTGATGGCACCAACATCTTTCTTGTCACTTAGGTTTGCAACCATGAAATCATCCTGTACCCCTCTTGCCTCTCTTACCCCCAGTATCGAATTATCTGCCAAATCTTACTAATTCCACCTTTATAGCATCTTTCTACTCACATAGTCACCACTCTGGTATAAATCATTATCATTTTCCATCTTAGACTATTGCAATAGCCTTCCAATCACTCTCCATGCTCCATTCTTTCCTCTCTCCAATCCATCTTCCATATGGCTGCCAACATATATTTTTTAAACCTTTACCTTCTATCCTAGACTTCAAGCAGAAGAGTGGTAAGCACTTGGCAATGGGGGTTAAGTGACATTCCCAGAGTCCCACAGCTAGGAAGTACCTCAGGCCAGATTACCTAGACTTTCTATCTCCTGAGCCATTTAGCTTCCCCCCAACATATTCTCAAAGAATAGATCATTCACCTTCACAAGAGCCTTGAGTGGATTCCATGTTGCCTCCCAAATAAAACAAAAAACTCTAGCATGGTACATGGGACGTGGCTCTTAAATCCAGAGTTTGGATTCAAATTCTGCTTCTGATACCTACTACTTCTGTGACCTTAGACAATTTCCCTGGGCCCCAGTTTCCTGATCTAGAAAAATGAGGGGATTTGATTAGGTGGCCCTGAGGTCCCCTCTAGGTCTGGATCCTATGAGTTTTAGTTTGGTGTTTAAAGCCTTTCACAATCTGGCTTTAGCTCACCCTCTAGAGCAGTGATATCAAACTCAAATAGAAATGGGACCTCTAAGCTGTACATAAAGATCCCCTACAGTTGATATTGACTTAGAAAACAACATATCAAAATTTTCTCTTATATTCTTATTCATTTTTAAAAGTATTTCCCAATTATGTTTTAATCTGGATCAGATTGTACTTGGGAATTTTGTGGACTGAGGTTGCATGTTTGACAGCTCCATCTTAAGTTTATATTACATCAATCCTCTTTGCATGTTTGACTTCTAGGCCCACACTGAAACACTTAAATCAAAATGCTTAAGCTAGGTGGCTCAGTAGACAGAGAGCCAAGTTGGGTACAAATTTAGCTTCAGATACTTCCTAGCTGTGTGACCCTGGGCAAGTCACTTAACTCCCTTTGCTTAGCCATTACTACTCCTCTGCTTTGGAGCCAATATTAATATTGTATTTAAAATTGATAATGAGGATAGCTGCGTGGCTCAGTGGATTGAAAGCCAGGCCTAGAGAGGGAAGGCCCTGGGTTCAAATCTTGCCTCAGACACTTCCTAGTTGTGTGACCCTGGGCAAGCCACTTAACCCCAAATGCCTAGCCCTTGCCACTCTTATGCCTTGGAACCGATACTTAGTATTGATTCTAAGATGGAAGGTAAGAGTTAATTAGAAAAAAAAAGTAAGAGTTTTTATGAAAAAAAAAATACTTAAGTCTTTTGGTTCACATTATTCCCTATATCTGGGATGGATTCTTTACTCCCTAGTAAAATACACACAAACACACACACACACACACACACACACACACACACACACACACACACCCTGTTATCCTGCCTTCTCTCTTTTGAGAGAATTAACCAACTCCTCATCAGACTTTTTACAGCAACTTGTGCTTCTTTGTATGTTTGTGATATTTTTATTTTGGGTCATATCTATTTGTGTATGTGTCTAGGCTCCCTTCTGTACTCCCCCTTCCCTGATGAATAGGGTCTATGTCCTCTCAGTTGTAAATTGCCTCTCAATTGTAAAATGGGGATAATAATAGTACCCATCTCCCAGGATTATTGTGAAATCAAATTTGTTAAACTATATAAAGCATTGAGCATGGAGTCTGGCACACAGACAGCACTATATAAATGCTGGCTTTTGTAATTATTAAAATATATTATTACACATAATGATTATACATTACATTATTGTATTACATATTATCATAACATTAATAATAATAATAATAATATGAGGCAACTGGTGGCTCGGTAGAGAGAGCACAGGATCTGGAGTCAGGGAGATCTGAGTTCAAATTCAGTCCCAGAAACTTAGCTATGTGACCCTGAATGAGTCCCTTAGTCTCTGAATACCTGACAAAAGGATCCACTGGATCCACTAGAGAAGGAAATGGCAAATCACCCCAGTAGTTATAGTTCATGGGGTTATAAAGAGTTGACTACAACAGAAAACAATAACAAAAATTATATTTAAAATGTTATTATATGCGCTTATACCATATTATTATGTTGTTCAGTCGTTTCAGTCATGTCTAACTTTTCATGACCCCATTTTGGGGTTTTGTTGGCAAAGATATGAGAGTGGTTTGCCATTTTCTTTTCCAGCTCTTTTTATTGACATGGAAACTGAGACAAATATGGTTGTGTCTTGCCCAGGGACACAGGGCTAATAAGTGTCTGAGTCTGGATTTAAACTCAGGTCTTATTGATTCCAGACCCAGCACTCCATCCACTATACCATCATTATACATTATTATAATATTAATAATAATTATTATTATTATCACTTGGCATTTCTCAAATTTGGTGTTTCATTTCCTGATTCTGTTTCTCTGAATAAACAGTCTTTCTCACTTCACCTTTGCCTCTTAGACTCTTTAGTATTCTTCAAGGTTCAGCTCAGATGTCATCTTCTACAAGAAGCCTTTTTCAATCCTTCTTATACTTTATACTTAGTGTTTTCTTCCTCCTCCTCCTCCTCCAATCATTTTATGTTTACTTATCCATTTGTATATTGGGTTTTCCTAACAGTATATAAAATCCCTGGGGTTATTTTTCATTTTGTTTTTATATCTTCCAGCTCCTAGCCTCATGCCTTGCACATGGTGGACATTTCACAAATCCTTCTTTATCTGGGCATGGTGGTACAGACCTGTGATCTTTACTAATGGGAGAAGCTGAAACTGGCAGGTTGTTCAAATTTTGAGGCACTGAGATACGGTAGAGCTAATGTTTATTGGATGTACATGCTAAATCCAGCACTAATATGGTGAGTGCCCAGGATGTGATGGTAGAGTAGGGGGAGGGATGGCCACTAGGCTGCCTAAGGATGGGCAAATTAGCCCAATTCAGAAGAATGAAAGTTTCCATATGGGATGGATGCTACACTTCCAGCCTGGGTAGTTTTGGGAAAATGTCTCCCAGAAAAGTGCTTATTCAATAAAGTAGTCTCAATAAGGCTTTTTGCAATCCTAACAAATGCTTTTAGGATTCAAAACAAAGTACGCCAGTTACATTCTATATTAGAAACCTAAATAAGACTTAACAAACTGAGACAATTCCATGGCATCCCCTTCCACTTTTGAATAGCTGTAATTGTTAGGAAATTTTTCCTAGTGTTAAGCCAAAATCAACTGCTTTAGCTTTCATGCACTGTTTCTAGTCCTTCCCTCTGGGGCTGAGTGGGACAACTCTCATATGAAGTCTTGAGGGAGGTTTTCTTGGGAGTGTTCTAAATTAGGTACTCCCCAAAGCTATCAGACCGCTCTATTGTTAATATCACTGTGAAAAATAGCTAGGCTGATAATCTTACCAGGGAATCCCCAATCATCTCTGCTTGTCTCTTCTTCTGAACCCTTCTGGAGGAGGATCACTCTCCCAGGAGCATCTGTGGACCCACATCATCATTTATTTGATAACAAACAGCTGCTACCTCTTCAGAGCATTCCCCTGCCCATCTATGGGAAGAGTCTGATTGGTGAACTCCAAAGTTTTCTCTTTTCAAACTTCTGACTGAGGGCAAAATTCTATTCACTTCCTTTGGGTCTCTACTTTTTCTGTATTTTTCTCTGTGGAAGAATTTTTCTATTTTTTAATGGAACACATTATTCTTTCTGATACGTGGAGAATAGAGGGGTATCTGTTAAGACCCTTGACCTTCTATGCTAGGATTGAACCCAGCCTGCATATTAAACATAGATATACCAACTCTGTGACCATGACATAAAGACAAACATCATGCCTCTCTGTGGGTCCCTGAAAAAATTGGTTTTATTTTCCAACATTTGACTGATGCGAGACCCTCTGACCATAGCTTTTTGATGCTTCTAAAGGTAGCTGTATTGGCCAATTCTTAAGGTAGATTGTCCATTGACCTTAGTTCTGTCTCAGCTGTCTAAAGCTCTTGAGGAAGGTATTATTTATTTATAGCAGCCTTCCCATCTTTCCTCAACTGCTTTTGATTGGCAATTAGCTATTTCCTGCCAAAGTCCTCATGTGAATTATAGCTAAGTACATCTGACGCATATGTAGGTATATTAGGGAAATCGAGTTTGATGCAATTACTTATTAGACACTTCCTACCTATTCTATTCCCATTTAATCCCTCATAGTTTTTTTGGAAGTTTTAGAAGCTTCCTCTTGTCACTGCACTTCTCTGTTGCTCCTTGATCTACTTAGGGTAATTGAAGATTCTATATAATTTCCTGAATGAAATTCAATTAAATATTCCTTTATTGTTCATATTTGGATCTAACAATAATTCATAATCACACACACACACAAATAGAAAAAAATAAATATGCTTCTGTTTGGGTCCATGATAATTTGATGAGTATTAGCCCTTCCAACTGATTGTTATAATCTGGGCAATATTTTTAAGCCATTTTGCCTCTCTAGTATAGGAAGGGCTCTCTGGTGAGAATGTCCCTGACAGGCAATCATTACCCTCTGCTTGAGCTCTACCAGTAGGAGGAAACTTAGCACTTCTTAAGGTAGGTTGTTCTATTGTTGGTTAATCTAGCCCAGTGGTTCCCAAACTTTTTTGGCCTACCGCCCCCTTTCCAGAAAAAATATTACTTAGCCCCCTGGAAATTAATTTTTTAAATTTTAATAGCAATTAAAAGGAAAGATAAATGCACCTGTGGCCATCACCACCTTCCTGGATCGCTGCAGCACCCACCAGGGGGCAGTGGTGCCCACTTTGGGAATCACTGATCTAGTGGTTAGGGAGTTTATGGATTGAGCCCAAATATTCCTCTTCCCTAAAGTTTCTACCCATTGATCATTTTAATTGCTTTGACTACTCCTTTCCTCTTTTCAAGGGCAAATGTTTCTGGGTAGTCAAGAGAACAAAGGAAGTTCTTCCTTGAGGAATGACTAAATGCTGGGCATGTGTAGATACAAAGCTCTGTGTTGTGGACATCCCAACTTTCATTGGTCACCTATGGAATGGAGAAGTTGAGGCTGGAGAGCACAAACTTTTTCTGTCCTTCATTCCATCTATTGTGCCAGCCCCTGAGAGAAAGAATAGAAATCTGAGTCCACCCTGGTCACATTATGCCAACTTCTATAACTGTGGAATAATAATGATTATTATCATGGTATTTCACATTTCTATAGCACTCTAAGATTAACAAAGCACTTTCATCACAATAGCCTTTTGAAGCAGTTAATAAAGTTAATACATTCAATTCAAGACATATTTATTGTGTATAGGAATATTAGGGAAGTCTAGCTGGTTTCTATTTGTATGACTGTCTGTTATAAGAGTCAAGAAGTTACCTGGGATAGTGAAAAATATGCTGGATTTTGAATCAAGAAAACCTGGGTCTGGATCCTAGTTCTGACACTAATGATTGAAGTCAGCATTTATATAGTGCTTTAGGCTTGCAAAAGACTTTACAAAAATTATTTCATTTTTTCCTCACAATAAATTTGGGCAATAGATGTTTGAAGGAAGATAAGAATGATGAATTGTAGGGATGAGGAGATGATACATTTCAGGAATGGGGGGTGGCTTATGGTAAAGCATAAAAACAGAAGATGAAATTTAGAGTTTGGGAAATAGCTTGGAATCAGTAGTTTGTCTGGAATGTAGAATACATAGAAGAGTAATGTCAAAGAAGTCTGCAAAGTCATATGGGTGCCATATTGTGGAAGTTCTTCAATGCCAGGCTAAGAGGAGTTTATTTTAACCAAGAAGTAATAGGGAGCTATTGAAGGTTTTTTGATCAGTGGAGTAGTATAGACTTGTAACTTAGAAAGTTTTTTGTTTGTTTGTTTATATCAGGAAAATGGATTGGAAAGGGGGGAAAATAAGAGGCAGGAAGTACAGGTAAGAGGTGACAAAGATCTAAACCAGAATGATTGGCATTTGAGTGGAGAAAAGGGGATGGATGTTAGCCCTGGTGGAGGTACATTTTAAAGATTTAGCAACAGATTGGATAGAGCTTGTGAGGGACAACGAAGAGTCCAAAAAGACACTGGTGTTCAAAACCTTAGAGATTTGGAAGAAATAGAGAAGGGAAGTTTGGAAGAGGTGGGGGAAGATGATTTTATTTTTTTGAAAGTGTTCATTCAACAACCACTTATATTAACTACTTATTAAATACTAAGATTTGAGATTGAAAGAGATTTTGAATATCATTTCATCCAGTCTTCTCACTTTAAGAAAATTAAACTAGTAGGGCTCAGAGCAGTTAAATGTAATATATTTCAAATTACACAGGCAATAGGTAGCAAGATCTGAATTCACACCAAGATCCTTTAGAACTGCAAGGAATTATAGAAGTCAACTTGTCTAACCCCCTCAGTTTTTGTCATTATTGTTCAGTCATTTTCATTCACGTCCAACTCTTTGTGACTTCATTTTGGGGTTTTCTTAGCAAAGATACTGGAGTGGCTTGCTATTTCTTTTCTTTCTCATTTTACAGATGATGAAACTGAGGGTTAAGTAACTTGTCAGGGTTGTACTGCTAGTAAATCTGAGGCTAGATTTGAACTCAGTTCTTTCTTACTCCAGGTCAGGCACTCTATCCACTGAGCCATCTAATTGCACCAAGAAGTCAACCTATTCAACCCCCTCGATTTAGAAATGAACAAACTGAGGCATGGAAAGGGTAAATCATGCTCAAGATCACATAACCTGAGCCAGGATTCAAAACTCAGATTCTCAGACTCCAAATTTCCACTATACTCCCTCTTCTTACTCCCTGCCACTCAGGTTATATACATTGATGTAGATAATTGAAATGGGTCAGGGCTATAGAGCAACTGGCCTCAGTTTTGTTCTGGGGTTTGAAGGGGATGTCTGGTAGCATGGGGGAGGCACAGACACCCAGATGTCAGCAAAGAGAGCCCACTGGGACTGGGAGCCCTTCTGGGCCTCCTGCCAGCATGTCTGTATTTGTCACTTTTCTCTTTCATTCCAAAGAGGATTTTTCTGGAATTGGAAATGCACGGAGATTTGGGACCAGCAGAGAAAAGCTGATTGAACAAGTGTGAGAGGCAGAGATAACTCCCTGCTGACTCCCCCGAGGCATGTAATCTGGCTGGTGTTCAACAAGGCCTTCAGCATCCTAGATGCAGCCCCTGGTGCTGGTATGGAAAGTTTAGCACACATGGGCTATGTCTCCTGCCTCTGAACAGAGTTGTTCCTGGGAGAAAGCGAGCCCTGGGAAAGAGGGAATGGGCTTCCAATAGACAGAGAGATCAGATTCTCCTCTCCAGTATGTTGTCACCTCCTCTCCCAGTAGAGCATGTGCTCTTTGAGGGCAGGGTCTGTTGGTTTTTATCTTTATCTCTCAGGCATATAGTAAGTGCTCAATAAGTATTGTTGTACTAAACTCCTCAGAGGGTTCCAAGCTACAAACTATAACAACTTCCATCTAAATAGAACTTTCCAGTTATAATGCATTTCCTCTGTGTTCTTTGATCTTCACAAACAACTCTGCAAAGTGAACAATACAACTACCATTATCTCTCTTGTTCCTTCCCTCCTTTATTTCTTTTCTTCTCTTCCTCCTTCCCTTCTTCCCTCCTTCCTTCCTTCCTTCCTTCCTTCCTTCCTTCCTTCCTTCCTTCCTTCCTTCCTTCCTCCTAAAAGATTAGGAAACTGAAGCTCAGAGAAGTTAGGTCACACACCCATAAAAATAATACTCATAACAATCATTATCTTGGAGTCAAGAAGACTTATTTTCCTGAGTTTAAATCTGGCCTCAGACCCTAATTAGCTGTATGACCCTGGGCAAACCATTGCTTGCCTCAGTCTCCTCATCTGCAGAGTAAGCTGGAGAAGGCAATGGCAAGCCACTCCAGTAACTTTGCCAAGGAAATCCCAAATGGGGTCACTAAGAGTTGGAAAGCAATGAAAGAACCGAACAACAATGGTTCTTTAAGGTTTGTAGAATGCTTGACAAATACCATCTCCTTTTACCATATCACTAAAAAGACTCTGAAACAGGATTTGAATCACAAATCTATTAAGTAGTAGAATTTAGATTGTAACCCAAGTCTTCTCACTCCAATCCAACACTTTTCCCAACATCCACAACATTATATTCCCTACTAGAAAGGCCATCACAGCTTCTGCATGACATGGTAGAGAGAGTCCAGGGGCATAGATTGGAATTTTCAAGGCATTTTGCAATATGACCTTGGTCAAGCATCAATTTCCTCATCTATTGAGTGGATTAGGGATTTGTTAGAGAAATAATCCCTATCCTTCCCCTGGACGCAGCTGGCCATGGTGGTATGAGAACTGGTCTCTGGGTCAGTAAGCCTTGGGTTTAAGTTCTGCCTCAACAGTGATCTCGGGCAAGTTGCTTAATCTCTCCGTGTTCTGGGCAACTCTTTAATGGTGGAATTGAAAGAGGGAGTTTTCATTAATGAAATTGCAGCTACTTATCTTTCCACTATAAGACCATTTAGAAGCCTGTCTCTCAAGACCTGGATGCCTTTTCCCCTCCATTGTGACTAATAGGTTATGGATGTCCAGTGTCCTTCAGTGAGGCTGTTTACTGCCTTTCTGGGGCCTCGGGCAAAGTCAATTGATAGCTTGCAAGCTCTCTCATCAGCATACTGGTCAAACATTAATTCCTCACTCTCATGAGCCCAGCAAAGCAGACAGGGGAGACTAGATTTCTTGTCAAACTGGACTTGGCTTGGATTTTCTCCTGAGCTTTAAGCTCAGGCTATTTCCAGGGAGATTTAAAAGGAAATTATCTGGAGCAGAGAGGCATCTGTGGTGGCAGTTTGTTATGAGGATGCTCAGGAGAAATGCCTACCTCCCATTCCCCCTCCTTCTGCCTCCATGAGGCTCCTCAGTCCATGCTATCGCCTACTACAGAATGTATAGTCGAAGCACTCATGTTCTGAGCCCTGAGCTGGCTAAGAAAAAGGAAAGATTTTCCAGGTCAGGAAGTTGGACCTTTTCTTTCAGGGACATTCAGCTCCAAGGCAGGAGGCATAGGGAGTCAGGCCATTGATCATCATTTATTAAGCCCACCAATGTTTGAACTATTAGGATAGTGCTTGGGGTAGGTGACCCAGTGGATAGAGTCCTAGGTGGGCCTGGAGTCAGGAAGACCTGTGTTCAAATCTTGCCTTAGACACATACTAGCTGGGTAACCCTGGGTGAGTCATTTAACCTCTGCTTGCCTCAGTTTCCTTTTCTGTAAAATAGGGACAATAATAGCACTTACTTCCCAGGGTTGTTGTGAAGATCAAAAGAGATAATATTCATAAAACACTTCACATAGTGCTCAGCACAAAATAAATTATTATGTAGATTCTTATTCTTTTCCCCTTCTCCCTTCCTTTCCCTTTCCTCTTGGTTACAGAGTCAAAGTCAGAACCATATCTGTGAATCTAGCTTATATGTAGACTTTCTTTCCTCCCTCACTTCCTTCCTTCTTTCTTCCTCCCTTCCTCCCTCCCTCCGTCCCTCTCTCCCTTCCTTCCTTCCTTCCTTCCTTCCTTCCTTCCTTCCTTCCTTCCTTCCTTCCTTCCTTCCTTCCTTCCTTCCTTCCTTCCTTCCCTTCCTTTCTTCCTTCCTTCCTTCCCTCCCTTCCATCCTTCCTTTCCATCCTTCCTTCCTTCCTTCTTTCCTTTTTTTTACTCCCTTCCTTTCTCTTTTTCTCATTCTACTGAACTCAAAGCTTGAAAGAGGTAGTTTTAAGAGCAATAAATGTGAACTCTTCCTTATGTAGCTTGTAGTAAACATATAGAACTTATTTCCCCCAGAGGAGGTGGAGGCTGAAAGCATAACCAGGTTAAAGAGAAGTTCAGATAGATGCTTGAATGTGATATCTATAACAGGATTATTGGGTTCAGTTAGGAATGTTTAGAGGACATTCCTAACCTTTATGAGAGTGACACCATAAAGGGCTTTTCTACAATTTATTCCTCAGGGACTCTCTGTAACCTTGAATCATTGGCAGAATAAACTACGGTGTGTATCCATGTGGCAATTCCTCTGACAGCCTATAGGAAATCACCAGCGTACCTCTGGTGTAGAGGTGACAGAGGAGGATGCTGACAATGGGCACAGGAGAATCTTGGTTCATGTTTAGCAATATAGACCAAAGTTCATGCTCTTTGAAACCTGAAAGACATATCTAGAAATGGGTTACTTATTTATATTCTTTTACTTTTGCCTCCTCCCCAAAGCTAGTATTAATAATTAGCACAGTTTCCTGACCTCCAAGCTGAAATTGGTTATTCTTAGGCAGTATGTGGTGAGGCATCCTGTGGCTGAGTCAACAACCTCATGCTGCTGATGGGCAGTGGACTAGAAAGGTGGTGATGGAGGCTAGAGATGGAGAGGGGTCCTGAGTAAGAAGGGACATTGGAGGAAGAGACTTCCAGTGAAACCCCTTCACTTTATAAATATAGAAATAAGAATCAAAAGAGGCTGAATGACTCAACCACAGTCACCCCGACAATATAATGTATGTGAAAATATTTTAATTATAGCAATGCTATTAGAAAGGTAACACAATGTTCTTCTGCTACAGTCTGCCATCAATAAGTATTGATAGACAAAATCAAGTAAAGTGACCCTGACTATGCCAGCAGAACCCAAGATATGCCAGGTCCTTCCAGCCTGGAAAGGCTTCACAACCAGACTGACTGAGAAAAAGTAAGTCTAACAAGGCTTCCAGAGGTTCATCACCCTACTGGTCACTGAGTAATGCATTTTTTGGCTATAGAACTTCAGAAAGAAAAGAGGGTTTGTGATCTCATGAAATTATAGATAAAAAAAATTTATTGAGTGTTTACTAGGTGCTAGAACTCTGGGAATATAAGTATAAACAAAAAAAAGACAGTTTTTACCCACAGAGAGGAAGTATAAAGCAGAGCTGGGAGAAAAATGAACACAGCCTTATCATAAAATGGCGATCCAGGTCAAGGACTTAGGAGACTCATCTCCAAGGTGAGAAAGCTATTGGCTAGAAGGCGACAAAGTCTGGAACGTGAGAAGCCAAGGCAGGATCTCTGAAGCACTGAAACATTATTAATCAGAGGTGGTTTTTTTTTGATATCTTTAAAGGTTTAAAAGGGCAGGTAGGTGATATAGTGGATAGAATGCCACGCACAGAATCAGGGAGACTCCTCCTCTTGAATTCAGATCTGGCCTCAAACACTTACTAGACCCTGGATAAGTCAACCTTGTTTGCCTTAATTCTTCGTCTGTAAAATGATCTGGAGAAGGAAATGGCAAATAATTCCAGTGTCTCTGCCAAGAAACCCCCAAATGAGATCATGAGGAGTTGGACATGACTGAGAAACAACTGAATGACAAGAAAAAAGGCTGAAAAACATTTGAGGAAGAGACAGTTACTAGAGAGGCCAATAACAGTTTAAGGTAGAAGAAACACAGCTTTTAGCTGTGAAAAGCAGTTTATAGGTAGCCTCTCTGGCCCTGTATATGTGGCCATCCATTCTACATTTGTGACATTTTCCCTGATGTGCACGTCCCCTCCAAAAAACCCAGGTCAGTTTTTTCAATTTTCTCTCTTTAGATACTCAGTGCTTTGGATTCTGAATTCTTTACTAAGCCTCTTTCACCTCTACACTGTCATCATTGTCCTCTAGAGAGCATCCATGTGTTCATGGCTTGAGTGCTGGACTGAGAGCAAAATTGTGGAGCTGGTTGCCTGAGGCAATGAAGGGCTGAGACAGTGATCCTTGGGGTGGTGTGGCTCAGTGGAAGGTATGTGAGCTATGGTGGACAATAGAGCAACATGAATTAGCAGCTTTAATGACCGCCTCTTCTGAATGTTCATGGTACCATGACCATTACTCCTTAATGGCTTTAAATCCCTACATACTACCCTGTTCTGAATTTTTCTAATACATACTCCCCTTTACACCATTGTAAATTCTCTGAGGACAGGCATTAACTGTATTAAATTATGCCAGAATAGAAGAGAGTGATTTGTACAAGTAGATGTTTGTTAAATGAATTCACATAGTGCTCTTTGCTTTAAAAAAAAAAATAAGACTAGGCTTCCCCATCTCTCCCAGCATGAACTTGTTGACCTGGTTTGTTTCTGGCCAGGCCTTTTTTTGGCAAACTGGTTCCCTTCTACTCCCTATCACCCTTCACTCCTCTGAGTCCTGGGTCTTGACCTTATCAATGTCACGTAGATACCTGATTGCCATAGCCCATTGTAGTTAACAGCTCAAGAGATTGTCTAGTCAATCAATAAATATTTATTAAACACCCAATATGTTCCAGGCATTACTGAGCACTGGGGATAAAAAAATTAAAAGACAGATCATACTATTAAAGATCTCTAATGGTAGAGAAAACATACAAATATCTATATATAAATAAGTTGGGGCAGCTAGATGGTGCGATGGATAAAGTTGTGGATCCTGCCTCAGGTACTAGCTATGTGATCCTGAGCAAGTCATTTAACCTTGTTTGCCTCAGTCTCTTCATCTATAAAATGAGCTGGAGAAGGAAAGACATTCCAGTATTTTGGCCAAGAAAACCCCAAATGGGTTTACAGAGAATCAGACTGAAATGATGGAACAACAAAACAAAACAAGTTATATATGGGATAAATAAGAAATAATCAATAGAAGGAAGGTACTAGAATTAAGAAGAATTGGGATAGGCTTCCCGTGGAAGATGAGATTTTAGCTGGGACATGAAGGAAATCAGGGAAGTCAGGAGATGGAGATGCAGAGGAAGAACATGGGGGACATGAGGAATAATCAGTGAAAAGGCCCCAAGACAGGAGTATCTAAGAAATGACAAGGAAGTCAGTGCCAATGGTGGGGGAGAGGGAAGTATAAAGTACAAGAAGAGTAGAAATGTATGGAGGTGGCTTGGGCTATTAAGGACTTTGAAATATTAAATAGAAGATTTGATTTTTTAATCATGGAGGTGATAGGGAGCCATTGCATTTTTATTGAGTATGGTGGTGATATGACCAGACTTTTTCTTTAGGAAAATCACTTTGGTGGCTGAGGCCTCCCATCTCATCCTCCATGGTAGCTGTTTTGGTTGGTTATTGTCCATATGCTAAGAGGCCCAAAATGATATTGGGAGTGATGACTGGTGAAAGAATTGGATTTAAATGAGGCAGAGTTGCACAAAGTTCTCAGCATCACTCTCTCTTCCAGAGTCACTAATGTCCAGAGGCAGGACAAAAATCAAGATGACTAGCTTTGGTGTGGGATGCAGTAGATGGCCTTGGTTTCTTATATGTCTAACCAAGCTTTAAGAATATCACCTGCTTCTGTCTTCTTCAAGGTCATTTTGCTCTCATTGTCTCTACTATGCCTATACTACATAGAAGTCCTACTATGCCTGGGTTAGGCACCCCTCTAACTCACCAACAAGCTTGAGGTCTGTTGATTATCCTCTATCTGGTTTAGCTTGCCTGCTGAGACAGTTTCCTGGAGTATGGCCACTGTGCATGCTACAGCTTCTTGGAACCCCAGGTGAGAACTGGGTGGAAGGTGGACAGCAAAGAAAGAATTAGCCTTGAAAAGGGCTTGGCAAGCCCTCACTTCAGACCTACTAAATCTTCTCTGAACACCTTGTACACCCTGTAACTGGGACTAGAGGCTTACACTGCCACTCCCAACTGCTCTATGATTTTCAAAGCTTTTTCATAGCTTTTATTTCATAGTTTCTTCATGAAAATTCTCCAAGGTAGTTAGGTCGGATATTATTACCCTCTTTTTGGCTTTTCACAGTTTAAGGAACAAAGATATAGACCACTATCATTAGGAGGTCAGAATCTCTACGCCTTCCACAGGTTCCTCCAGAGGAAGGAAAAAGGGGCATAGTCCAGGTGAAAGGAATATTTGGCATTTGTTGAGAGAATGGATGCTGGGAAGCCTGGCATGGGTTTTCTCCTTACCACTCTGAATGTTTTATTGTCTGAAAGGGCAGAGGCTATTCCTCTGGGAGTCTGTTCATGGCTTTATATTTGCATATTTAAATAATTGCTTGGTAATTGTGACTCACCCTCCAGAGAAGCATAGAGGGTCACAAAAGGGCTGGGGGAAAGGTACAACCTTTTACAGATGTCATGATTGATTCCCTTCCCTTCCTCTCTTTTCAGATCCTTCCTTCCTCTGTATGTGGCAGCTGGATTTTAAGGATGCCAAAGTGGTCTGAGAGGGATGGAGGGAATATTGAGCTGAGAATTATAGGATGCATAGTCCAGGCTTGTTCTGACACATCTATCTGTGTGACATGAGAGAAGTCCCTTAAGCTCCCTAAGCCTTGATTTCTTCATCTGCAAAGTAAGAAGATTGGTCTTAATGAGCTCTAACTTCTCCATCAGCTTAAATCAGTGTCCTATGATCTCTAGTTGAGAGCCTGGCAGAGCCAGTGTATAACTAGTACCAGGAGCTGCTGAATTCTTAAAACGTACCCCTCCCACACACCTTGAGAGAATTGTGAATTAGTATTATCTCCCCAAAGACTATTAAGACTCAGAGAAAAGTTAAAAGCTTTGCCAAGGTCAAATAGCAAGCCTTTGTAAGAGAGATGGCAGCAGTATTCCACACTAATTATTGCTTCACCTGATTTTACACTTTTTCTGTTCATTCGCTCATTTATTCCTATACAAAACATTTATGGAATACCTCCTATATGGAAAGCATGGTATGAAAATTTGCACAAATGCAGTATGTGGGTCTTGGAGCCCTTCCCTCAAGAGTTCAATGATACTGTAATAAGGAAATAGCATTTTTAAGTGTAGATAGAGAAAGTTTGCCAAGCAGGGTGGCAGGAGGTGAACATTCTAAAAGTCTGGAATGGAGCAGAGGATGACGCAGAACTTTGGTCTTGTTCAGTTGGTTACCACTGAAGAAGGAGCCTGTGTGTTTTGATCTCCCTGAGAAAGCATCATCAAGATACCATCATCTTTGTGGAAGAACAGACTAGAGCTTGGATTTGCAGCTTGGAGGGTGGACCTTCAATTTGTACCAGTTCACTGTTTTACCCTACTGGATATATTGACTGATTATCAACTGAGACCCTGAGACACCAGAGAAACAACGATGGATGGAGGAGTCAGGGACCCAGGAGTGAGATTTTCCAAACCTTTATCCTGCTTGGTTGTTGTTGTTAGTTAAAGCTTTAGTGTAGAACTCCATTCCCTTGTCCTGTTATATGTTATTAGTCACCCAATCAGGGAAACCTGTTACCCACCTTCCTAAATCCTTTATCCTCAATAAACAGTTGTTATTGCTTCCTGTCTAATCTCCCCATTCCATAACAAGAACCCTAGTTTAGGTTAATAAGTTATTATATTAACTCCCAGCAGGTTGGTTGGAGGCTGATACTCAGTTCAACTGATTTAACTGCCGCTTTTTCTCAAGTCCTTGCTCATCTTTAAGGGCTGGGTTAGTGTATGGTAATTACCTTTAGATATATTTACTGGGGTTATTTTAATCAAGTTAACCAAGAGGTGGCAGTTAGAAACATACTTTTCCCAGGTACTTCTTCCAATACTCCAGGATGAATCCAGTAGCTGGAGTGCAGACCAAGCTTCTCTGGAGAGGATCTAGGCGTTAGAAGGAAGCCCTGTCTCTTGGCTCCTATCTCCATTCTTTTCTCGGCCTGCAGTTTGTTACCTGGGCATCTCTAGCTGGGAAAAGCAGGTCTCCAGCCCCTGTCCAGCCCCTCCAACCTTCAGCCAGCTATTCTGCATCTGCAACATTTTCTCAGATGCTCATCTTCCTTTTAAAACTATCGGGTCCTTGTTTCCAGTTTGCACCCTTCAGATAACATGGTGCCTGGGATTCCAAACTGTTCTCTTCAAAGTGACTACAATGGCTTCTTAATGTCCAGGTCTTATGGAGTTGTTTTTTTTTTTTTAAGTCCTCATTGTTGCCAGTTCATCTGCTGCACCTGACGCTTTTGACCATTCTCTTCTCTCTGGGTTTTTGTGATACTAATTTCCCTTGGTTTTCTTCCCATTTGGTTTATTGTTCTTTCTCAGGCATCTTTCCCTATTCATTGTCCACATCTTGCTCATAACTGTGGATATGCCACAAGGTTCTTTCCTCAGCCCTTTTCTCTTTTCTCTCTTGCTAACCCTATCAGCCTTCATGGATTTAATGATCATTTCTATGCGGATGACTCACAGATCTCTGTCTCCAGACCTGGTCTCTCCCCCAAGCTTTTGCCCAATATCACCAATTGCCTATTTGACATTTTCAAATGGATGTTCTGTAGACACTGGGAATTTAACATATCCCAAACTGCATTCGTTATCTTTCCCCCACCCCCACGCTCCCCCTTTCTCCATTTATACTACTACCACTTTTGTTCCTGTCCTCATTACCCCAGCCTAGAAGATTGCAGCAGCCTCCTAATTATTCTCTTTGCCTCAAATCTCTCCTCACTATAATCCATCCTATACCCTGTAGCCAAAGTAATTTTCCTTAAGTGAAAATCTGACCATGTGCTTCCAATACTCAATCAACTCTAGTGCTTTCCTATTGCATCTAGGATTAAATGCAAACTTCTTTGTTTAGTTTCTAAAGGGCTTCGCAACCTGGCTCTAAATGATCTTTCCAGCCTCAATGGACATCATTCCCTCTCCCATCACGAGGCAATATAGTAAAATGGATCTATTAGTCTATTTTCTGTTCCCCATGCAGGACACTTAATCTCTGTGCCTTGGCACTGGCTGTCTAGATTGTACTCCCTCCTCAACCTCTGACTCAGAGGACATCTTTTTCCCTCTGAGACATAGCTGAAGCATCATTTTTTTCTGAAGCCTTTTCTGATCCCCTTCCCCCGTTTGCTATTTCCCTTGTGTTTAAATACTTTGTGTAGATTTGTATTTATTCATTTTGTATTTATGCTATATATGTTTAGATATAGGTGTGTCTCTCCCACTAATTTTTAGCTTTTAAAAAAGGTATTACCTGAGAGGGTCTAGAAAGAAGAGTTGGCATAAAACATTTTATTAAATTGGAGGTGCACTCTTCCCTTGCAAAGAGAAAGTCCTTTTGTGGCATTCTTATTGAGTACAGCTCTCTGCTACTGGGCCAGGTTGCTTCTCTGTTGGGCCAGGAGCTCTTTTGCCAGGTTTAATTGTTGCTCCTCCTCTCTAGACTTTATAGTCCTACAATCTCATTGTCCAGGCATATCCATCTCAAAGTCGCTCCTTGGTTACTTGTGGCATAGGATTATGATGGAATAGTTGAGCTATAAGAAATGATGAGCAAGATGGTCCCAGAAAAACCTGGAAAGACTTACATGAATCGATGCAGTGAAATGAGCAGAAGAGGAGCATATTGTACACAAAAATAGCAATATTGTAAGCATTATCAACTTTGAAAAACTTAGCTATTCTGATCAAGAAAATGATCCAAGACAATTCCAAGGGACTCATGATGAAAAATGCTATTCACCTCCAGAAAGAGAACTGATGAATTGAGTGCAGAGTGAAGCATGCTATTTTTTAATGTCTATTTTTCCTGTTTTACTTTTTGTCTGCTTTCTTTTATAACATGGCTAATATAGAAATATATTTTGCATGATTTCAGATGTATAATTGATATCAAATTGCTAAACTTCTCAAGAAGAGGGAAGGGTAGGAGGGAGGGAGAGAATTTAAAAATTATTGTTAAACTTTTAAAATATGTAATTGGGAAATATTTAATAAAATAATTTTAAAAATTTAAATTGCTATTTGGTCACTTCTAGATTACTTATGGCTACTGCTACCATACCTAATGTGCTGTTACCAACTCCAGACAGTCCATGGGGACTTTTAAATTCATACGGTCACAGGACGGAGGGGTGGGGAGAGGAAAGAAATATGGACAAAGACAGTGAGATACAGTGAGAGTGAGATGAGAATAGAGAGACAAAAGGACATACAGAAATAGACAGAGACTAAGTTACACATAGAGGAAGGGAAGGGGGGAGAGACAGATAGACAGACAAAGAAACAGAGACAGACAGAGAAAGAGAGAGACAGAGAGAAAGAGAGATAGAGAGAAAGAGACAAACAGACAGAGAGACAGAGACAGAGACAGAGATAAAGACAGAGAAAGAGGGGAGAGAGAGTGTCTTCTCTCTTCCCCTACACAGTGGCTTCTTGTGGGCTTTGTTAGAACTATTAGATGTTTAGAACTGTTAGATTGACCTGCTGCTTAGTTTTAAGGTTCTGAACTGACTTACTATTTATATTTAGGCCTTGACATATGTCTTTTTATTTTATTTTAATTTATCCAAAGCCAAGCTATTTCCTATGTGACAATCATTTGTCTTCATTCAGTGATCAAAATTATTTCTTCCTCTCATGATTAAAGATGTTTTTTGTTGTTCAATTGCTTTCATTGAGGTCCAATTCTTTGTGACCCCATTTGGGGTTTTCTTGGCAAAGATACCAGAATGGCTTATCATTTCCTTCTCCAGGTTATTTTATAGATGAAGAAACTGAGGCAAAGAGTTAAGTGATAAGCCCAGGGTCACACAGCTAGTAAGTGTCTGAGGCTGGATTTGAACTCAGGAAGATGAGTCTCCCCAACTCCAGGTCTGGCACTCTCTCTACTGTGCCACTTGGGACTTATTCACACCTAGTTTACAGTTCTGATTGATTCAATGAAACTGTCTGGGTTTTTCTTTGCCTACATTAATTGAGAATGGGGCATAGAGTTTTATTGTATAGAGTCATAAAATTTAGGATTATAGCTGGAAGGGATGCTAGATGTCATTGAGTCCACCTAGTTGATTTTACAAGTGAGAAAACTGAGGCTCAGAGGAAGTTAATTATTTAGAGTCACTTAGCTATGAATTCTCTGGGGCAGGATTCAAACCCAGGTTTCCCTGATTCCAAGTTTTACACTCTACTTACTTCTATTCTGCCTAGCCTGGGCTCCATCCTTAGAGGAGAAACTCCAATAAAAATTCTTTCCTGCTTTAACACGTGTCATCCATTCAAGTTCCCCATTAGAATACACGGATGGGGGGGGGCAGCTGGGTAGCTCAGTGGATTGAGAGCCAGGCCTAGAGACAGGAGGTCCTAGGTTCAAATCCGACCTCAGACACTTCCCAGTTGTGTGACCCTGGGCAAGTCGCTTGACCCCCATTGCCCACCCTTACCACTCTTCCACCTATGAGCCAATACACAGAAGTTAAGGGTTTAAAAAATAATAATATATGGATGGTCCTTGTTAGGATGGAGTGTTTTAGTCTTTGGACTTGTAGCTCTAGCTCCCACCCAGTGCCTAGTGTATAGTAGGTGCTTAATAAGTGATTGTTGATTGGTTGATTGATGATAATCTTAGTAAAGATTCAACAGATCCATCAATTCAGAGTTATATCACATGTTAGTCAGGTTTGTTGACTTCAGGGCCAGCCCCAGGCAAAACTGTAAAATGGATTATAGGATTATGGTTCTTAGAACCAGAAGGGACCCTGGGATATCAGTACTTACCTCATTAATATAACAGTATCAGCAGGAATAAATAAAATTATATTTTTAGTTCTTTTAGAATGAATACTTTTCTTATAATAACCTGACTGAAGACAACAACTCCACATTAATTCCATTAACCTCAGAGAGACAGGTCCTATTAGTCATGGGTTCTCATAGGCCTCCTGTAGAGAGAAGATCTCATGTTTCTCACAACCTTTCCTTCCTCCAAGATATCTTGGATGGTCAGTTAGATAGAATGCTGGGCCTAGATTAGAATCAGAAATACCTGATTTCAAATCCAGACTCAGACACTTACTAGCTATGTGATTGATCCTGAGCAAGTCACTTAAGCCTGTTTGACTCAGTTTCTTCATCTGTAAAATAAACTGGAGAAGGAAAATGGCAAACCACTCTAATATCTTTGCCAAGAAAACCCCAAACGGGATAATGAAGAGTCGGACATGTCTGAAATGACTGGTCAACAATAAAAGATATCTTGAATAAGAATGTTTAGGGGGTTAAGAAAGCAATAAAGTTCCCAGTTAAAGTTATAAAGGTAATGCTTTGTTCTGTTCCTATCAAAGTTTCCTGAGAGGTAGAAGACTGTTTAGTGCCAAGGAAGTGTGGGTGGATCTCTTGAAGATTGAGAGAGAAACTATGTCTCTTGCTGGTTAGTTGACTCTGCTTCTGTTGATGAATTCAGGATTCAGCATAAGCTAAAAGCAGGAAGAAAGGGCCAAGTGGTACCTATGCTGAGGGTTATTAACCAGATCTTCTTTTACCAATTTCTGAGGAAGCACACGAGTACATGAATTGCTCTGCTGAATTTTTGCAGTGTCTTTCCTGCTGACAGCCATGAGTTTGGTCTCTGTGTTTTCCTTCCTCAGAAATCTCACACTCACTAATGCCCATACAGATGGTGAGAAGACTAGTACCAACTCTACTAGGCAGCCAGGTGGCACCGTGATTAGAGTTCTGGGTCTGAATTCAGGAAGAACCAAGTTCATATCCAGCCTCTGAAACTCAGTAACTGCGTGACCCTGAGCAAGTCATTTGACTCTGTTTGACTCAATTTCTTCATCTGTAAAATGAAAAGGAAGTGGCAAACCAGTTTATTATTTTTGCCAAGAAAACCCTGAGTACGGTTATGAAGAGTCACACTGAACAACAACAAATTCTAGAATGTGTGTAGGGCAAATAAATTCCCATTCTAATGATTCAGATTTTGGGGCTAAGTTCTAATAAATACAATTTGTAAGTATCACCATTCTAGTCCAAACTCTCTTGATTCTGGGCTTTCTATAAAATGAGGAGATTGAGCTAGATGACCCCAATGATCCTCCTAGCTCCAAATCTAGAATCCTGTTACACCAAGATTAAAGTCACAGAATTGTAGATTTGGAGCTGGAGCAGTTCCTTTCCATCAAGAGTATTTTCATCTTGAGCTTTAAATGGAATAAAAGGTAACTCTTTTTGGTTTGGTTTTGTATTAGCTCTATATTAGGCATTAGCAATCAGATGGGGGATCATTTTGGAAGAGAGGGTGATCTTCCTTGAGCCCCTTAACATATCACCCATTTATTTTATTCATTTATAAGGCCAGGTCTGCCAGCATCAATATGAGAATGATGGTTTATGGGTCCATATATTTCATCCATGGGCGAAAATCTTTTAAGGCACAGATTCTTAGTCCAGTATGTGCGATCTGTGAATAATTTTCAGGGAATCTAAGAACTTGTATGGGGAAAACATTGCAGATTTAGTTTCCCTACTCTTTGGTTTCTTTTGTAATCTATATTTTTTAGAAAACATTCTTCTGAGAAGGGGTCCTCTGGCTTCCCTAGACTAGACTGCTCAAAGAGTCTAGTATACAAAAAAAGAGTTAATTCATTTTAGAGTGTGTTGAGAAGGAAGAGGAAGAAGAGGACTGAAAAACTGTGGAGTAGGTGGGAAGGAGATAATGAAAAAAAGAGACCTTGATAATTAAAAACTGTTGAAACAAAACTTGAGTCTATAGAATATAATATCCACTGAGTTCTGAAATTCTGTATTTGAGGATGTGGAGAGATATACATATCATTACAGATCCCATGATCCCCAAGGCTGAGGACATATGTAACTTAGAGGCCAAATAAAGCCACCATTCTTCCAACCTTAAGGCAGTCCAGGAAACTAGAAGTTAAGCCATTGCTGCTAAATTCTGTTTTTTTTTTTTTTTAAATCAGCATTTAAACTATCCCATTGTGTCTGTGATTACGCAGGATGTTTACATCGTTTGTAATGAGACAAATTGGGATAAATTGCCAAGGACACTTATTTAAATGAGATTAAACATAAATGTTCCATCTCAAATGGTTGGTGGGATTCTTTTTTTTTCCCCCCTTGGGGATAAGACCAGAAAGAAATCTACTTTGTATTCTGTAAACTCTGTTCCTAAACCAAGGGAATACCAGCCTTGCTATTGCTATAACTCCATTAGGTAACCTACCTTGTAATTCCAATCTCTGTATTATTGCTGTTCTCCTCTCTTCAAGGAGATGTTTAATAAACATCATTTCTTTAATCTTTATTGCATTGGGGGAGAGAAGGCAATGTAAGCCCTCAGCAAAAAGAAATTAAATGGCCATTCTTCTGGCATAATCAGAAGGGCTGAAAGGTTTGCCTCCAAATATGTTAGCCATATTTGGCTAATTTAGCCCAGAAAACCCAGAGTAAGATTTACTAGTAGAGTAGATGTTGTCTTCAGAAAATCTGTTACAATTTTTCTGATAGCAGTCACCCCAACTAGCGCATTAATGAGAATTTGTTTATAAAATTAGCTAATTAATGTCTGATATGATGAGATACAAGACAGGTAGGTAGACAGATATCAGTGAAGAAAAGGTTCAGGGGGGGGGGGGGGGGGGGAATCATGAAAGTGCAAGGCCCACTGTAAGCCACAAGCTGACTTTGATCCATCTTTTAGACATTATTCAGGGGTGTGCCAGAGCCAGCTTGTACTCAGTTGATAATTAAATTTTCAATGTAAGCATTTACACCTTGGAAATCTGTAAATGCCACAAATCAGAGCATGAGGTATTGTTTTGTTGATTTATTTGGACTTAATAAAGTGATGGCAAAAATGTTAATAATGCAAATTAAACTTGAAAGTGTGTCCTACAACAGAGCCAGGTTAAAACATTTTGCCAGCTACTCCTTTCCTTTTGAGAACCCTTTATTCCCGCCAGATTGATCTTACTATCCCTTGAAAACATCTTGAATTCCCCTGTGCATTACCTCTGTGCATTACCTCATGTTCTTTGCTACCCATGGACATTTCATGACTTAAATTGAGGGCCCCCTCCTGCATGAGATTCCCCCTGACCACCTTAGCCCACAGTAACCTTCTTTATATTCTTAGGGCACTTAAATATTTCTTGCACTCATTTAGCATTTATATTCTCTCTGATAGTTATTTAGTGCATGTGTGTGTGTGTGTGCTTGCTTTATCTCTTCCACTAAATTCTTAGGTCTTTGAAGAAAAGGATCATTTTAAAAATGTTTTTATAAACATATGATGCCTGTTGTAGAGACTGACATGGTATTGATCCATATATTGGAAGTGATGGGGACAATGCTGAAGGTCTGAAGGAAGATAAACTTTGCCTTCTTTATGTATTAGGCAAAGCTGAGGTGAGAAGTGATTACATTTCCCAGGACCACTGGGCCACAAGCTCAAATACTCTTTGGGTAAGACAACTCCTAAACCCACAGGGCATATAAAGATGAAGGGGAAACAAGATGGAGGATCAATGGAGTTCTCTGTGGAGCTACGGTTATGTAGCTTTGGAAAACCAGGCTGGAAGTTGCATAGGCACTGGAAACCAGACCTAAGGGGGTACTAGCTGAGGCAAGTCATATTAGAAATTTCATGGAAACTAAATAGCAAGGCTAGCCATATGAATGGGTAGGTGCCAGCTTTCAAGTAAGCAGGCTAAGGCTGTCTGAATCAATTAATGCATTAAAAAGCATTTACTAACTACCACTATGTGAGAGTTGCAATGCCTGGCAGGTAGTAAGCATCTTCCTTATATCTTCCCCATGAAAGTAATGATCATGAAGCATCTTGTTTCTAGACTACTGTGGGGTTGAGGGTGATGAGATTATGTCCATTTGGAAACTTGTTCTCATGTTGTTTCCTGTTTCTTTCCTTACCAAACATTTTACTGTTTCAATGTTGTTCTATCCCTTCATCTGTTAGCAGAGTAAAAAAATAAAATATCTGGAGCTAACTTCATGAATTTTATTTATGCTTTTTTTTCCCTCCAAAACTGGTGGGAAGAAAAAGGGAATCAGGAAAAGATAGCACTGACAATTGTCCATGATAAATAAAAGTATAATAACAAAGGTAACCATAATAGACAAGTCTGACTCTGAAAAAGACATTAAAAACATGAATCTCCTTTTCTGCTTTGCAGAAGTGTGGGACAATGGGTTCCATTCAGTGGGTATTGGCCTCTTCACAGTGATGTGCTCTGGCCTTCTGGAGTCTGTTTAGGGCTGGATAGCATCTTCCTTCTCCTCCTAACCCTCATCAATGAATCAACCTATATTTAAAACCCTATTTTATGTACAAGACTCTGCAATAGATACCAAGGTGATACAAAGATATAGACAAACTGCCCCTATTCTCAAGGAGCTGAGAACCTAGTAGGAGAAATTAAAATGTATACATGCACATCTACAAGAGGAAATATTATAAATGCAGAATCAGTGATAAAGGGATTAAGACTCAGTTCCAATCAAAGAGAAACTAACTTGCTGGGGGAATCTTAAGATGGTGTGTGCCCTTGGCAACCATGTCACCAAGTTAGCAGTGTTTTGGCACTTTAAGCAATAACAGAACCCAAGGTGGAGCAGCCTCACACAGAACACTTGGCTTTATCAGTGCAATATTAATATATATTATAAATAAATAGAGGTAGCTAGTTGGCTCAGTGGATAGAGGATCAGGTTTGGAGATGGAAGGTCCTCTGACTTCAAACACTTTCCTAGTTGTGTGACCCTGGGCAAGTCACTTAACAACTATTGCCTAGCCCTTACTATTCTTCTACCTTAGAACCAACATACTATTGACTCTAAGAGAGAAAGTAAGGGTTTAAAAAATTAAAAAACGGAAGAAAGAAATAGCAAACTCTATATGGAGCTTGATTTCCCCCCACCCAGTGGCCTTTAGCCTAAATACTTGGAAAAGCGCTTCTCTTGGATCTTTGAACCCATGCTTTGCCTTTGATTTATCATCTTCCCCCACCCCTAGCTCAAGAGCTTACAATGGTTCCCTACTGCCTACTAACTTCTCACTCTAGCTTTCAAAAACCCCTATGATGTCGGTCCATTCATTTTATTTAACCATATTTCCCATGACCCATCAACAAAAACCTTCTGCTTTACCCAGACAGGTCTGCTCCCAGGCTCGGCTCATTACAGTTCCCCTGTATATTTTTTCTTGTTTGTACCATCAAATCATTTTTTCCTCAGCCAATTCTTTCCATTCTTTAAAGACCAACAACTTTCTTGAGGCCTTCCCTGTCTATTCTAGGCCACAATGACTTCCTTTTTCTTCTCCATTTATATGGTTCACATAATAATAACAATAATGGTAATATTTTATTACTAATAAAAAGATGAACACAGGATAATAGGCTGTATAGTTTTACAGTTTAAAAAGTGCTTTCTTAATTATCTCACTTCATCCTCAGAACAATCCTGTGCCATAAATAGGACCAGTACTATTATCTCCATTGCACCATTGGGGAAAATTGAGGTTCTTAGAGGTTAAATGACTTGCACAAAGCCACACATCCAGTAAAATGCAGAGTTAGGAAGAAGCATCTTCCTAAAGAATAATTATGTTTCATGGTAGCTCCATCCTCTCCCTCACCTTCCCCTGTGAATGGCACTCAGGTGTCACCATAGATTGCCAGACCTGTCATTGGGAATATGAGCTCAGTTCTGGTCTCAGACATGTCCTATCTGTATGATCCAGGGCAGGTCATTTAGCCTCTGCTTGCTTCCGTTTCCTCGGCTATAAAATGAGAATACCTCCTAGGATTGTTATCAGGATCAAATGAGATAATGTGTAAAGCATTTAGCACACTGCCTGGCACATAGTAGGCTCTTAATAAATATCTGCTCCTTTTCCCCTCCTGGAAAGTGATACCTTTGTCTTGGGCTTTTCTCTTCTTTTTTCCTTCATTATAAATTAGGCAGTTCTGGACTCCAAAAAGACAGAGGAACATAGATCATAGCTTTAACCCTGGAAGGAACCTTAGAGCTAGATTCCTTCAACTTCCTCATTCTACTTGTTGATTGATTCCTGGAATCTTTGCTTGAACTTCAACCCAGTGAACACAGTCCTGTCTTTCTGAATGCTAAGTGTTTTTGCCATCCTAAAGTTAGCTCTTCTCTTCCCTAAATATATGGCAGCAGCCCTCTCCTTTGTCTCCCCTCCTCTAAACTCTCTCTCCCTCTCTCCTCTCTTCTTTTCTCCCTCTCTCCTCTCTCTTTCTCCTTCACACCCCTCTCTCTCCCTCTCTCCTCTCTTCCTCTCTCCTCTCTCCCTTTTCTCTCAGTCTCTCTCTCTCTCTCTCTCTCCTCTCTTCCTCTCTCCTCTCTCCCTTTTCTCTCAGTCTCTCTCTCTCTCTCCCTCTCTCCTCTCTCCTTTCTTCCTCTCTCCTCTCTCCTCTCTCCTCCTCCCCACCCATTTTTGCCTCTGGAGAAGCTTCTTTCTATTTCCAGAGCCTTCTGGGGGAAATAACCACAGCTGTACCACGCTCTCTGTTACCATGGAGAGTGGAGGGCTCCAGGTGAGAGGCATTTTTCTTACATTTCACAGACTTTAATTCTGTGGCAAACCACCAGACTGCTGGGGTTTTGAGAGCAAGTAACCAGTGAGATAACGATTGTGATAGCAGCAGATTTTCCTAGGACAGGCAATTAATCAACAATATTAATGAAAATGCCAGCTCCATTATTGCAGAAACTTAAGTAATTTATTGGGAATTGAACTTGGGCCATTAAAATGTTATTACAGGCTTGTCAGTCAGAATGCTGTGTGAGACTGCTAAGAAATGAGTATTCTGATGGTACTATTTGGTCTACCCAATGTAGAAGTTAATTGCAATTTTGTTTGGCTTTCTGAAAGAGTCTCTTTTTACCTTTAGGATGCCCAGAATTATAGAATTTTAGAGCTAAAAGGCAGCTTAGAGATTATTTAGTTTAACTCCTTTACTTCCCAGTGGAGGAAACAGACTCAGAGAATGCTGTGCTTTTATTCTGAACTATTTTATCAGAGGATCCGAGATTTAGAGCTAGAAAAGACTTTAGAACTGCTCATTTAGTCCAACCCTTTCATTTTCAGAGGAGGAACAGAGGCTCATAGAAATTGAGTAGCTTGCCCAGCTACACACAGGCTAAAGCAGGATTCAGATCCGGTCACTGGGCTCCCAATCCAGTGCTCTTTTCCATTGCACAGACCCTCAGGGGAGGCTGGATGATAAAATGGGAAAAAAAATTGTGGCCCTGGAGGCACAGAATCAAGGTTCATGTTCTGATTCTGAACCTTCTTAGTGGAGAGACTTGGAGCAGTTATTTAACTTAACTGCCCCAGGGCTTACTGTCCTCATCAGCAAAAGGAAGGGGTTTAACTACATGGCTGCTGAGGTCTCTTTCAGTTCTAGATGTAACATACATACTCCCGTACAGATATACATGTATGTGTAAACACACATATAATGTGTATATATAGATTTGAAATCAGGAGTCATAATTTTTGATTGAATAATTTTTTTGAAAAAGCAAAACCAAGTAGTCTAATTTGACCCAGTTTTCTAAACCTATAGAAAATCTGTTTACTTAAACCATGAAGGAAGAATCTAGACTCCTAAGTTATTGATATATCATCCAAGGGAAATAATAATGTTTAGCGTTTCTATAGCACTTTAAGGCTTATAAAAGATTTTACAAATGTTGTTTCTAATACAAATCTTTATCCTCATAAAAACCCTGAGATGTAGGTGCTATTATTATCTCCATTTTACACATGGAGAAACTGAGGCAGACAAGTTAAATGACTTACCCAGTCTAGATCTAGAATGGATTTGAACTCAGGTTTTCCTGATTCTCTACCTATTTTACATCTTTGTAAGTGTAAACATAAGCCTTTAAAGTAATGGCAAGCATCACATCTGCCATAAAAAAATATAACAATAATAATAATAACAGTTAACATTTATGAGATGCTTTACGCATTATAAACTGTTTTCTTTACAACAGTCTTAAAGGATACATTGAGAAATCTTAATACACACAATAGTATTGTCTATTATTTATACGGGGGCAGCTAGATGGCACAGTGGATAAAGAAGGGGGCCTGGAGTCAGGAAGGTTTGAGTTCAAATATGATTTCAGACAAGCTATAGCTTTGTGACCCTGGGCAAGTCATTTTTCCCAGTTTGCCTCAGTTTCTTCATCTGTAAAGTGAGCTGGAAAAGTAAATGGCAAACTGTTCTGGTTCTTTGCAGAGAAAAGTCCTAATAGAGTCTCACAAAGAGTCAGATAGGACTGAAATAGCTCAACAACAAAAGTCATTTATGCTAGCTAATTTATACTTTAAGGTTTACAAGACATTTTTCAAATATTATTTCATTTGATTCTCATAAAACCCTGTGATGTATTACTTTTATCTATTATAATACTAATAGAGACAGAGCTAAATGACTTGCCCAGGGTAACACAGCTAATAAATGCAGTGGTTGGGAAATAATAAAATTTTTCTTTGTTTACTGCTCCAGGTCTTTCAGGGCCACAAATATATGACTGTCAAGTGTTAACTTATGTACATACACACATATAATCCTATAACCACTGAGAGCATAGGAAGTGGAGCTGTATTTACTCATCCTACCCAGGAAGTACTTTTAAAGAGTTGTTTCTTTTGAACATAAGGATCTCTTCTTAATGTCACTCGTTTTTTTACAAACATACACAATAAATAAATATCATGATAAATATTACTATAGTTACTAATATTATTATAAATCATTATTGCTATATTATTAAAAATATGTATTATCATATACTAGCATATATATGTATATGCATATATACATATATATATGGCTTTATGCCAATTTCTGGGAGTACAAAGATAAAAATAATTCAGTCTCTGCCCTCAGGGAACATAAATTCTACTGGCAGGGAGTGCTGACTGACAGGCACTGATGAATAAACACAAGGGTGGTCAACAGAACTCAAGCTACACCTACCAGGTGGATTTGTCCTAAGAGCAGGGTATTGTGGGAGGGAGAAGAAATAATCCCTTATTTTGATCCAGTTGATTGAGGCTTTATCGCAGGGCTCCCCAAATCACACTAAATGCATTGTCAGTTGGAGTTGAGATATCTCTTTCAGGGTTGTTTTATTCATTTGTTAGGGAGCTGAAGGAATGGGAGAGCTGTGTAAGGAGGGCTGTATGGAAAGGTGAAAGAAACGTGTTCTTCATGCCAAAACTGATATTCTTTGTTCATTTTCTTGAAGTGAGGGTTCAAAGTGGAATGCGATCGACCTCCACCATGAATGGCAACCACTCTTCCTTTCCCAGTTGTTTGGGAATTTTGATAGATTACACAATACAAAAACAGAAGGGAGAGAGCACCAAGAACTAGGGAGAACCAAGGAGAACCAAGGAGAACCAAGAAAGGGCTCTTAGGAAGTAGCATCGGAGCTGAACCTTGAAGGAAGGAAGTCGGGGATTCTACAAAGTGTAGGGGAGGAGAGGGAAAGGAACAGCAGTGCTCAGGGCTACACAAAGTAGAAAATGAAATAGAGCTAATGTGAAGGGGAAGCTTAAATGAAATATTATTGGAAAGGTAAGAAACACCAGAACATTTAGGGATTTCAATGCCTGCTTGAGGATTCTGCATTTTAAACTAGAGATAACAGGGAGCCATTGGAAGGATTGTTTTGTCTTGTTTGTTTGTGAAAAGAGAAGTAATATGGTCATCCCAGTGTTTTCAGTCAGAACAAGATTAGTTGCAATCTGAATGGGAATACCCATGTTGTTATCAATGGAGCAATGGAATATAATGTAACAGCTGTTTGCAGCATGGCTGGAGGGATGGGGGGTTGGGGGGGAACAGAAGAGTCTGGCAGCCTGAGATCCATTAAGAGACAATTGTAGGAGCGAATGCAGGTAAAAGGGGAGGTGGGACTAACCAAGGGTAAAGATCATGTGTATGAAGAGAAGAAGATGGATAAGCCAGAGGTTTCATAGTGTAATCAATATGGTTTCAACATATAATAGTGATTATCCTTTTAGTACTTGCTAATTGCAAAAAGACCCAATGACAGAACAAGAGTATGAATGGAGTAGTGCTTTAAAATGGATCTGTCTTTTATTAATCGCTATAGCATCCACATACACTGGAAAAGCCATTACTCAGGCTGCCCATTTTGCTGGCTCTGAATACAGAGGAAAATAAGAGTAATTAAAGGGTCACGTGGTTTCCCAGTTCCCTCCCACTTAAAATAAGCAATTCAGTGACCCTCCAGGGAACTCCAGCTACACCCACCAGGTGGATTTCTCCTAAGAGCAGGTTACTGTGGGGAGGGAGAAGAAATATTCCTCTATTTGTGTCCCACTTAATTGAGGTTTTATTAGACAGCTCCCCATATCACACCAAATGTATAGTGTCAGCCGGAGTTGAGTTCTCTCTCTAAGGGTGCTTTTATTCCTTTGTGAGAGTTCTGAAGGAATGGGGGGGGGCTGCGTAAGGAGGGGCACACCGAAAGGTAAGAAGAGCAAGTTGTCCATGTCAAAACTGATATTCGGTGTTCATTTTCTTGTAGTAAGTGTTCAAAGTGGAATGCTGCCAACCTCAGCCATGAATGTCAACCACTCTTCTTTGCCCGGCTGTTATGTTTGGGGAGGATCAAGGCAATTCTGATAGATTACAAAGAACCTGTCAGCCAAACCTACTCCATGAGCTCTGTTATATAGAGAAACGTTAAGAGATTCCTCCAAGGACATGTCCCCAATCATTTCAGTTTCTGGGCACATGTGTTAGGACTTGTCATTGCCATGGCATTTAGTTTGAGGTTTGGACATTTCAATACATCACCTGGCTCTGCACTGGGATTCAGAAGAGGGGCTGGTTTTTCTCCCAAGCTTTTTGTTATTGTTTAGTTGGTTAGTTGTTTTGATCATGTCTGACTTTTTGTGACCCCATTTGTGGGGTTTTCATGGCAAAGATATTGAAATGGTTGGCCATTTCCTTCTCCAGCTCATTTAACAGTTGCAGACACACAGGCAAATGATAAAATGACTTGCCCAGGGTCCTACAGCTAGTAAACGTCTGAAGGCAGATTTGAACTCAGGAAGAAGAGTCTTCCTGACTTCAAGACTGGCACTTCATCTGCTATGTTACCTAGCTGCCCTTCTTCTAAGCTACTTAAAGGTTATTTATTAAGTTTGGAACTAGAATCTGGTGGTGCATTCATACTTGTTTCTCAAAGTCATACCTAGGAATTCTTTCAACTGTGACAGAAACAGTTTGGCAGGGAGATGGATGGCTGCAGCATTGAGTAGTCTGGCTTTGGGGCCAGTTACATTGGGAGAGAAAGTGAGCCATTCCCCCAAATTTCTAACTGGAGCCTCAGAAAGGGGTTGGGATGGAGGGATTAGGACCTGGGAGGGCTGTCATCATGATGATGGAGCCCTGGAGGTGCAATCAAATAGGGAGAGATGCAGCCTGACAGAAGAGGTTCAGGGACAGAGTTTGGGGCTACCCTTTAGAGGCCATAGAAGTCAACATTCTAGAACAAAGGTCTATCTATCTTGACTCCATTATGTTTCTGCTTGTTTCCTTATGCTAGTTCTCTGGTCAAAATCCTGGCAAAGAGCAAATGCTTTTTGGAAATCCAGGGGCTCTCCACTGTTAGTAGTGCCATTTTTCCTTATCTTTTCTTATTTGAAGCTATATTTGTACTACTATACAGTTCCAATAGAGATCAGCACAATTTACTGTGGGTCAAATCAAGTTTGAGTCCTGTCTCTGGCACACACTAGTTGTGTGACTGGCCATGCCATTCCACTCTATCAAACTCAGTTTCCATATCTGTAAAATGGGGGAGAGGATGTCAATGACTTGATGAAGTTATGATGATTAAAAGAGGATAGAGGAAAAGTTCTCAATAATCACAAAGCACTATATAATCTGCTCTTGTGATGATGGTTCCTGCATATGATAAATGCTTAATGCAGAATGTCCTAAAAAGCCTCAGTGTGGTTTTAAAGTGCCCTGAGGCTTCGGGGACACTCCAGATAACCTAGTTAGCATTTAGGAGGAGCAATAAGTCTACTCTTACACTATATACACCTCTACAACTGTGGGAGCCTACAGCATTAAATTATTTATTTCCTCAATGTTATCAAGAAAATGCCCATGGAATCCAAAAGATAGCTTCATGACCTCTGTCGATTCTCAGCATCGTGCCAGAAAAAAATGATTGTACCATTTCAAGGCTATGCAAAGCGCTTTGGTTCTTCTTAGACACTCATTCCTAATGCATTGGTTCTGAGGTTTTTATAATGTGTGATTTAGCCATGCTAAAGAATCCATTTTCCTCCTCTCTTTAGCCTATTAGCACCGAAAAAGGGTTCAGGAAAAGAGAGCAAGTGGTTTTTATATTTTGGCAGTTTAGTTAGGCTAATTATGTTTAATTTCTAGCAGTTTTGCTTCTCTGGGCCATGTGAAGTGGGGCCTGTTGATCACTTGTTGTTTATGCTGAGAAGTCTCCTGGGGCTCTGAAGGGACAAACTCTCTGAGCTGTTGTCTGAGATTTCAGAATCCGCGGGGGGTTTTCTTCTGCTTCCTGGGGGACTTAAAAAGTATAATGGAGCCACTTAAACCTGTTCCAGCCCATTTTGGATACCATCGTAGAGTTGGTGGCTAGAGAGAGAAGTAGGGCAAGCCACTGGGCTCTGACCCAGCGTGGAAAATTTGCCTCAGACCGGCCAATTGGAGAGGTTGAAATGCAGAAATTTAGAATAACTGATTCCTTCTACGCATTGTGCAGGGAATGGTGGTGGGGAGGAGATCAGCATGGAGGGAACAAAGTAGGGAGCTACTCCAAAGCAAAGGTTGGTGGGTTCTGAGCTCAGGCCCCCTTAGGTGTGGGGAGGGAGATGAAGGCCTTTTAACTGGTCTCAGAGACTCTGATCCATCAGCAAATTGTAGTGACCCAGGACACCTGAAAGGGAGAGCGGGTGGCCTTAGGTTGTTTCAAGCCCTCCCTTCTTCTGGCAGCTTGGGGTCCACTGAGGTCTCTGCTCCCCTGCCAAAGGATGCTGCTGGACTTCATATCTTGGCTTGGGGGGGACTTGTGGCTTCAGAAAATGATCAACGAGTCCTTCTTCCTTATACCTGGCTGATCGTGAGAGTCCTACACCATTCCAGAAGGATAGGACACCTGAGTGAGCCCTGACCATATCACATAAGGTCATTTTCAACAAGGGGACTGAAAGAGTGCCCATTGGGAATCAGGAGGTCCGGGGCCTTATCCCTCCTCTCATGCTCACACCCTGGGCCTCTGTATAAAATGAAACGTTGCATAAAAGATGACCTCTCAGGTCCCTCCTTGCTTTAAGTCTGAGTCTATGAAAGACAAGTTCTGTTTGAGCCTAGACTAGCCTGATCTTAAGTTCCATAAGAATTCCTGGATGCCTCTGGAGAAGTCTCTTTCTCCTCATGCTTTCCTTATTTTCCTTCTCTGAAAAATGAGTTTCAAGCAGCAAAAAGGGAAAATCTCTTTATTTTAAAGTATTCTAACATGATGCATTTAATTCAAGAAAAACCAAACTGCTATCCCATGAAAGATATTTTTCTATCCAGATAAAAAGATAAAAGATGAAATGATTCTTTGTGATTTCTCGGCAGGATTTAGAACTGAAAGGATCCTGGGAGATAGATAATCTAGCTAACCCCTCTCCTTAATTTTACAGATGGAATAAAAAAACAAACCACCCCAAAGAGTATACTAAAAAACTAGAGCCCAGAGAGGTAAAGTGACTTGCTCAAGGTCACACAGATAGCAAGTGGATGAGAAAGGACTTGAACTCAGGCAGTCTAACTCCAAACCCAATACTCTTTCCACTGTGCTATTCTGCCTCCCAAGAACTTGCCATTCTATAAGGGGTATATAACATGTGTACTACAAAGTAACTACAAATTATGTTCAAAGTAATTTTAAAATGAGAGAGATTAGAAACAACTGGGATTGCTTTGAGGGTCTTGCTGGGCTTGGCTTCATGCCCTCTTCCATGAATGAGGACTTTTGGCTCAGCATCAGTTTTAGTTACCCTAGTGAGGTTGGACAAATCACTTCTTTTTGGAGTCTCCATTTCCTCTTTTTTTACCCTTTTAAACCCTTACCTTCCATCTTAGAATTGATACTAAATATCAGTTTCCAGCAGAAGATCATAAAGGCTAGGGGATTAAGTGACTTGCCTAGGGTCATACACCTGGGAAGCATCTGAAGTCCCATTTGAACCTAGGACCTCCCTTCTTCTGGCCTGGAACCTCTATCCAATGAGGTACCTAGCTGCCCCTTCAGTTCCTCTTTAACAAAATAAGGCAGCAGGATTAGATGACTCCTGAGGTTTCACCTAGCTTTAATATTGTGACATCTTTCTTAGATGATTTGGGTGAGTGGGTTGAGAGACCTTGAAGCCAATTCTGCCCCTTCTCCCAATGGAAAAAATAAAACCCCCAAAGCAAAACAACTCTACAACATTTAAAGTCTGTTTGCCACAGGGATTACAACTCATTTCTGTACCCCAAGAAATCAGGCTTCTCAGATGTATGTATACTGTGAAGAAATAGCTGATTTTAGTATTTAGTTAATAAGAATAAATCCTTAAAATAGGTCAACTTCCTTTACTAGTGACAACCTACTCTCCCTAGTTGTATACTTTACCACTCAAGAATTTGGTGAGTCTCCCCCGCTGGAAATTCTTGAGTGGTAAAGTATACAACTAGGGAGAGTAGGTTGTCACTAGTAGAGGAATTAATAATATGGAAATAGGTTTTGAACAATGATACATGTATAACCCAGTGGTATTGCTCATCAGCTCAAGGAGGGAGGAGTAACGAGGGGAGGGAAAGAACATGAATCATGTAACCATGCAAAAATATTCTAAATAAATAAATCAATTAAAAATTTTAAAAAATATGTATTTTGTTAAAAAAGATTATAATTCTGCTACTGTTGTTGCTGTTTAGTCATATCCGATTTTTCATGACATTTCTTTCTCCAGTTAATTTTATAGATGAGAAACAGAGGCAAAAAGGATTAAGTTAAACTCATTCAGGGTCACACAGCTAATAATTTTCTGTGGCTGGATTTGAATTCAAGAAAATGAGTCTTCCTGACTCCAGAACAAGCACTCTATCTACTGTACCACCTAGCTCCCCAAATGTTTAAATTTGCTCAGTTTTTTTGACATTGGAGGAAAACTTGGGATTATTAATCCTACTTTTTAAAAAAATACTTTTATAGCTTAAAAGAATGTTGTTGTTTAGTTGTATCTGACTCTTCTTGACCCCATTTGTGATTTTCTTGACAAATATATTGTAGTGGTTGCCATTTTCTTCTCTATCTCATTTTATGAAAATGAGGAACTGAGGTAAAGAGAGGTAAGTAACTTGCCCAGGGTAACACAGTTAGTAACTGTCTGAGGACAGATATGATGAGTCTTCCTGACTTTGTGTCTGGTACTCTATCCTTTTTACCATTCAGCAGCCCCACTAAAAGAATGCACAAGATTACAATATGCAAAAAAAAATTATTTGACATGTAATTTTGTCTAACAAAGTCTTATTAGAATCCTAACTTTGGTTTGGGGTTATTTTTCTACCTCCTGAAACTGGGCATAAATAGAAAAAAAATCATGATTTTATTTTACATCTATAATTTCTGCATTGTGGTAGATTTATTTTTGCATCAATAACCTAACACATGAACTCAAAGTCATATTTCTCCTGTAAAACTACCAAGTTGCCTTTTTTTTTTTTTTTTTTTTTTTTTGCAGTTTTCCCCAAGGTACAGACTTGTAGATGCAAAGGCTCCTAGCTGTGAAGGCTATCCATTCACTTCATTTATTGAGTGTAAACTTAGTATAGACCTGTGTTGGTGAATCTATGGCACATGTGCCAAAGCATGCATGAGGGGGCTACTCCCTTCCTCTTCTCCACAAGCGCTTGAGGATATTTCTCCCATCATCTGACCCTCTGCCCAGCATCCCAATGGGAGCACTTCCTCCCTCCCCTGTCTGAGGTAAGTAGGGGGCTCACACGTGGCATGAGGGTTGCAGTTTGGGCACTAGTCTCTAAAAGGTTTGCCATCACTGGTATAGACTATGATACTAGACACTATGTTAGGCACTGCAAAAGTTAAATTCAGATAAGATATAGTACTTAGCAATTTCTCCTCTACCTCTTTGATCAGCAGCATGAGGAATTCTGAATTAAGTTTATTTTGATGTGATGTCCTTAGGTCAAAGACCTTACTAATGCCAGTATCTCAGGCTGGTGAATAGTTTGGGCATGGAACCAGGAAACTGAATGAAGGAGGGAGGGAGGGGAGATAATGTTCAATAAAGCTGGAATGATAGGTTGGAGCTCGTTTGTGTAGGGGTTTAAAACCTAAGGGGAATTTATATTTTATTCTGGAGGTAGAGAGATATAATAGCACATTGCATTTATGGGGGTTGACAAATAGTTCAGCGTGGCTGAAATGTAGTGTATATGGAGAAAAGAATAAGATGACTACAAATATAGGTTTACTCTAGGTTGTGGAGGGCATTAAATGTCACATTAAGTTGTTTAAACTTAGTAGGCAATGGAGAGCCACTGAAGGATTTTGAGCAGATGAGTGACATGACTTTCTATGGGTAGGCAGCAATGAGGGTTGGGAATAAGATGATTGATTTGGGAATATAAAAAAAGGGGGAGAAATTCTGTAGATTTGAATTTGACAAGTCATAGCTATGAGAGCTGAAGATGAGAACCAAGTCAGAGAAATACTAGTTTTAATCATAGAAGACTTGGTAGTTTAATTGGCAGGAAAAAACAAAACAAGGAAAATTATGTTTTGAACATGGTGAATTCAAGGTGTTAATGGGGCATTCAAATAGAGATATAGGCAGTTAGAGATATGAAATTGTAGTTTAGAAGAGTAGTCAGGGTTTGGGATGTCAAATCTGTGTTTTGACTATGTGCCAAGTTAAAGGTGGCAGAGGTAATTCTGAGTTCTAGAAAGAGCAAATAAGTCAGTTTGTTGGAACATAGAGTTTAAGAAGGGGAGTCATATGATGTAAGTCAGTAAATTCTGTAAATAGTAGTGAATTCCATCAGAGAAAATAGACCACTGGACCATTCCTTATCCTTATGACTCATACAGAGTCTATGGAGATGAAGATTAGGTGACTGCTTTATAGTTCAATGTTCTCCCTATCTCTGAAATCCTATTGTAGTTACTGTCTCACTTTCTTTGGCACTTAACATATATAACCTTCTTTCAAAACATTTTTATTGATATCATTTTTTATGTCACTAAAATTTCTCCCATTATCTTTCTCTCTACCCCTGTTTAGTGAATAATATTGTTATTGAGTCATTTCAGTCCTGCCAGACTCTTTGTGACCCTATTTGGGAATTTCTTGGCAAAGATAATTCTCTAGCTCGTTTTACAGATGAGGAAACTGAGGCAAACAGGGTTGTGATGTGTCCAGGGTCACATAGTAGTAAATATCTGAGGCTAGATTTGAACTCAAGAAGATGAATCTTCCTGACTCCAGGCCTAGCACTGTGCTACTTCACTACCCTCAGAGAGCTATTCCATAAAATAAATAATATTTTAAATAAAAAGAGGAAAAATGAGCAAAAGTGGCCAATTCATCAGAAAAGTTTAAAATATGTTTAATGTTCCATGTCCTCTACAAAGAAATGTGTAGGAGTATATTCTCATGTGTGTTCTTTGGAGTCAGGTTTGTTCATTATAATTTTGTTATTCACTTTTCATTGCATTGTGGTTATTCTTTCTATTTACATTGTTGTAATCATTGTGTATATTGTTTTCTTGGCTCTATTTCATCCTGCATCAGCTCAAATTAATCCTCCCATGCTTCTCTATATTTATCATATTTGTCATTCCTCATAGCACAATATCCTGTTATATTCACATAGAAAAATTAGCCATTCTCCAGTTAACAGATTTTCATTTGTTTCAAATTGTTTGCTATTACAAAAAGATTGCTCTATATGTATACTTTGATGATATTCTTATCGATGACCTCTCTAGGGCATAAGTCTACTTGTGGAATCTTTGGGTCAAAATTTATGAGCATCTTAGTTATTTCATTAGCCTAATTCTACATGGATTCCAAGATGGTTGTACTGATTCACAACTCACACAATGCAGTAGAGGGCCTGTCTTCCCACAACTCCTCCAACATGGACTATTCTAATTTTCCATTATTTCTTTTCTTTTTCATTTTTTTGGTAGTCTTCTCACCACATTGAAACTCTAAGCTCCTTGAGGGCAGGAATTATGCTTCACATTTCTCTTATATCTCCCTCAATTAATATAGTAGTGTGAAAATATTTAGTAAATATATTTATTCATCCTGTAGCCCCAGAAATATATTTGAGAATTACTTATTAAGTGACTGAGTGAATGAATGAATAGATAAAAAAGGAAAGAAAGAAGGAATGAAGGAGGAAGGGAAAGAGGAATGGATAGATAGAGGAAGGAAAAAAGAAAGGATGAAAAGAAGAAAGTAAAGAAGGAAGAAAAGGAGAAAAAAAGAAACAAATGCATTTCTATAATGTAGTCCACAAGGGATAAATGTTTCATCTGAAGATTTGTCACAGTAATTTTTGTGGAAAGACCTTCAGCAAAGAAGAACAGCCCCTCCTTCATTCCTCTGGTTCTAGTAGGTACATGGCTTGCTAAGGAAGACATGCCAGTTAATTTTTCTCTCTCTGGACCATAGCCTACTGATCTGTAAGATGAGGGAATTGGTATCAGTAGTTCTCAAACTTTTTGGTCTCAGGACTCATTTACATTCTTAAAAAGTATTGGAGCTCTCAAAAAGTTTTTTTATACAGGTTTTATCTATCAATATTTATTGTATTAGAAATTAAAACATCCTACTAATATTATAAAAATAGCTTTAACCATGTACCCTCTGAAAGGAAGTTCCTGGATCACACTTTGAGTGCTGATAGTCTAGATCATTGATGGGCAAACTACAGCCCCCTGAAATGTTCTATCCAGCCGGGTGATGTTATTCCTAATCTGACGAATACAATGAGTAGGATACAATACAATGAAACTTCAAAAGAGTTGCCTTAGAAACAGACTGACAGATGAGCATTTCCTTTCCTTTGGCCCCCTCTTTAAAAAGTTTGCCCATCACTGGTCTAGATGATCTTTAGGGTCTTTCTCAACTCTTCACATTCTATGATTTCAAGAATTATTTCTAATAAGTAATGTCTGGGCTTCCCTGACAGTTAATGAGTCTCCCACTAATGTAGGTCTTTCCAGGAGAGGCTGGTGTTACATTAAAAAATAGCATTAATCCATTTTGCCTTTATCCACCATTTTGTGGTGCTAAATTTCAGCTGCTTGCAAGTCACTTTATTTTGGAGAAGTCACAGGATTACTCCTTCCTTCCAAAGGTCATCTGACTTAGGGAATATCACAAAACTACCCCCTCTCGCTCTTATTTCAATATCTCCCAATCCTCTCCACCAATAAGACACCAGGTGGCTCAATCCCTATAATAGTGATTTTCCTGTTTTTCACTCCCTCCAAATTGTATATCAGCTGTATAGAAACCAATGGCCATTGTCCTTGGCTACTGAGAGTCTTGGTCCTGCTTTGTTTCTGAAGCCACAGACATTGCTAAATAAACTGTTGTCTGGATGTAATTATTCAGTTTCTCCATTCCACCAAAGTAACATGGGATGCTTACTGGCTGAGAATGCTATAAAAGGTATTCCTGATCAGGTATAGTAGACTATCATGGCTCTAGAGCCCCTTCCACTTTGAGATTCTATGCTTTTTAGAAGCCAAGAAATCTTTATTAAGCACCCACTATTTGCCAAGTAGCAAGAGGCAACTAGCTGGTTCAGTGGATAGAGTGGTGGGTCTGGATTCAAGAAGACCTGAGTTCAAATCCAACCTCAGACACTTAACTAGCTGTGTGACCTTGGGAAAGTCACTTAACCTCTGTTTGCCTTAATGCACTGGTATCTTTGCCAAGAAAACCTCAGGAACAGTTTGGTCCATGGGGTCACAGAACTAGATACAACTGAATGACAACATGTACCTATCAAATATTGTATAAGGCATAGAGGATACAAGTCCAAAAAAGGAAACAATTCCTAGCTGACAATGAAATGACATACTTTTAAACATCTACCTTCTGTCTTCGAACCAATACTGAGTATTGGGCAGCAAGGGCTAAGCAATGTGTTTAAATGACTTGCCCAGAGTCATGCAGCTAGGAAGTGTCTGAGGCCAGATTTGAACCCAGGACCTCCCATCTTTGGCCTGGCTCTCTATCCACTGAGTCAGATAGTTGCTTCTGAAATCACATTCTAATGGAGGAAGCCAGTAAGTACATATAAAAATAGAAAGACCATAAATTAGCAAATAAAATGGTATAGTTTATTACGAAGTAACTTGGGAAGGAGACTATCTATTACCTTTTATCAGGTCCCTCTCTCTCTGAATGGCTTACCACCCCTCACCCCTTGCCTGTGGCCTCCCTCAGAAACAGATTATTTCCATAATTGATCTTGCTCCTGGTATTCCACACTGAGAGGTGGGTTGCTACTAGTGGCTCAAGGCAAGGCCATAGAATTTTTTCAAATAGGGAATTGATTATTTATTCTGTGATAGGTGCATGCAACTATGAAGAAAAGATTTTGCCTTGTTAAAGGCAGCAAAGCACTGTTGAAGTCATATTTTCCTCCCAGCCAAGCAAAAATCTGAAGTTCAGATGATAATAAAACAGAATGTTATGAAAAGAAATAATCAAAATGGGGGAGGGGAAACTCACAGAACCCACACACAGAGCTCTGTTTAGCATTTTCTTCCTAAAACAGGAAGTTTGCTTTTCCTTCCAAATCCAGTTCCAAATTTGGAGGAGCTCTTGCCATGAAGATCCTTCCAAAGTGAAATGATCTATGGGTATAATCATCAGCTCTGCTGAAAAAGCTTCATAGGATTTTAATTCCTTTACCAAAGCCCACTGGTATGGGACTCTTTCCTACTTAACTTCTGTCCAAAGTTAGTTGGTATGGGGCTCTCTTTTTGGTGACTGAGATGAATTTTTTTTTCAATGTTCTTCTGGACTCCTCAAGCTTCAGATCTTCTCCAAGCCTGGAGTTGCTTAGGGCACTTCTGACTTCCCACTTAGAGACGAAGATGGAAGAGGTCAACCCCACTTCAGACTGCTGAAATAAAAGACTCTTGGAAGGCATGGGAGAAGCTGGAAGTCTCCATCATGTTTGTATTCCCAGCTTGCTGCTCTAGAGACTTCAAGGAATTTCCCCTTAGATGAGATATAAGACTTTCTCAGTTACTCTGAGTTAGCTCACTCCCAATAGGAGAGCTCTTTCACTCTGTATTTTCTGGCATATATTCTCCAATGTATGTCCTCTCTGATTTCTGTTTTGCTGTAATTTGGATAAATGGGTTTCTTTATTTTTTGCTTTATGTGTTCATCGTGGGACTGGCATTTGGTAGAAAAGGGGGGGGGTCAAGTCTTGGATATAAATTTGGAATCCTGCTTCCCTCTCTAATAATGAAAAAGCGATCAGAAGTTGGATTGAACCCAGTCATAACCTCTAGACATAATATTTAAGTGAGCAGATAGATATAAACTTAGTTCAGAATCCCCTTTATCTTATGAGAGCAGAGTAGTGGCCTCTAGCCCCAACCTTCTGCTTTCTCTTGGGGAAGGATTGGGGAAGAAGTTAAAGATGCCTATTCTGCCTCTTCCCTTTGAACAACACAAGTAACAGTCCCTACCACACGTGGTCCTTTTTGTACTTGAGGTCTTCCCTACAGACCATCTCTCTAGAAATAGGAGGGAACATAGGGGCCATTTAGTCCAATTCTCTTGTTTTTTAGATGAGGAAACTATAACCCAAGGAAGTTAAGGTACTTGTCTGAGGTCACATATAGCTCTAAGGCAAAATATGAAACTAGGTCTTCTGAGAACAGAGCCGGAACTCTTTCCAACATTCAAGGGGGGGTGGAGCTCACCAGTCAATCTAGATTCCTATCCCATCATCCTGAAATGCACTTTACTTTTCTCTTATATCTGTCAGTGGTTCCAAAAAAATCCAAGTCAGAGGAGATATCATAGTAGAAGTTTGAGTTTTTATGTAGAGAAACTGGCTCTTTTCAAAGGTAAAAAGTAATGAACTTTATCCCCACCTCCCACTTCCATCTCTCTCCCCTCCACACCGCTCTCTCTTTCAGCAGAGAATGGGATTTGAGTGATAGTGGTGACGACTGGAGAAGGAGATGGAAAAGGACTAGAATCAGAACTTGGATTTGGGATAATAACACCCTCTATTTTGTTCTTCTATGCTTCTCCTCTCTCCAATCCATTCTCCTGACTCTCAAAGAGGGTTGGCTAAGAAAACCTTCCAAACATGCAGCCAAGAGGATTAGCCAGACTGCTAAGTAGAAAACCATTTGAATCCAAACCATGGCTAGCATTGACATATCAGACACCATGGTGGGCATCAGTAACTAAAGAGGCCATGGACTCCACACAGAGACAGAAAATGGATTAGTGTTGGGTACATGCCGGGTCCTGAGAGGAGCTAAATTGGAATTTAAGCTCATTAGGGTTGAATGAACATCCTGAATGAAGGGCATTTTTTTTTCCCTCTGCTATTGAAGGGTACAGTGATTTGCTAGCTCATGGAAGATGGAAGCAGATTTGCCCACCAAATAGAAAAGCCTTTGCCCAAATGCAAATGACTTTCACTCTACACAAAGTTGTTTTCCCAGAACTTACTTGGAAATGACTTTCTTGTGCAGTTAGTTGCATGCACCAATTGTTCTATAGTATTTAATTTGTCTCCAGTGTAATGCTCACTTGGCACTTCTCCCTGGAATAGGGTGATTCAACCATTCTCTCTGGGAGTCATTTGTGCCAGGCCTCTCCCACAGAGGGAACAATTCCGGGGATCTGGCCCACTGTTCCCACTGGGCACGAGCCTCTTTGGAGAAGTTTCCTGCAGTTTAGGTAGGCTTTGTCATGAAGGTGTTAGGTGTCGACTCCTCTCTTTCTCAGCTGTTCCTTGGGAAAGCAAGGAGTAAAACTTCCCTGCCTTTAATTCTACCATTTGATTGGAGTCTATCCCTCTCCAAAGAAGATTTTGTTATGGGGAAAGAAGTCTGAGACCTCTACCTGTGGCAACCCAGGCCCTTATATGCCAGGCCCATCTTCCCCATTTAATTTAATTCAATCAAATGAGTGATTCAGTTCTTCCTACATTTCTTATTGTATACCAGAATCTATGCTAGACAATTGAGGATACAAGGGGGAAGAAAAAAGAAATAAGCTCTCTTCTCAAGGCTTCATTCTACTGAAGGAAAGGGGGCACATGATGTATAGCCAGAGAAGTAAAAATAAATTATATAAAATAAATACATCATAATTTCCAAAGGGGACATTAATAACTGAAGAATTAGGAAAGGCATCTTTTCAGAAGCAACACAAAGTGAACCTTGAAGAAAGCTAAGGGTTTCAAGAGGTAGAATTGAGGAAAGAATGTACTCAAAACACTGGGGACAGTCTGTGCAAATATTTCGAAATAGGAAATAGAATATTGTAAAAGGGAACAGCAAGTAAGTCTTTTGGTTGGAAGATAAAGTGCTCTAAAGTGAGTAATAAATAGCCTGGAAATAGAGGTTAGAGTTAGATTTTGATTATTTAAAATGACTAATAGAGAAACTTGCATTTTATCCAGAGGCAACAGGGAACCACATGCTTTGACCAAGTTAGGTTGTTCCTCTAATATCTGCTAAAGCTCTACCCTTTTAATTCCCAGATGAACCAAGTCTGGTTGGTTAAATAAGCAATATCAGGAAGGCAACACTCAGAAGTTTGTGGTCTTAGCAAGGCACACCTCACTGGGCCTCAGTTTCCTCATCTGTAAAATAATGAGGTTGAATTAGATGACTCCTAAGTTCTACTTATTATTCTAAAATTATATGATTCTAAACAATAACACTGTAGGTAGTCTAGGTACCTGATAACAATAATAGAAAGGTCTGTTTTATTTTGGAGGATTTCTTTTGTTTTATTATTTGTTTTTACATTACAAACATTTACAGATTCCCCACATTCTATATGAAGCCTCATCTAACAAAGTAAAACAAATGATCAAAATAAATAAATGAACTCATCAGAAAATATAGGCAACTTTCCACAACTGTAGTAACTCCCTCTATTTTTACAAAATTTTAATGAAAAAAAAACTATTTTCTTTACCTTCTACTCCTCAACTCATTTTTTAAAAAAGGAAAATTAAAAACAAATTCCTTTGAACAAAAAGACATAGCCAAGCAAAACAAATTCTTTCATTAGCTATGTATAAAAATATATAGGTTGCATTCTTTACACTAAATCTCTCATCTCTCTGTCAGGAGGTGAACAGTGTGTTTCACCATCTGTCTCTTGACTCATGAATGGTCATTATATTGATCACGGTTCTTTAGTTGTCATAGTTGTTCATTTCTAGAGTGCTATAATGGAACAAATTGTTCTCTTGGTTCTGCTCATTTCATTCTTTATCAGTTTATAAAAGTCTTCAAACTTGTTCATTTTTAATATTGATGCTATAGTACAAATTGTTTTTGGTTTTGCTTACTTCATGCCAAAGCAATTTGTATTTCTGTCCATGTTTCTTTGAAAACATCTATTTCCTCATTTCTTATAGCACACTAGTATTTCAACACATTCATCACAACTTTTTCAGTCATTTTTCAATGATGTACATCCCTTTAGTTTCCAGTTTTTTCCTACTACAAAAAGAGCTTCCATAAAGAGTAATGAATGTATAATATTAATGGCTATAGAGCTTGGAGGTTTGCAAAATACTTTTAAAATATTAATTCAGACTACTGTGCTAAAAGAAATGGGAAGGATGATTTCAGAAAAACCTGGAAAGACCTACATGAACTGATGCAAAGTGAACTGAGATAAGCCAGTCCATGGCAATAGCAAAGTTATATGATGAACATTTGTGAATGACTTCACTATTCTTAGCAATGGAGTGATCCAAGACAGTCTTCAAGGTCTCATATGAAAAGCTCCATCTGCCTCTAGAGAAAGAACTGAGGGACTCTGAACTCACACCAAGACATACTATATTTCACTTTATTTCTTCATTTTCTTTTGTTTGAATTAACTTTCACAAATGATTAATATGGAAAAATATTTTTCATTATTACACATGTAAAATCTCTATGAGACTGATTGACATCTCAGGGAGTTGGGGAGGGCAGGGAAGGTGAGAATTTGGTTCAAACTTTAAAAAAGTGAATGTCAAAACATGTTTTTTTACATAATTGAGGAGAAAATAGTACTTAAAATATTAATTCAGGGGGCAGCTTGGTGGCTCAGTGGATTGAGAGCCAGGCCCAGAGATGGGAGGTCCTAGGTTCAAATCCGGCCTCAGACACTTCCCAGCTGTGTGACCCTGGGCAAGTCACTTAGCCCTCATTGCCTAGCCCTTACTTTTGCCTTGTTACCAATACATAGTATTGATTCTAAAAAGCAAGGTAAGGGTTTAAAAAAATAAAATATTAATTCAGTTGATTGTCACAACAATCCTGTGAAGTAGTTGCTACTATTGTACCCATTTTATAGATGAGGAAACATGTATAGAGAGGCTAAGTGACTTACCCAGGATCACATAGCTACTAAGTACTTGAGGCAAGATTTGAACTCAGATCTTCCTAACTCCAAGCTAAATCTCTATCCTCTGTGCCACTCAGCTGACTTTCCTTATTTCTTTGATCTCTTTTGGGCTTAGTCCTAGCTATGGCATAGTTGGGTCAAAGAGCATGCACTGTCTGGTAACATTTTGTGTATAATTCAAAATTACTTTCCAGATTGCTTTTTACCATTTATGGGCCCACCAATAGTGAATCAATGAAATCGTTTTCCCGTAGCTCATCCAACATTTATCATTGGGCTTTTTTTTGTCACCTTTGCCAATCAGATGGATACAAGGTGGAATAGTATAATTGCTTTCATGTTGTTTTCTCTAATTAGTTGTGATTGGGAATGCTTTAAAAAAATATGGTTATAGAAAGCCTAGATTTCTTCCTTTGAGAACTTCCTATTCATTTCCTCAGACCATCTGTCAACTAAGGAATGCCTTTTATTTTTGTAAATTTGAATCAGTTCATTATATATCTTAGAAACTAGATAAATATAACAATTGTTTACAGAAATTAAGACTGACATAAATAATTGGAAAAACATTAAATGCTCATGGATAGGTTGAATGAATACAATAAAAATGATAATACTACCTGAATTAATTTGCTCATTCAATTTCTTACGAAAGACCCAAATATTACTTTATAGAACAAGAAAAATAATAACAAAATTCATGTGGAGACTAAAAAGGTAAGAAAGCTTGAAGGAAATAATAAGAAGTTGAAAGAAGAAAGGTAAAAAGGAAGGAAGGCGGACAGCATTTATTAAGTGTTCACTAAGTGGCAGGCACTGTGCATAGCACTAGGGATTCAAATACAAGCAACATAATAGTTCCTATTCTCAAGGAGCTTACATTTTAATGGTAAAAACCTGTCCAATTAAATACAATCAACATGCATTAAGTGTCTATGAAGTGCAAGGAATTGTGGAAAGCACTTGGGGGTACAATTAATAAAAAGAAAGGCAATCTTTGCCCTCAAAGAGCTTATAATTTATAGGAAGAGACAACACCCCAAAGGAGGCAGGAAAGCAGGAGTGGGTTATTGGGAATGGGGAAAAGACAAGAGGTACCTTGTGTGGGGAGATCTTGTTCTGTGGAGTTGAAATCAGGCAGGGAAGCAGGTGCAAAGTGGAATGTGGAAAATCTATACACAAAAGGGAGTTGAGACACAAGAGGAGTGGGAGGGATAAAGGTAATCAGTATTAGGGCATGGTTATCAAGCTTGGAAAACAGGAATGACCAGGAGGGGAATGAAGGCTGACAAGAGTGCTCCTCCCCACCCCAAATAGAGGCCCTGGGAGGAACTCATCAATGGGAGATGGGGGTGGATTTTACAGAGGGAAATTCAGATTATGAAGACCAAAGGGGTGGTTGTGGTTCCTGGGTGAGGAAGTCCAAGGTGCTGAATGTAGTTCCAGGATGAGACAGTGACACAAGCAGAGTTTTGAAGTCTTAAAGCAAGGATATGGGCCAGGAGGGGAATAAAGGCCAACCTGATTCCCCTTATAAATGGAAGCACATGGAAGAACTCATTAATGGAAAAAGAGGAACAAAGAGTGTTGATTAGTGCTAGAACTCAAATTATTCTCAAACAGTAATTCTCAAAATAATTTGGTTTTGGTTAAAAAGGAAAACAAAACAGAAATAGAAATAGCTCAGTGGAACAGAGGAACATATTGTAACATAACATATAGAATGAAATGTATCTAGTACTCTCTCATTCGGTAAATACGAGAACCATAGCTACTAGGATACTCCTTATTTGACAAAAATCACTGGGGAAATTAGACATCAATATGCTAGAAAATAGACAGATCAATACCTCATGCCTTGTACTACAATAAACTTAGAGATGGAAGGTCAAATCATAAACAAAATGGAAAAATGTGAAAAATATACCTATCAAGTCTATGGAGAGGAGAAAAGTTCATAACTAAACAAAGGATAGAGAAGAAAACTGGAAACAAAATGGTAATCTTGATTATATAAAACTGAGTTTTTGTACAAACCAATAAATAAAAGCTTAGATTAAAAAGGAATTAATTGACTGAGAAAAAATCTTTTTTAGCATTTCTTTAAATAAAGGTCATTTACAAGACACATAAGGACCTAGGGCAAATATCCAAGATACACCAGAGACCTTCTCAAGAATGAATCCAAACAGATGACAACTACCCACTTCTGGTGATTCACATGGGCACGGATGACTCTTCTAGGAGGAACTTAAGAAGTATTGCCAACAATTATGAAATCTTAGGCAAGAAACTGAAGACCATAAGGGCATGGGTTTTGTTTTCCTCATTTTTGCCTATTCAGGGCAAAGGATACAGAAGAGAAAAATTAATTTGGGATGTGAACAGCTCGCTAAGGAAGTGGTATCTGAAAAGGGTCTTGGATTTCTGGGTCATAGCTTACAATATAAGGTTGACAGATTCCTGCCTTGAAATGTAGTACACCTTACAAAGGGTGGTAAGGATGTGCTTGTCAAATACTTTGAAAATCTAATCAAAAGACTTTTAATTTAAAAAGATAGGAAAGAAATAAGTTTCCTAGGTCTATTTTTCAAGCTAGATATTTTAAAGTAACCACAAGTAATGAAAACTAGCAGCTGAGATACCCAGAAAATCATAGGAGAATGTAGTTAAACCTATAGCTTCAGTCTACATACAAATGTCCAAAGTCTATTCTATAACTGGAGAACTTAATGCAAAGGGAAAAATTTGAACTTAGCCTGAGACCTGGTGGGACGAAACATATTACTGGACTTTAGGTCTGGAGAGGCATGCATTATTTTAAAAAACACAATAAATAAAATGCAATAGTTTATTAAGAAGGCATATTCATGTAAGAAAATATGGGAAAAGTATGTGTGAGGAGGGGGGGAAGAGTTGAGGAGAGACAAATGATGTATAACCTTTAGGAAAGGTCAAATGAGGAAGACACAAAGGTCATTTTCATCTTTGGATGATTTGGATTATACTAATAGACCGACCACTCAAAAAGAAAGAAGACATTAGGGAGTAATTGGGGAACTAGATCACAGGTCTGGCAAAGAGACATGATATAGTAGTCATGTGGAACGCAAAAGCACAACAGCTAAAAACTTCTCGACATGCTTTAGTGATAATATCTTCCTTTAAAAGGAAGAGGAACCAATAAGGTAACTTTTCATTCTGGATTTGATTCTTACTAAAAAGGAAGAATTGCTTGATCAATAGAAATGTGGAGCAACAGAGGGAAATGACTACTCCAAACCAGAATTTGTGAAAGAAGAGAAGAAATTTGGGCAAATCTGATATATATTCTAGTCCATGAGTCAATGGGCAATTAATACCATTTCTGACTAGAAGCATTCAAATAACTGGGCTGTTTACATGGTTAAGCCACCTATTAGTGCCTCTGCCGGGACTCCAATTTAATTTTGCTTTCTGCTTTCAAGTCTAATGATTAAAAAAATAGACCTGTTGAATTTTTTTTTAAAATGATATTTGGAGTAGTCAGATGGAAACAATACTAGCTAGAAAGGATGCCTCAAGGAGAGGGTGACATTTCCAGAAAGTGATAGCATCTAGTTTTCAAGAAGAATAAAATGCTAGATTAAAGTTTCGCTATGAGTATTCTAGTCATGTTTTCAGCTTGTGCAGCATCTTTTCTTCTCGATCATGCTGTTTCATTTCTCCGTGAATAAGCCTGTATCTAGGGATGGCTGGCAGCTGACTGCTGTTCTAATCCACTGGTCCCATAATTAGTTCCAAATGTTATTTTCATAAAGCCATATTCTTCTTGATGTCTCCTTAATTCCCTTGCTACTCCTTACGTGTGGCCCGTTAGCTCAGGGCCAGGAGCCTTCATACTTGGAGGGCAAAGGCATCTTAGCCTACATCCTTAGGAATCACCTAGGTTAACCCATTGGTATAAAATATGAACATGGCTTTGTTGAAAAGCTGGAGAGAAGCACCTTTCAGAAACCTTGTATGTAGTTGCTCTACTTCATCCACATCTTCCTGGTCAGGGAGAGAGATGCAAACAACTATCTAGAAATATCTTCCATGAAGCCTTCCTCAACTACTCCAGCTTGTATTAATCGATTTTTTGGACTGCTACAAAGTTTCCCAATTCAGTGCCAACATTCTACAGTACATTCTAAGGTCCCTTTCAGTTGTAACCTTATATATTCAATATTATATATAAGGAGGGCAATGAGGTGCTGAGCTGAGTGTAGCACTTCAAAGGTTTCCAAGTCTTTAACACACATACCCTCCCACCCCTAACTGTAGGATAATGTAAATTCTAGAGGCATAATGGGAGTTGAAAATAATTTGCTTAGCCCAAACCAAATGACAAGTAGATATAGGGAGTTAGCCATTCAAAGGGAAAGAGGTTATCAAAAAGACTGACTTGTTCTGAAGAACCCTTTGATGTGAACCTGACTCACAAAAGAGCTAAAAAGTCTGACGCAAAAGAGGGAAAAATACTCCTTTTGGGGAAGTAGAAAATTCCCAGAAAAGTAGTACATTTGGAAGCCTCTCTATGGAGCTCCAGTAGAAGACAGCATCTCAGAAGTATCCTAGTAACAGCAGTTCATAATAAGCAGCAAATGACAGCAGCTCAGCAGAAAAGACTCATATAGTGGCAGAAAAGCACGAGGTAGTAGCCATTCAGTAGAGAAGCCTAAACAGTAGCAGTTCAGTAGTAGATAGCAGCTCAGTGGCAAAAGCATTTTAGCATCAGATAATATCAGGAGCTCTGTGGGGAAGCAGCAAGTAGCAATTTCAGAAGAAGAAAGCTACTGAAGCTGAGACTATCATTGCAACATCAATTATCTAGGGATGAGTGTTCCCTCTTCCAGTGGTGGCATGGGAATTCATGGGAAATTGTGTTCGTGAACAGTTAGTGGGAAAGATTTTCTTCCTTGTTATTTACCACCCTATTCTGTTTAAGTAAATAAATGCCTTTTGCTTTGTTGGTATGTAATCTGGTTTAGTCTGATAAAAGAAAACATTTGATAGAACTTAATGGACTTGCAGATGCTAATCCAAAGAGTACTTTGTACCTGGGTATAGTTCTCAGGAAGGACAAATTGAAGTGAAATTGAGTCAACACTTGAAATTCCTTTCTGCTCTAGAATTTATATTCCAAGGTCCTCTCTAGCTCTGATATTCAATAGAGATGAGAGCTTAGGTCAAGTCCAAATAAATGGCATGCCAAGTAAGGTCCAAAGAAGGAAATAGATCTACCTTTTGAAAGATAGGGTGGTTTTCAAGAGGTTCAATGAGATGAGAATAGTGGAGAGGGACAGTTTTCAGGAAAAGACATTCCAAGCATAGGAAATAGTAGAGAAGATGTATGGCAGTGAATTTTAAATCAAACATTCTGGATTCAAATCTAGACCTTAACAATCAATCAATAAGCATTTCATGAGCCAGGTTCCTTGTTGGATTCTGGAAATACAAAGACAAATATGAGAAAATCCAGCTCAGGGAAAACACATTTTATCTGGAGAGACATGTCCATGTATAAGTAGATATGAAACTATTCAAAATAAATACAAGGTAATTATAAGGGAGAAAGGGATGAGTAGCTTGAGAAGCAGGTAGGACCAGGAGAAGCCTGATGTAGTTGATGACCTTTGAATTTAAATCTGAAGAAGGAAAGGGATTCTAAGATGTGAAGATAATGAGAGGGCATTCCAGGCATGGTAGAGAGTTTGTTGAGCAGCTAGGTGGCATAGTAGGTAGAATGTTGGGTCTGGAGTCAGGAAGACTCCTCTTCTTGAGTTCAAATATCTCCTCAGATACTTACTAGCTGTGTGACTCTGGAAAAGTCATTAACCTGATTGCCTCAGTTTCCTCATCTGTAAAATGAGCTGGAGAAGGAAATGATAAACCATTTTAGTATTTTTGCTAAGAAAATCCCAAAATGGAGTCAAGAAGTCAGACAATACAAAAAATGACTGCACAACAACAACCACAATAAGAAGATAGCAAAGGTATGGAGATGGGGAATGGAATGTCATGCGTGAGAGACAGAAAGTAGGCAAGTTTGGCTGAGTTGTAAAGTATATGACTGGGAATTGGGAATTGTGTTTAATTTAGAAAGGCAGGCTTTGCCATGTACTAGCTATATTTTTGTTGGTTTAGTTATTTTTCAGTCATATCCAACTCTGTGAAATCTGGGGTTTTCCTGGCAAAAATCCTACAGTAGTTTGCCATTCTTTCTCCAGCTCAATATTTACATATGAGGGAACTGAGGCAAACAGGTCTTTCCCTGGGTCATAGAGCTAGTGTCTGAGATGGATTTGAATTTGAGTCTCCCTGACTTTGGGCCTGGTCCCTCTATGCACTGCACCATCTAGCTTTCTCATACTAGCTGTATGACTTTCAGTAATCATTTACCTGAGCCTTCTTGAGCATCATCTGTAAACTCTCTGAGACTTAGGTACAAGATTTTCTCAAGGTCGCGTAGTTATGAATAACAGATTCATTGCTATTAGGTCCATCCCAGATGCCAATAAGAGACCAATAAAATAAGGGCAAGCTTCAAAGTTGAGAAGTCAGACTTTTATTCTAAGAGGGCACCTGGGCAATAGGGTACAGAGCAAGAAGGATTGCCCCTCTCAGCAAGGCTCGGTCTATCCTCAGTCATGCTCCCCAGAGGTGCCTGAGTCCTGTTTCATCTCCTTCATCGTATCCGTGACATCCCACTTTCCCTCCCACCTATCGTCTTCTCTCTGCTCCAATTTACAGCTTTTTTCTAATGAGCATCAGAGTGAATGTGGATACTTTCTTCTCTCAGAAGCAGTAGGGGAGTAGAGATGCAGGTGGCATACCCTCAAACCCCACATGAAGGACACCCAGCTGGGTTCAGGCAGCGAGACAGATGAATATACTCCTCTCTAGTGAAGATTGTGTTGCAAAAATACATCTTCTGATTATGGGTGATTGAAGAGTCAGAAATGGGAAATGTCGTTCACTGTGATTTGTACTGATTCTAGACAATGCTAAACAAATCACAGGGAAAGGGGAATGGTCAGCACCCAATCTGGAATGACTATCCCACAAATACACACTTCCTTCAGGCAAAAGGGACATTTTGGGTCATTCTGCCATCTCATTCATCTATGCGTTTTTCAAATACCATTTGAAAACAGATTCAGGGCTTTTATCTTACATCCATTCTGTTTGATTCTGAGGCTTTTCCTCTTATTATTTTCCGCTGGATAGGAAGTTAGCTGAAGATTAAATTGGAGACAACTTGTGAAAGAAAACAAGGCTGCTGCTGAATAATAAGGTTGGCGTTGGCCTGAGATAATCAGTGACACTTGCCCCTTCTCCTCCCCTCCCCCCTGTATATTCCTCTTTAGGAAATTTGTCCTGCAAAGATTGAAGGCAGTAATTGGGGCCAGTGATTCATGTGCCCTTTATGTGCTCATGAATACATTCATCTTCCAGATTTATCCAATTTCTAAAATACATAATCAACTGAGGTTGTGGTAGTAGGGGGGGTGATATTTTTGCAAAGATAAGGAATATGCACTTGGATGGATCCTCTATTTCATGTTAAATGAGTCTCAGGGAAGAGGTATTTCAATTAGGTGGCTTTTAAAATTACTAAATCAACCCTGCAAATGAGGCCCACTTTTTCTGCCAGCTCCTTCATCTCTCCTCCCAAGGAGAAGTGAATGATATATACAGCTGCCCATTTGTCACTCCTCCCTCAGCTTTCTTTGCCCTGGTGTTTATCCTAGTCTTGGAAAGGTGACCGCTAAGAGTCATTCAGGGCTTCTGTCTATTCTTTCAGTTCAGAGAGTTATGATCAGTTAGTGTACAAGCATTTCTAAAGTGCCAGTGTTGGGTTGTTCTGGGTTGCCAAGGCAAAAATGCAACAAGCCTTTCCCTGTCATTCTCAGTGTTGGAATCTTCTCTCTTAGGCTATTTCCAATTTATAATGGCAATAATTAGTTTAAATGTTAATTGTTTGTCTATTATCTCCCTTATTAGACTGTAAGCTCCTTGAGGGCAGATATTGGGGTTTTGTTGTTCTTTCTTTGTATCTCCAGAATTTAGCACCATGCCTGGCATAGAGAAGACCCTTAAAAATGTTTGCTGACTTGATTTTTCCCTAAAGGAACTCAGATTCTACTAAGGTCATATAACATGCTCACAGATTTGTAAACATTTTGTATACACATACACATATGGATTAATAAAATCTTGGAGGAATTAAGAAAGACCCCATGAAGGAGATGGCATTTGAGGTGAATTCTGAAGGGAGCTGACAGTCCCAAGACTAGGGGCATGCTGGTAAATATTTATTAACTATTTCTAAAAAACAAAACAAATGAAAAAACCTCATGGAACAACCTTTAAGTTTAATCTGAATTATTAATATTTTCTTCATCATTTTCTGAAGTTTAGACAATCAACAAAATGATAAATCAAGCTTTGATTTGTAGTGTTTGATGATCTCAAAGATAGAAATGTTCACCCTGAAAATTTCACTATTGACTCTCTGGAGTAGTACTTGAAGTTGAGGTGAAGAGGAAGAACATTTAAGACATGGAGGTGGAATATAGAATGCTGCATTTTGGGAAGAGCATATAGGTTAGTTTGGCTAGAGAGTAGGGCCAGTAGCATGTAATACACCTGAAAAACTAGGTTGGAAACAGATTATAAATAGTTTGAAATGACTAACAGAGGAGCTTATGTTTAACCCCAGGCACCGTGGGTTGGAGATGGGGCATGGGGAGGTGGCTCTGAAGCTTCTGTAACAAAGGAATGATTTCATCAGGAAATAAAAATTTGGCCATTCCATGGACAAAGAATTGGGAAAAAATCAGAGAGTGATTTGAAAAGAAATTGAAGTTTATATGCAATAGTCTAGGCCAGTGATGGGCAAACTACAGCCCACAGGCAATGAAATGTTCTATCCAGCCACATGACATTATTCCTAATCTGAAGAATACAATGAGTAGGATGCAATACAATGAAACTTTGAAAGAGTTACCTTAGAAATAGACTGACAGATGAGCATTTCCCTTCCTTTGGCCCCCTCTTTAAAAAGTTTGCCCATCACTGGTCTAGGCAATGGATGCTGAAGGCCTGAACTGTGATTATTGATTGTGTGGTAAATAGAGAGAAGAAAATAAATTCCAGAAGTATTGAGGAAATTGAATTGACAAGACTCTTGGAGATTAAATGGATATGAGCCAGAGGGGGGGGGGGGACAAATGAGAGAGGAGTTAAGGTTGTGAACATGGGATGTTGGTGGTGTCTTCAACAGAAAGAAGAGAATGAATTCTGTTTTGGATATGTTGAATTGGAGATGTCTGTGGGGCATTCAGATAGAGATGTTTAGCACAACAGGTAGTCAAGATATAGGAATGAGATAAACACCAGCTATGCAGATTTGGGAGTCATCTGCCTAGAAATGATGATTGAATCCATGGCATGCCAATGAGATCACCAAGACAGAACTCCCAGAGGGAAAAAAATGAGAGCCCTGCAGAGAACCTTGGCTTATACCTACAAATAGAGAGCTGAACATGAATGATGGTCCTAGGAGGGAGCCTGGGGCAGTTTTTGTTAAGTCTTTTTTTTCTTGCCCAGTTAAACTCACAATTCATGCCCAATATACAATCTCCTCCCATTTCCCTAGGGAGCTTATTCCATTAATTATTTCCTCTCCTCTTACCTCAGATTTCTCCTTATCTCCTGAATCTTCTTAACTGACAACAGACTTACTCAGATTTTCTTCTCCTTTAAAAGGTCTCATTTTGCCCCACCAACCCCTCAAGATAATTTTTACCTTTTTCTATTCTCCCATTCACTGCCAAATTAGAACAAATCATCTACACCTGGCGGTCTCCACTCTACACCATCCTTTCCTTTCTATAGTCCAGGGGTCAGCAACGTATGGCTCTTTCTGCAGGAGCCATAAAGTCAATTTTTTTTCAGGCGCTGTTACAGGAACGTGCACTGTGAGCACTGTATGGCTCTCATGAAATTACATTTTAAAAAATGTGGCGTTCATGGCTCTCACGGCCAAAAAAGTTGCTGACCCCTGCTATAGTCCCTTGAAATATGGATTCCACCATTAATACAACTAAAATGTCTCTCTCCAAGTTAACCAAAAGTCTCTTAATTGCTAATTAGATGTTCTTTTCCCGGTCCTATTTCTTTTGGACTACTGGTGACTGTCCTCTCCTGCTTACCTTTTCTTTATTTAACCTATGTGAATACTATTCTCTCTTGGTTCCACTCTTGTCTATTTATCTGATTACTCTTCTTTGGTTTCCTTTGTTGGACCTTCATTCCTAATCTGCTTTCTTAGCTTTACATGCCTTATACTTCCCAGACCTCCAGCCTGGGCCCAATGCTCTTCTCTTCAAGCTTTATCTTGGAGACTTTATCAAAATGTTATTGGTTGGGGGCAGCTGGGTAGCTCAGTGGAGTGAGAGTCAGGCCTAGAGACAGGGGGTCCTAGGTTCAAACCCGGCCTCAGCCACTTCCCAGCTGTGTGACCCTGGGCAAGTCACTTGACCCCCATTGCCCACCCTTACCAATCTTCCACCTATGAGACAATACACCAAAGTACAAGGGTTAAAAATAAAATAAAAAAAAAATTAAAAAAAAAATGTTATTGGTTTCAGTATAATCTCTACATGGATGACTCCAAAATTTATATATCCAGATCAAATTCACCCTTGAACTAGCCTTATCTACCATCTTTTTGGCTGTCCTTTTATCTCAAATTCAAAATGTGTCTCATTATCTTCTTCTAACCCCCAAACTACTTTTTCTTGAAACTTCCTTATTTTTGCTTCTGGTATCATCCTTCTTCTTAGACCTATCTTTGACTTTCTCCTTCTACTTTATTTCCAGATTTAATCAGTTGTCAAATCTTATTGATTTTTCTTCTATAATATCTGCCTCATCTAGCTCATTATGTTCCCTCATATATCCAGAGCCCTAATTTAGGCCCTCATCACCTTTCCTCTACACTTCTTGTAACAGTCTCCTAATTAGTTTTCCTCTTTCTAGCTTTTCTTTTCTTCATGCCATTCTTCATACAACTACCAAAGGAATGAATACTTCCCCATGCAGAATTCACCCGCTCAAAAAATGTTTCTGATGAAATATAAACTGCCTGTCCCTCAAGGCTCTCCCCAATCTTATTTCCATATATCTTCCTAGTGTATTTCATATTATGCCCCAATCCCCTTCACAAACTCTAGATGAAAACCTAGTTAAATTATCATGAGTTCCCCAAACTTGAAATCCTAACTTGTGTCATTGTGCCTTTACACAAATAGCTCTCCACGTGAGGAATGTAACTCTCCTTAAACTTTCTTCTCAATATCCTTAACTTCTTTCAAGGTTTAGTTCAGGGCACCATATTTTTATATGAGCTCATCTTAACAAGTGTTAGGGTTTTCTTCCTCCTAAATGTTCTTAAACTGTACTATATCTATTTGCATAGTTGGCACGGATATGTGTCCATTTCATGTTTCCCCAGCAGACTACAACTTCCTTGAGGACAAGAACAATTTCATTTTTGTGTTTATATTCCCAGAACCTAGTCCCATGACTTATTCATAGAGTGTACTTCATATAATTGACTTCCTAGAGAAGTACATTTATTTTCACCTGGCCATATTGGCCCTGCCCAAATATGAAGAGCTTTTTAGAACCATTAAAATGTTTTAGGATGATTATCTTGATTTTGAGAAAGTTGCGATAAGTTGTTTAGTTGTTTTCATTTGGATCCTACTTTTTGTGACCTCATTTGGGGTTTTCTTGGCAGATATCCTGGAAGGCTTTGCTATAACCTTCTCCAGCTCATTTTATGGATGATGAAACTGAGGCAAACTGGGTGAAGTGACTTGCCCAGCATCATGCAGCTTGGAAGCACTGGAGGCCAGATTAGTGATAAATACCACCTATTCAAATGGAAACTAGTTCTTCTGTTATCAAATCATCACAATGAAGTTCTTCAAGTCTGAATATCTAAGAAGTCTGTGTGGTATAGTAGCAAATAGGTACTAAATAGATTTATGGTGAGAGGCCCTACATTTGAATACTGGCTTCACCACTAACAAATTCAGAGACCTTGGGCAAATCTTCCTTGGGGCTGAGTACCCTCATCTATAAAATGAGAAGGTTCGACTAGATGGTCTTGAATGTCCTTTCTAACTTGAAATGTGTGATTCTAATACATACTAAATTTTTTTCCAATATATATTGTTAAAGAGGTTTAGTATTATGCTAATTTCTATTTATCCAGAGTCAGAGGTAACCTGGCATTTTTTTTTGACTGATAGGCTTCTTTCAAAATGTATTGGCACTCCATTTGGTTTGTAGTGCTCTTTCTTGACTTTCCAAAGTAGACTAAGCCCTCATGAAGGTTCAAAGCATAGCTCAAGGGCTATCTCTTATAAGAAGGCCCTTCTGATCCTCTCAGACACTAAATTATCTTTTCTTAGCTTTGCATATTTATATTTATGCCTATTGTTCATATTATTCTCTCTGTTCCCTTCTCCACCCACCTTAGAATGTAAACTTCTTGAGGGCAGGGTCTATTTAACTTTTGTGTTTTTTATCCCTAGATCCTAGCAAATTGTGGGCATTTAATGAATAAGAATTGATGAACTAATAGATTTTTGCACATGGTTGGTAACACCCACACAGAGCCCATATTTCTACATTTATTTTTTTCTAGGCCAAGTGGGAACATTTTCTGTCAATAGTAAATCATTCTGATTCCATGGGATATCAGTGTTATTCAGCAACCATGGCTACTTTTCCTGTGGGCAAAGCCATAATATATTATGTATCTCAGGAAATTAGCAGTGAGTACCAGGAGATGCCTAGACTGCCTTCCCTGAAAGCATCCTGAGCTCCTGTGGGTACTGGCAAGGTGACTTTTTCCTTCACCTGCAGGTTCTTGGGCCAGATCCAGCCAGGGCTACAAGCTCACAGTTGTCAAAAATGGACCTTCCCCAGCAGGAAATGTGTAGTGGAAAGGAAGCTGACTGTCATTCCTACCTTCTGTCTCCTGGGGACAAACTTAGTACTCTCAGAAATCAGTGCAAATGTCAACTTCCAGCATTCTCCTCTCTTGCTCTCCAGTCAGTCCCAATCACATGGTATATTTTTGCAACAACTGCACCCCCCCCCCCCCCCGTTTTCCTAATGAATAAATTCAACTTGTTGAAACCAGACTCCACAGTCTAGGATTTAGCTCCATGATTGATGTTTTGTTCTTTGGAGTCTGATCAGCTCTGAGGACCAAGTTGAGAGTGAGGACGTGATGTGACTGTGTGGCTGCTTTCTGCTTCCTCTACTCTTCCAACTCCTTTCCCTGGACCATTTCCAGAAAATGCTCAGCACAGCTTTCGCAAACAACACCAAACAGTGACAGTGAGTCCCTGTTGCCTATGGAAAGATAACTGGGTCCTAGGGATACCCCTGAAGAGTTGTGGAGGTTTTGATAGCTGCCTAAGAAAGTGGTCAGGGAGATTCACCCAGTGAATTTTTTCCCAAGAAAAAAAGGTGTTGGTATTGCTAATTTTTTTTTTTGTTCAGTTGTTTCAGTCGTGTCCAACTCTTTGTGACCCCATTTAGGGTTTTCTTGGCAAAGATACTAGAGTAGTTTATCATTTCATTCTCCAGTTCATCTAGATGAGGAAACTGAGACAAGCAAGCAGGGTGAAGTGACTTGCTCAGGGTCAACCAAATAGTAAGCATCTGAGGCCAGATTTGAACTTAGGAAAAAGCCTTCCTGACTCCAAGTCAGGCACTCTATCCACTATGCCACCTAGCTACTTCAGTATTAGTAATATTAATGTCCAAATCTAAACCCATTCAAATCCTTTTTGGAGGCAGTGTGATACAATGGAATAAGTCAAAGAACCTTGTTTCAGATTCTGGTTCTGCCTCTTATTACTTTGCTGACCTTAGTCTCTGGGACTCAGTTTCCTCATCTATAAAATAAAAGGACAGGACTGAATGACCTCTCAATCCCCTTCAAGCTCCAAATCTATGATCCAGTGATCCTCTTTTGCCCCAAATTTGAAAAGGCCTTGGGTTGAGAAGTAGGACAAAGGTCATCAGTCTCTTCTCCAACCAGTTCATATGCTTTTTATGGGCCTCTGTTAGTATCTTGGGAATGAAAATGAGCTGACTGGAATTTTCTCACTTTAAATCAAATTAGAGTTTATATTGAAGTTGAGTAAAGTTTAAAAAGGCAAATTTAAAATGCTTAAAGGCTTCTAATTGGAGGTCTTTAATCAGAGTGAAATCCTTTAACCATTCATTCATGTATAGGTTAGACTAGATGCATCCAGAGCTCTCTTCTAACTCTAATATTCTATGGCTTCATTATTCCTTAGCTAGCTGAGGTCTGCAGCATGAATAGCACCTGAGGATATAGGCTAATGAGCTGTTAAACCCCCTCCTCCTTGAGAGGACCATAGATGCTACATTTGAAACTATAGAATTAAAGACCTCTTGGCAACCGTAGCAATAAAAACTTATGTGCTACCTAGTTTCACTAGATATAAAAGTAGGGCCATTGTTCTGGATGAGAGCATCTATTCAGCTTTTGGAATACTATTGCTGATTCAACACATTTTTTTTTTTTAACCCTTGTACTTTGGTGTATTGTCTCATAGGTGGGAGATTGGTAAGGGTGGGCAATGGGGGTCAAGTGACTTGCCCAGGGTCACACAGCTGGGAAGTGGCTGAGGCCGGGTTTGAACCTAGGACCTCCTGTCTCTAGGCCTGACTCTCACTCCACTGAGCTACCCAGCTGCCCCCTAATTCAACACATTTTAATGAAATGAAATTCCACTTAAATCAATAAATACTTATTAAGTGCCTACTATGCTAAAAGCATCATACGATACAAATGGATCCACCAATTTTTTTTAATTTTTAATAATTTATTAATATTCATTTTTAATATGGTTACATGATTCAAGCTCCTACTTTCCCCTTAACCCCCCGCTGTCCCCCCACCCATGGCCGATGCACATTTCCACTGGTTTTAACATGTGTCCTTGTTCAAGACCTACTTCCAAATTGTTGATATTTGCATTGGTGTGGTCGTTTCGAGTCCACATCCCCAATCATGTCTGCCTCAACCCATGCATTCAAGCGTTTGTTTTTCTTATATGTTTCCTCTCCTGCAGTTCTTCCTCTGAATGTGGGTAGCATCTTTACCATAAATCCCTCAGAACTGTCCTATGTCATTGCTTTCTGCTGGTACAGAAGTCCATTACATTCGATTTTACCACAGTATATCAGTCTCTGTGTACAGTGTTCTTCTGGCTCTGCTCCTTTCGCTCTGCATCAGTTCCCGGAGGTCTCTCCAGTTCACCTGGAACTTCTCCAGTTTATTATTCCTTTTAGCACAATAGTATTCCATCACCAGCATATACCACAGTTTGTTCAGCCATTCCCCAATTGAAGTACATACCCTCCTTTTCCAGTTTTTTGCCACCACAAAAAGCACAGCTATAAATATTTTTGTACAAGTCTGTTTATCTATGATCTCTTTGGGGTACAAACCCAACAGTGGTATGGCTGGATCAAAGGGCAGGCATTCTTTTATAGCCCTTTGAGCATAGATCCAAATTACCAGCCAGAATGGTTGGATCAGTTCACAGCTCCACCAGCAATGCATTAATGTCCCAATTTTGCCACATCCCCTCCAGCATTCATTACTCTCCCCTTCTTTCATTTTAGCCAGTCTGCTAGGTGTGAGGTGGTACCTCAGAGTTGTTTTGATTTGCATTTCTCTAATTATTAGAGATTTAGAACACTTTCTCTTGTGCTTATTGATACTTTTGATTTCTTTACCTGAAAATTGCCTATTCATGTCTCTTGCCCATTTATCAATTGGGGAATGGCTTGATTTTTTATACAATTGGCTTAACTCCTTGTATATTTGAGTAATTAGACCCCTGTCAGAGTTTTTCGTTATAAAGATTTTTTCCCAATTTGTTGTTTCCCTTCTTATTTTGACTACATTGTTTTTGTTTGTACAAAAGCTTTTTAGCTTAATATAATCAAAACCATTTAATTTACATTTTGTAATTTTCTCTAACTCTTGCTTGGTTTTAAAATCTTTCCTTTCCCAGAGATCTGACAGGTACATTATTTTGTGTTCACTTAACTTATTTATAGTTTCCCTCTTTATATTCAAGTTATTCACCCATTCTGAATTTATCTTAGTGTAGCGTGTGAGATGTTGATCTAAACCTAATCTCTCCCATATTGTTTTCCAAATTTCCCAGCAGTTTTTGTCAAATAGTGGATTCATGTCCCAAAAGTTGGGCTCTTTGGGTTTATCATACACTGTCTTGCTGACATCATTAGCCCCAAGTAGATTCCACAGATCCTCCCTTCTATCTCTTAGCCAGTACTATATTGTTTTGATGACTGCTGCTTTATAGTATAGTTTAATATCTGGTACTGCTAGGCTCCCTTCCTTCACATTTTTTTTTCATTATTTCCTTTGATATTCTTGATCTTTTGCTATTCCAAATGAAATTTCCTAATTCAGTAAAGAAGTTTTTAGTAATTTGATAGGTATGGCGCTAAATAGGTAAATTAATTTGGGTAGAATGTTCATTTTTATTATTTTAGCTCATCCTACCCATGAACAGTTAGTGGCTTTCCAATTGTTGAGCTCCAGTTTTATTTGTTTGGAAAGTGTTTTGTAGTTGTTTTCATATAATTGCTGTGTTTGTTTTGGTAGATAGATTCCCAAGTATTTTATATTGTCTAGGGGGATTTTAAATGGTGTTTATCTTTCTACCTCTTGCTTCTGTGATGTATTGGAAATATATAGAAATGCTGATGATTTATGTGCATTTATTTTGTATCCTGCAACTTTGCTAAAGTTGTTGATTATTTCTACAAGCTTCTTAGTTGATTCTCTAGGATTTTTTAAGTAGACCATCATATCATCTGCAAAGAGTGATAGCTTAGTCTCCTCATTGCCTATTTTGATACCTTCAATTTCTTTTTCTTCTCTAATTGCTACTGCCAGTGTTTCTAGTACTATGTTGAATAATAGAGGTGATAATGGGCATCCTTGTTTCACTCCTGATCTTATTGGGAAGGCTTCTAATTTATCCCCATTGCATATAATGCTTTTTGATGGTTTTAGTAATATACTATTTATTATTTTTAGGAAAGGTCCTTCTATTCCTATACTTTTCAATGTTTTCAATAGGAATGGATGCTGTATTTTGTCAAAGGCTTTTTCAGCATCTATTGAGATAATCATGTGATTTTTGTTTGTTAGACTGTTGATATGGTCAATTATGTGGATGGTTTTCCTAATGTTGAACCATCCTTGCATTCCTGGTATAAATCCCACCTGATCATGGTGGATGATCTTCTTAATTACTTGCTGGAGTCTCTTTGCTAATATTCTATTTAAGATTTTTGCATCTGTGTTCATTAGGGATATTGGTCTATAGTTTTCTTTCACTGTTTTTGGTCTATCTGGCTTTGGAATCAGTACCATGTTTGTGTCATAAAAGGAATTTGGTAGGACTCCTTCTTTGCTTATCATATCAAATAATTTGTATAGTATTGGGATTAGTTGTTCTTTGAATGTCTGATAGAATTCACTTGTGAATCCATCAGGTCCTGGTGATTTTTTCTTAGGGAGTTCTTTGATGGCTTGTTCAATATCTATTTCTGATATGGGATTATTTATTTATGATTGCCTTAATTTCCCCTTCATTAGAGGTGAGGTCTCCCTTTTCATCTTTGATACTATCAATTTGTTTTTCTTCTTTCCTTTTTTTAATTAGATTGACCAGTACTTTGTCTATTTTATCTGTTTTTTCAAAGTACTAGCTTCGAGTCTTATTTATTAATTAAATATTTCTTTTACTTTCAATTTTATTAATTTTTCCCTTAATTTTTAGTATTTCTAATTTAGTTTTCATCTGGGGGTTTTTAATTTGCTCACTTTCTAATTTTTTGAGTTGCATACCCTTGTTTGCAATGATTCTATGCCCTATTACATGGTCAATCTTTGTGAATGTACCATGTGCAACTGAATAGAAGGTGTATTCCCTTTTGTCCCTATTTATTTTTCTCCACATATCCATTAAATCTAATTTTTTTAGGACTTAATTCACCTCTCTTACCTCTTTCTTATTTATTTTTTGGTTTGATTTATCTAGATCTGAAAGAGGAATATTTAGATCTCTCACTATTATGGTTTTACTATCTATTTCCTTCTTGAGCTCTGCCAGTTTCTCCTTTATGAATTTGGATGCTATACCACTTGGTGCATATATATTGAGTAGTATTATTTCCTCATTGTTTATACTGCCTTTAATCAGGATGTAATGACCTTCCCTGTCTTTTTTAATCATATCTATTTTTACTTTGGCTTTGTCAGAAATCATAATAGCCACTCCTGCTTTCTTTTTCTCATTAGATTCCCGAAAGATTTTGCTCAAGCCCTGAACCTTAAACTTGTGTATGTCTACCCGCCTCGTATGTGTTTCTTGTAGACAACATATGGTAGGATTTTGGTTTCTGATCCACTCTGCTATTTGCTTCCGTTTTATGAGCAAGTTCATCCCATTCACATTCAGAGTTATAATTATTAGTTGTGCATTCACTGACATTTTTGTATCCTCCCCTAGACCCACCCCTTCTTCTTACACTATTTTCTTTTAAACCAGTGGTTTGCTTTGAGCTGGTATCCCTTATCCCCTCCCTTGATTGACTTCCCTTTCTGCCCCCTCCCTTGTTATTCCTCTCTTTTTGTTTTTAAAGGCCTAATGAATTCCCTCCCCCTTCTTCTCCCCTCCTTTTTTTGACCTCCCCACTTCCCTGCTCCCTTTGGTTTATCCCTTCTGACTTCCTCAGTAGGGTTAGATAGAGTTTTTTATCCCAATGGATAATATAGCTACTCTTCCCTCTCCGGGTTGATTACACTGATAGTAAGGTTTAAATATTACGTCTTAATGCTCTCTTCCTCTCCTTCTTATAATAGTATTTATCCCCTCCCCTTCCCATGCCCTCTTTGTGTGTAATAGAATATCCTATTTTTCTTATTTACTCAGATTTCTCTTGGTGTCCCCTACTATTCCCCCCCCTTCTTTCCCACCCCCATGTCATCTTAGACCATTTAGTATCCTGTCCTCTCCCTATTAATTATTCTTCTGGTTGCTATAGTAGTAAATATTATAATAGTGAATAGAGTTCACTACAGAGAATTATACATAGCATTTCTCAAGATGGGAATACTGATAATTAGATCTTATTTAAGCCCTTAAAGAGTCAAATTTTAAAAATTATGAGTTTTCTTTCTTTCCCCTCTGTTTCTTATTTACCTTTTCATGTTTCTCTTGATTTTTGTGGTTGGATATCAAACTTTCCATTTAGCCCTGGTCTCTTTTGTGCAAAAATTTGGAAATCTTCAATTTTGTTGAATGCCCATACTTTCCCCTGGAAATATATAGTCAGTTTCGATGGGTAGTTGATCCATGGCTGAAGGTCCAGCTCTCTTGTCTTTCTGAATATCGTATTCCAACCCTTGCTGTCTTTTAGCATGGAGGCTGCCAGATCCTGTGTGATCCTGATTGGTGCTCCTTGATATTTGAATTGTCTCTTTCTGGCTTCTTATAAGATTTTTTTCTTTTACTTGATAGCTCTTGAATTTGGCTATTATATTCCTAGGTGTTGACTTATCTGGATTGAGTGTAGAGGGTGATCTGTGGATCCTTTCAATGCCTATATTGCCCTCTTGTTGTAGAACTTCAGGACAATTTTGCTGAATAATTTCTTTAACTATGGAGTCCAAGTTTCTACTAATTTCTGCTTTTTCTGGAAGACCAATAATTTTCAAATTGTCTCTTCTAAACCGGTTTTCTTGGTCTGTCACTTTTTCATTGAGATATTTCATGTTTCCTTCTATTTTATCAGTCTTTTGACTTTGTTTTATTTGTTCTTGTTGTCTTGAGAGATCATTGGCTTCTAATTGCTCAATTCTAGCCTTAAGGGACTGGTTTTTGGCTATGATCTTTTGGTTTTCCTTTTCAATCTGGTCATTTCTGGTGTTCAGTTTGCTTATCAGTTCATTTGATTCCTGAGCCTCACTTTCCAATTGCAAAATTCTGCCTTTTAAACTGTTATTTTCTTGCCAGATCTCTTCCATCTTCCTCAACATCTCATTTTTTAACTCTTCCACAGCTTGTGACCAGTTTTCATTGTTTTGGGAAGGTTTGGATACTTGTTTGTCCTCCTCTGTTGTCTGGATTTTCTCTGTGTAAAAGTTGTCAAGTGTTCCAGAGTTTTTCCTTGATAATCTTTTTCTTCTGGAGTTCTCTGCTTGCCATTGTTAGCCCCGCCCCTTCTCAGCTTTGTCTTCACACTCAGGGTCTGTCTTCTCTTTCTAGGCTCCTGAGAAGGGCTCAGGTCTCCTTGTCCTCGGGGTTGAGCCTCCTGGTTGTTCCTGGTCTGCCCCCTGCCTGAGGCTCCTTCAGCAGTCTCAGGGGCTGCTTCTACAGCTGTGCTCCTGTCTGCACAGGGTCCCCACTCGAGGTCCAAGCCTACGCTCAAGATCTTTGTCCGGGCCCAGGGCTCTGCCTTCACCCGCGTAGAAAGTCTGTGTGCGTTCTTTAGCCACTTGGGGTCCTAAATCTTGCAGCTCTCAGGTACAAGCCCTGGAGCTGCCAGGGACTTACTGGGTACTCCAATCCTGCTTTCACTCTTGTGCATTGGCCTTGGCACTGTGCGTGTTGTGGGGGGTGGGGGAGGGGCTTCTTCCTCTTGCGTTTTAGTGAGAGCTGTTTCGCCCCTTTATAGCGTGGAAATGCCCCGATTTCACGTACCTTCAATGCTGCGCCCTGTTGTGGGGTCCCTTTGTTCGTCTGGATTTGTTTTTATGTCCCCTTGAGGAGTCTTGTATGCTTCAGTTAGGAGAGATCGAGCAGCTGCTCCTTACTCTGCTGCCATCTTAACCAGAAGGGATCCACCAATTTTGCTACATGGCTCTCAGGGAAGGAAGGCAACAGAGAACCGTTCCTTCTTAGATGCCACACTTTTCTGGGAGGTAAAGTCTATTGATACCCTCTCCATCTTTCTAAACCATGTCAGGAAGGAATGGTAAAGTCTTGGTATGAAGATGATATATTTGGTTAAGAAGAGGATGTAGAAGGACTGAAAATAAGTTCTATTTATCTGCGTTGCCTAAATACCTCTTAAATTCTTTTCTCAACATCTCCTAATTCACCAGAATGTGAACAATTATAGCAAGAAGCTATTCATAGGTGGAAGGGAGTTGATTGAATTATTTATCAAAGTGACATTTTAATTATAGTGAAAAATGAGTTTGTTGTCACCAAGACTGAGGGAAGTGTTTTAAGGCTTCAAAAAACCCCACCAAAGTAAATTAAAAATGTTAACTTCTTAATGATAACTCTATTAGAGATTGGGGAAGCTAGAAACAATTTGCAATGATTGGGGTGGGGGGAAGATGGCAGATCCTTTCTGAATAGTATTCCTTCACAGAGGGAAAGTGTTGTGAATCTACATTAGGTATCTGATTTTGTCTCTAGAAATTGGCATTGTCCCCTTATTTCCTCTCTTCCTCCTGAGCTCTTAGGTTCTCTACAAGACCTACAATTTAAGAATTTCCCACAGTTTTCAAATGCTAAAAATCCGTTTTTGCACACAGCATCCTTAGAGATGCCCAAGCCTCTGCACTCGACAGTAGGTTGTCTTTGGGGTTCATGAGAGGACTAAGGAGCACACCCATCTTCTTGTATCTTCCTCAAAACAGAGAAGACTGTTCCCACACAGTTGAGTTCTAGATCTGTTGACTTCCCAAATGGTTGTTGCCCCCAATTTCATCTCTTTACAATTAACTCCACCCTGAGTTTACCTGATGTCAAGTTACTGAGCCCAGATTCCAGTTGCCAAGCACAGATGACTTTTAAGGATTTCAAGAGCTGGAAAGGATTTTAAGGAGTAATAACAAAAGTATTCATAATAATAATGACAAGAATTTAGTGACATCTAAGTGAATTCAACCAACAATAGGCCAACAATGAAGCATCCAAAAGTTAGCTGAGACATTCAGATTTGCTTACGCAAATGAATGGTTTTATGATAAGGTTTCAGGAGCAAATCACTGTCATCAGAAATTACAGAAAGGTCATTCTTAAGAGTCTCAGGATTGGATGGCTCAGTGGATTGAGAGCCAGGCCTAGAGACAGGAGGTCCTAGGTTCAAATCTGGCCTCAGACACTTCCTAACTATGTGACTTTGGGCAAGTCACTTAACCCCCATTGCCTAGCCCTGTAACAAATAAAAAATATTAATATAGAAGGATATATAAAGTTATTAGGGTTTAAAAAAAAGAATCTCAGGATTACTGGTGGCAGCTGGGTGGCATGGTAGATTGAGAGCCAGGCCTAGAGATAGGAGGTTCTAGGTTCAAATTTAGCCTCAGACACTTTCCTAGCTGGGACACCCTGGGCAAGTCAATTCATCCCCATTGCAGGAAAGGGTTAAAAAAAAAGAATCTCAGAATTATTGATTGGTGTCAATTCTGTCTACCTTTGCAATAGTCTGTAGAACATTAAATTAAAAAAATTATAAGATGACAATTTGTCTCAAGATTATTTCTGTCTGAACTTGATAGAAAAGATAAGAATAATGAGCTAATAATGTTAATACTAGGGACTACCAGAAATTAATTTTTTAAGGAGTATCAACTAAGTGACCAATGCAAAGTATTCAAGAAATTGGCAAAAACTAAGCAACGTGTCACTAAAGACTATAAAAATTTAGCACCTACCAAATACCTAGGAAGTCGTGACCTGGTGGCTAGAATTGTCCGTGTAAAACTCACTATTTTTCATGGGCTAATAGATGACCAATACCCATGTTACAAATAAAAAACAGAAAATATCCTGAACAATTCTACCAAGAAACTGTTCTGGAACCAGACTATTAATTCATAACAAATCATCTCCTACACTTGTCTGGACACAATGATGATTCATAAAAATTCAAGAACAATGTGTTTAATAAATGTTGCCATAACAAAAACTTATATTTTCCCAACTACATGAAACCCAAAGTTTTCAAAACCATGGCACCATGGCAGAAGGAGGAGATCAAAATGATGTAGGAACAAGACAAGGTGCATATCATTTCTGCTGTCTTATCTGCTACTAGAGTTGCATGGAGGATGCTCTCAGTGAGCATACAAAGGGTGAATGTGCTTCCTAATACTTTTACCAAATTACAAAAAGTAGCACTTTTGTCAGCCTATGCAATAGTCTGCAGAACATTCAATGTGAAAGAATGAAAGCAAGATAACATTATCCCAGGACTATTTCTTACTGAACTCTGTTGAAAAAGAAGAGAACAAGATGAGAACAATAATAATGCAGTACCAGGTCACCAGTACCAGAAATTACAGAAATGCTATCCTAATAAAGCCCGGATCAACTCATATTTCAGAAGGAAATCTCAGACACTCTGCAACCTACTATTGCAATGGCTTAATTTCATACCTACTAAATACTAAAGAAAGACACAATCAGTAGGTAGAATTATTCACTAGCATTTCACTGTCTTCCTTCCTTTTTCTTTCTTTCTTTTTTATTCTCTGTCTAGTAAGAACTCTAAGACAGAAGGGCAAGGGCTAGGTAAACAGAAGTGTGACTTGCTCAAGATCACAAGCTAAGAAATGTATGAGGCCAGATAATTATCTTTCCTAAACTATCAGACAATAAATCATCAAACTACAAATACAAATATCCTAATATTTTTGAGAACCCAACAAATAAGATATACCCAAACTGGAGCATTATCAAAGACAGAATTGCTGCTCACAACTGCCTAAATATATTATTGATTCATAAAAAATTTAGCACCTCTGCCAAATCCCTAGTAAGACAAGACCTGGTGCCTAGAATTGTCCATGCATACTCACTATCTTTCACAGACTAACATATGACCAATGCACGTACAAAATATCCTGTACAACTCTATCAGTAAACTGTGCTGGAAACAGACCGTTATTACAGATCAAATCATCTCACATTTACCTGGACATAACGATGATGATTCATTAAAACAAGGTTTTAGATGGTGTCACCATCCCAAGTACTTGTAACCTCTAAGTTATGTAAAATGAAAAGCTATCCATGTATAGGGTATCCCCCCAAAATCCCCTCAAATCCCCCAAATACCAAAAAAATAGGTAATCCCCAAAAGCTCATTGTGTAGCTTTATGTTAGTAAGGCTTTTTTAAAAATTTTGTTTTATTTTTATTTACTTAATTAAGCTACTACTAATAAAATACTAATAATTTGTTTTATTTTTATTTACTTAATTAAGCTACTACTACTAATAATACTAAAAATATTGAGGCTTGAGAAAGTGAAACACATCAAAGGAGATTCCTAAGATCAGGATGAGGTATACGTGCACATAAACACACGTGTCTATATACATATATGTATATGTATGTATACACACGTGTGTGTATACACATATGTGTATATACACATGCCACCACTGTCTTTTACTAGAATTGTTCCAAAGTCTTTCAGTAAAGCCTACAAAAGAAGAGCTTACATTCCATTATTTTTACTTGATTATAAAATGCAATCATTTTATGCACCTGTGCAATATTCCCTAAACATTAAAAATCAAATAACAGTTGTAGGAAAGCAACTTGTCCCAGAGCCATTTCTATCTGTACTCCTTTGAATATAAGATTAGAAGGAGAACAATAATGACAATAGCAACAGTAACAGCAGCTGCCATTTCTGAAGTATTTTAAAGCCTGTAAAACTCTTTATAGCCACTGTCACCTTTAATCCTTATAACAACCCCATGGGGCAGGGACTCCAGGTCACATTTTATAGATGAGGAATCTGAAGCTCAGTGGTTATGTCACTTGCTCAGAGACACACAGCTGTTAAGTGTTAGGGGCAAAATTCAAAGTCTCCTCTCTCTGAGTTTTGTCCCTCCCCCTTCCACTACTACACAAGGTGCCTAGCATTAGTTCACACCTAAGAAGGAATTTATCTTATTCATTTAGTCACACAGCAAAAAACAAGTCTGAGGAAATGGTAAGTTGTGTTAAGGAGAAGGGAGTGAGGAAAAAGACTGGTGTTCAAAATTTGGCTGAGCCAAAGTCAGGTACCATAATGGAATAAAGGTCCCTGTGCAGTCTGGTGTAACCCTTTGGAAAGGGTCTAAGAAGGCTACCAAGAAGAGGAGGACAGAAGAGTCATTAAAGATGCATTCTTTGCTAGTGTTCCAGTTCTGCTGAACCTGGGTCTGGCCCTGAGAATAGATCATCAGTTGGTTGTTCAGAGACTAACTCAGTGACCCTTTAAACATGGAATCCCCCCTCTGGTATGGGCTTGGGCTAGGCTCTCTAAGCTTCGCTTCCTAGGACCTCTGTGCTGCTGTTAGGGACGAAGGGGTTGACTGAGCCACCTTCTGTCCCTCCCCTTAAGTTCTCTTAGGAAGTGGTCTAAGGTTCCTTTCTCAGACCTCACCAGTCTGGTTTAGCAGTCACTCTGGCACTCAGTGGATGCCTTTCTTCCACCTAGAAGTCCTCTTCCCCCTTTGCTTTCCACCAATCCAAATCTTACTCATTCTTCAATTCCTGATTCATCTTACTGCATCCATCAAACTTTCCTTAATATAATCCCAAACTCCAATAATCTTTTCCCTCTCTTGTCACCTAAACCAGTGATGGGCAAACATTTTAAAGAGGGGGCCAAAGGAAAGGAAATGCTCATCTGTCAGTCTGTTTCTAAGACAACTCTTTCAAAGTTTCATTGTATTGTATTCTACTCATTGTATTTGTCAGATTAGGAATAATGTCGTACAGCCGGATTGAACATTTCAGGGGGCTGCATCTGGCCCATGGGCTATAGTTTGCCCATAACTGACCTAAGCCACTTAATCTCAAAAAACAAAACAAAACACTGACTCCTTGATTTAAGGACTGAAAGGGACCTTATTTAGTCCAAACCCCTGACTTTACAGATGAATTTATGAGAGTTAGAGAGATTCTATGCTTTGCCCTAGGACACAGTGTCAAATGGCTGACCTAGAATTTGAACTCAGGTCCCTTGACTGAATTTAAATTCAGGTTCTGTTTGCTTCAGTTTTTTTTTTTTTAATCTGTAAAATGAGCTGGAGAAGGAAATGCAAACTACTTCAGTATCATTACCAAGAAAACCCAAAATGGGTTAACAAAGAGTTGGACATGCCTGAAAAATGACTTAACAACAACAGCAACAACCCTTGACTTTTTGGCAAATTAAATAAGTTTTCTTCTCTGATTCTAACCACCAGAGCAAAGAAGGAATCAATAAATTGATTCAAGCACACATCTAGGTGTTTGATTTTCCACAAATCTAACATCTCAGCCAATTTCCTCATCTATAAGAGAGGTATAATAACACTACTGTACTCTTAATAGAATTATGAACAAATCACTTACAACTCATCATACTGCCATGTAATACTCTCTGATTTCTTCATGCATATCACTTGTGTCTCCCAACTAACCTGTTCACTGGGGACAGGAATAATGCCATGAGCTTCTTTGTATCCCTCAATGTACCTGGCACAGTGCTAGGAACATGGCAATTATTCAGCAGTGACTTGTGAGGTATTTAGGTTGGGATAGAAGAGAGGTCAGGTTAGCTCTTCAAACTGTACTCTCAAGTTCTCCCTTCATTTGCTGCATTATTGCTAATTTGCAAAGAAGCATTTCAGCTGGCAATCACGATCAGTTCGTTTGAAATCTCATTAAACCCTCCAGGCTATCTTTCCTCATGCTCCCACTGCCTAACTCCCCGACATTCATGGCTAATCCTCACAACATAGCACTGGGCCACTTCTGGTGATCCTGGATCTGAAGGAGGGTCTGAGGACTGAGGACCAAGGAGGCAGATGGGCATCACAGAGGGCATCTCCATCTTGAGTGGACTTTGCTGTTGCTGGATAATCTGATGGTTTTTTTTGGGGGGGGCGGGGGAACGTGATATAAGTGATATAAGTGAATGTTATTTCTCCTTTTTCTCCATAAGGCACTGCCAGGCATTGTGGGAAGATCTATAGCTATAGGGTCTACTTTGAATTTCTCTTCTCTTTGTCTCATATTGACAAATGACACAAAATTTTGGTTTCCTTAAACACAGGATGTTCCAAAAGTCTTTGCAGTTGTAAGCTATTGAAACTGGAAATTGTATGAAGATATTTGGGACACTGTGTTTTGTATGGGTGTGTACATATCTGTACCATATGTGCATGTATGCATACAAATATGCACATATATATGAATATATGTACATATACTTATAGTTATATTAATAGTTATACAGACTTGGGATATCATTGATTTAGGGCATTTCTGAAGTAGAAACTCCCTCCCCTCATGAAGATTCATTTTAGGGAGTTGCCTAGTGGCAGGAACAGTTTAAGTGACTTGCCCTCTCTCACAAAGCCAGTAGTAGTACTTGAATTCAACACTTCTTTACTTTAGGACAGGCCCTGAAAACACTATGCAATGCAGCTATTCATAATTCACATCTGAGAAAGAAAAATTCAGGAAATGCAAGAAACTTGTAAATTTTTCTGTGCATACACTAATCTTCTCTATGTGGGGAGTGACTTCTGAATATCTGGATGTCATAGGATCACAGAATTAGAGTTGGAAGGGCACTCACATGTCAACATGTTAGAGTTGAGGATACTGTCTCAGAGAGATGAAATGACTTGCTCAAGGTCACAGAGATAGTAATAAGTAGAAGATTCAGGATTTGAACACAGGCTCCATGAGTTTAAATTTAGCACTGCTTCTACTGTACCACATTATAACTCATTGGACTGGCCCAACAGTCCTGTGAAGTGGTTTAGGCAAGTATTATCCCCATTTTGTAGATGAGGAAACTAAGATTTTGAGAAGTAAATGACTTGTCAAAGACCACAGAGCTAAGATTTGAATCTGTATATTTTGATTCTAGGGCATCCAGGTGGTACAGTGGACAGGGTTTGGAACCAGAAAGGCATCTTCATTAGTTCAAATATGACCTCAGATACTAGTGGTATGATCCTGGGCCAAGTCACTTAACCCTGTTTACCTTGGTTTCCTCATCTATAAAATGAGATGGAAAAGAAAATGACAAGCCACTCCTGTATCTTGGCCAAGAAAACTCTGAATGGGGTCGTGGATATGACTAAATTGACTGAACAACAAAATTCTGTTCTAAGGAACTATATGGGAAGAGATGGCAGGGGATTTGTGAATTTGGACAGGAAATGGTTATATTTTTGTTTTTACTAACCTCTAACTCAAGTTTTAAAAAAAAACTTCCTTTCTTTTTCTTTCTTTCTTTCTTTCTTCCTTTCCCCTCATGGTAAATATGGTAAAATCTATGGACCCCTTTTCAGAATAATGTTTTTAAATTCATAAAACAAAATACATGATATTACAAAGAAAACTAAGCATATTGAAATATAATAATTGAGTTTTTTCAAATTTATGGACCTAAGATTAAGGCATTCTATCATAAAGGATCATAGAGGTTATTAAGAAGGGAGCCCAAGACAGGTAGAATCTTCCTGGGCTTCTTCTCATTTATGCATTATGACAAAGTAAGAGAGACTGCTGAATTTGAAGACTTAATTTTAACCTCTCTGAGCCTCGGTTCCCTCATTTGTAAAATGATGCTGCTATAAAGAATCTACTTCACATAGTTGTTGGGAGAATCTACTCTTCAAACTTTAAAATACTATGTAAATGACAATTGATTATTATATTCCTCTTCTTAGCCCTTAGGAGAATGATCTTTTTCCTTTTGTAAAAAAGTCTAAACTGAACTTGTTGGCCTCTAAAGTCAATTCTTAATCTAAACCTATGATGCCAAAATTGTCTAACATGAAATAGGAAGTAGTAGGCAGAATCATGATGAGAATTCTGATGCTAGGGCTAGTACAGGTAGTTGAAAGAGCTCAAAGAAGGAATATGAGGTCCTGGGATTCTATACTGATCACATATCAAACTTTCATCTTTATTATATCACAAGTGATTGTGTAAGTTCCCTGAAGGACAACCTGCATCTCCACAGTGGAGTAGTTACTTTTGACCTCAGTTTCCAAGAAGAGATTGTGAATCAGGAGTGGGCAAGTTGGAGAAGTCATAGTGGTTGTCATCTCTCTCAACCTTGGCACTATGAGGGATAGAGACAAGGTGGAAAACAGAAGAGAGGATGGAGAAATGTATAGCCCTCTAAATATTTATGCCCTGGGGAAAAGCCCCACCATCCCGCCCTAGTTATGGTTCTTATGGGCTTAAAAACTCTGGTCTTCTGATTCTTACTCCAAAGTTCTTTACGCATTATCAAACTGCCTCAGCAAACACCATAGATCATCATCATCGCCAAATATGAATGAGATGATCTCTGAGGATGATCTATGATCTCTAACTATAAGTTTCTACAATTTATTGCCTTTCTATTCACAATGCCACATGGGGGACACAAAAACAATTTAAGACGAAGTCCTTGCTTTCCGAGCACTTATATTGGTTGTACTTACATCAGACTCATAAAATCATATTAAGTTAGAATTTGAGAGAACTGTCAAGTTCAAACCTCTCACTTGCTATGCTCCATGGAGGTGATAGGACTTGTCCACGTGCACACAATTAGTTAGGGATAGAACCCAGACTAGAGTTTCTGGAGTCCAAGGCTCTCCCCACCCTAAATAATGCCAAATATCTATGAGAAGCTGTCATAACACAAAGTAGAATAGGTTAAGATGCCAAAAAAAAAGAACAAAAATTGTGTGCTAGAGGGAAGCTTTGACTTTCTTCCTGGTGGAAGAAACATTTGTTTTGGAGTCAGGAGATCTGGGTTCAAATCCCATCTCTGACACTAGCTAGCTATGCGCTCTTAAGACTCGGAGCCGTACTTTCTACATCTGTAACCTGGGAGATGAAAAGACCCATATGACCTATCACATAGTTTTGGAAACCTTTAAAATGTCATAGAAAATGGCACTTATGACTTAAAGGTTTGGGGTTTTTAATAATGTCACGTTCACCAGAGACTTTCCCTGAGAGGAAGTGGGACTGTGCTAGCCACCTAAGCTTGTATGTTCTCTATTCACATCTGTCACAAGAGCCTCTGAAAATGACTCTGCTAGCCCAGGGGTAATTTTCAGTGTTGTCTGCATCTCACTCTAATTTACTCTGTTCACTTTGCCATTAGCAGCTGAGTTCCTAAATACCACTGGGTTCAATTACTGCTCCAGCAGCGGCAGAACAATCACAGCCGTGGCGGAAGATGCAGGCGGGGCATGTAACAGGTGTTGGGGAGCTGGGTAATGGGAAGAAACATATTGAGGTGGAGATTTCCAGATGGAGACTAACTTGTGAGGAGCTTGCTATGCAGCGAGGGGCAGGAGGAACCAAATTCTGGGGGAAGATGGATTTGGAAAGGTCTGTTCAGACCCCAAGGCAAAAAGGGAAATGGGAGAACACTTTATCAAAGCTGATTCACCTGAATAATGACATTGAGAAATAGCAGAAAAGGAAAACATTTCTATTCAAATAAACAAACATTCATTAACACTTATATGCCTGACATTACAAATAAAAAGAAAAAAAACAAATCTCTAACTTCAAGACATTTACACTTCTGGAAGCAAATTTTAAAAAAAATTTTATTTTTCTCTAGACATATTAAAAATAATATTTCTCCAGCCTAAAATTCTTCCCAAACGTTTTCCCTTTAGGAAACGGGAAGAATAAAGGTAGGCCCTTCCTTTGAAATGGGGTTAGGCTGATAACCAAATTAAACTCTGGGCCCACCAGATGATAGTGCCTTCTCTTTGCAAATTCGAAGTTAAGACATTCATAAATGGAAGGAATTTGTAAAAGGAAATTGTCCAAGAAGGAATTGAATGATGATCATTCTGGAATGTTAAGTAACCTCACACTAGATTGTAACAAATCTTGATCTTTTCCTGATTCAAGACTCTTACAAACATTACCTAAAATCTTGGGACAAGGAGACATGTTGGACTATGTTTGCACATCTCTTCTCTCCAAGACAGAAATAACTTGGATATTGAATAACATTAAATTCAAAACATTATTTCTGGCAGGCTTGAGACTAAATCATAGAGAACATTATTAGTATTAATTTGCTTCTTTGACATTCTATAAGAAGATACACCATGTACACTGATAAATAAATAAAAATAATAAACAGAATAATTTCAACAGGGAGAAGGCACTAATTAACAACTGCAGAGAGAGACTGGGATAGGAGATGGTATCTGAGTATGCTTTGGAGAGAGTACAAGATTCTGGGAAGGCAGAGGTAGGAGGTGTACATTTCAGATGTGATACCCAACCTATGCAAATACACAGAGGTGGGAGATCACTTATTGGAAGTGGCCGGTAGGCCAGTTTAACTTGAATGTAGAATGTGTGAAAGGGACTGCTACGCAATTATCTTGGAAAGGATGGTTGGAGCTCTATTGTGGAGAGCTGTGACTATCAGATGGAAGATCTGATATCTGACTCAGCCCCAGGATTATTTCCATTTCAGCAGCTGGGAAAAATAACAGGTATATCCAGAGAAATTTAAGCTAGTGTTTTCCAAATTAAAAAAAAGGGAAGAGGAGCCAACAGGTTGCAGCTTTAGAATCTGAATTTTTTTTCTTTGACATGATGATTACTCTATAGCATGAAATATATATGTTAATCTTTTTGTGTGTATTCATCATATCACCATCTTTAGATGGGAAGTTCGTTGAGGATAGGGACTGTATCATTCCTTGTTTATTAGTAACATTAATAACATTAGAGCTGCCTTTGGCCTTTTTGCTTCTCCTTTATCCAATTAGTTGTCCAGACTTGTCTGTTTTACCTTCAGAATATCTCTCATATTCAAATACTTTTCCCCACTTATGTGTATCACTCTTCCATAGTCTATTGTAATAGCCTCCTAATTGGTCTTCCTTCTATGAGATATACCCTCTTCTACTCCATTCTTGATAGAGCTGCCCCCCCAAAAAATATTTCTTAAGGCCTAGACCTGACCATTGCACATTCAGAACTATTCAGAAGCTTTCTATTGCCTGTAGGATAAAATGAAAGCTTCTGATTTTGATGATTTGGGACTTGCATCTACTTCTTATCTTATGTCACTTGACTCCTTTTCATACAGTCTATATTCTAGTCAAGTAACTGTAGTCCTTAAATTTGATATTCCATCTTTTCCTTTTCTTCTTCCTTTGTCTCCTTGACTCTCTAGCTCTCTCTGATTTTCCTTTTATTCCTTGTGTTTACTTATGTGTTCTTATGTCCCCCAGGATAATGTAAGTTCTTTGAGGGCCAAAATTCTGTTGTATTTTTGTATCCCTAGTGTCTGTTATAGTCTCATGCATAGTAAGTCCTTAATAAATCTTTTTTTTTCTTAAATCAGACTGAGTCAGATATTGTGGATAAAGTGTAGGAATAAAAAATCTGGGATATATTGCTATTCTATACATCACTCAATTTCTCTGAGGCTCAACTGAAGCTTCATCCTGGTTAGCTCTGAGAAAAGGGGAATTGGTATAGAATCACCACCAACTTGAGATGAAAATAATAAAAATTGAGACAGATGATATATGAATATGTGAATCACTCAAAAATAAAGGTGGCTACTCAGCAGCCAAATCTTTTTTTTTTAACCCTTACCTTCCATCTTATAATCAATACTGTGTATTAGTTCTAAGGCAGAAGAGTGGTATGGGCTAGGCAATAGAGGTTAAATGACTTGCTCGGGATCACACAGTTAGGATGTGTCTGAGAGCAGATTTGAACCCAGGACCTTCCATCTCTAGGTCTGGCTCTCAATCCACTGAGCCACCCAGCTTCCCCCTTCAGTGACCAAATCTTGAAAATTCATCTTTGTATTGTCATAGTAATAGCAAAGGGATGAAAAATAAGTAAAACTTCATTTTACATGATCAATATGTTCCAAGACCCTTCGACATGTATTGAAAATTGCATGTCATAGTGAGCTTCATTATTTAACAACTGTTTCTTATAGAAATCTACCTAGTACACGTTAAATAAAAAAATAAATACTATAGTGTTAATGAAACAAAGACAAGCATTGCTCTGATGTGGACACAACTTATTACAAGTGAGGACTCCAGAAAAAAAGACTGATGTGAGAGCCAATGTTTGTCACAAAATAATGTAATGATGCACATTTAATGCTTTTTAGAGTGAGAATGAGCTCAATTGGCCAAGATGTTGACTTTTCATTGCTTGCAAAAATGGTGCAGATTTAGAGCATAATTTAAAATATTTATTTCACGTATTTTTCTGTCTTTATTTAATTTTTTTATTGCCAATAACAAGTACCTGAATTTGCATGTGTTGAGTTCATGTAAAATGAGGTCCTGCTGTATCTTTCAGCTCCGTACTTTCTATTACTAGGACAATACCCTGGTTTATGCCTTCCTCACTATAACTAGATTATTGCAATAGCCTCTTAACTGAGCTTCCAATTTCTATACTTAGTTCATTCTTCCCATCACAGTCAGATTAATCTTCCTGAAACTACACTTTTATCAGGTAATTTCTCTCCTCAAAAAACTTTGATGGTTTTCCATTGCCTTATAGATTGACATTTAACTTCCTCTGCAATCTGGCTTCAAATTTCCTTTCCTGTCACATTACTCCCTCATCGAACTGGCTTACTCCTATCCAACCCTCGGCCTCAAACAGACTGACTTACATTCACTTTGCCCTGAACACATCTTGCTTCTTGTCTCTGTCCCTTTGTCCATGCATGCCCTTCCTGCTGTTTAATAGGTTTCCTCTTATCTTTCCTCCTTCCGCTCTCTGAATTCGATATTTCCTTCAGGTCCTCCAAGTTTAATTCTCACTGTCTCCATGGAGTTTTCTCTAACTCTCCCAATCTAGAGGGTTCTTTCTGGTCTTTGAGCCTCTCTGTGTTTTAACATCCAGATCACCCATTTTGGTACTTAGTAGACGCAGCGGCTTGACAAAATGAAGAGAACATTGGCTCTAGGGTCAAATCCTATTCTACTGCCTGATACTTCAAATCTCCTGGGCCTCACTTTCCACATCTGTTAAGTGGGAGAGCTGGGCTAGATCATCTCAAAGGTCACTCTGGTTGGGAGCAGCAGCAGGTCTAACCCACGTGTTATGATTCCAAACCCTAAGGCGACATCCCCAGAAATGTCACACACAGCCTGACATTGGGACCTCTGAAGTTCTCTGGCAATCCATCAGAAGCTACAGTGGGATTCATGCTGTACACAATGCCAGCTGCTTCTACCTCTGGGCCACAGCCAGTGACTTTAGCCCACAGGGTTGAAATGATCCAGAGGCTTTGATGTTCTCTGCTGGAGTGAGAAAGTGAGAGAGGCAGCTGCTCTGCAGAGCACTACTGATTCCTAGGTCCAAAGGAAAGCTGAGAAATCATCTGAAGATGGGGGTGCTGGGACCTTAGATTCAGGTGCTGAAGGTTTGGTTTTTTTAAAACCTCAAACCATCTTTGTGAAGTTGAATCAGTATTATTGTGTCTCAGTTAAGAAGTCAGATTTTCCAAGAAGAATAAAAACTAGGTTCCCCAATGAAAGGTATTGAGTTTCTTCATGACTTGGGCAATAATCTTTCTTTTTTTTCAGTGAAGAGATAGACTGAAGAGAACTCCTTACCCTCCCTTCTCTCCCCCATGGTCCTAGGGAAGAATTAGCTCAGCTGATACCTCCTTAGCCTCCAACTGCTATACTCAAAGACCTGTATTTCATCCACACTGTCAACTGAATTCAGTCAATTAAACAATTTTTATTGAAAGGCTAAGTGCTTTGAAGAATTTGGGAACAGGTGACTTAGAACTTGGCTTTTTCATTCTATAACTCAGAAAGAGGCACATTTTCCCCCCATTGAATATTTGATGGGTTGCAGGACTGTGCTGATTGTTTCTCTCACTTCTCTTTCTTTGGAAAGGGTGTTTGCGTGTACATGTAGAAATTCAGGGTAAGAGAATCATAATTTTGCCTCAGCCTCCACGATTGCTTCTGGGTCTCTTCTATTCCTAGGAGTCAGCTATTGATTATTGACCTTTGAGAGGAGTGGTCATTGGTGGCATTGTGCCACAAAGGAGTATGTGGGAAGGATCCCTCCTAATCTCCACTGGTCATTAGGAAAATGCACTCATACTCTTGTGGGGACTTTTAAGCTTTCTTCTCTTTCACTGTCACTAGCTTTCAATAGAATCTAGAGGGAACTGAGATCTCTCCATTTCTGTGTTACTGGGAAATCCTCCCTCTCCATACCAAAGTTGGTTTTAAAGACTTCAGTAGAGGGCCAGATAGGTGTCTTAGTGGATTGAAAGCCAGGTCTAGAGTCCTGGGTTCAAATTGACACTTTCTAGCTATGTAACCCTGGGCAAGTTGCTTAACCTTCATTGTCTAGTCCTTACTGATCTTCTGCCCTGGAACCAATTAAGACAGAAGATAAGGGTTTAAAAAATTAAAAATTAAAAAAAAAGTTTTCAGTAGAGAATGAAGAAGAAAAAATATGTACATTTTTATTTATACCTTTCTCTCCCTCTTCCTCCCTTCTTCCCTCTTTCTTTCTCTCTCTCTCTCCTTCTCTTCTTTATTTTTCTCCCTCCCTCACTCTCAGGGGCCTCAGTTTCCTCTTGTGTAAGCTTAAATAATAAGTTAGATGGTCTTTAAGATCTCTTCCCTTCTGCTATGCTAATATAATCCTGTGACCTCAACAAATAATTCTGTTAACTCTCTTTAGGGATTTTTAATCTCTCCCAACCCAGCTCTCATCCTTTCCAAGGTCAAGGTCTTCCTTAGCCATACAGAAAGCTAGATCTTCCTAGACATAGGTTGAGCCTCCTAACCTCTGTTTAGCCTCTGGGTCCAAAGCTTATACTTCACACAGGGCTGTTCATGCCAGGCCCAGAACCTCCCACTGAGTTCTGGCTTCTAGCCTGAGGACATTAGCTCTCAGCCAATTTGTAGGGCTAGAAAAGGCCAGTACCCACAGCAGCTCAGGAAAACTTCCTTTCTTTCCTAGCACAGCAGGCAACTTTTCTGCTTCCCTAAGTTCACAGGCTGATGACTCATCTGCCTTCAGGGAAGTGGCCATCCAAGGTTTATTTTATATTATCACACAAAATTAAAATATAGGAAAACAAACACAAATGATTTCCACCCACAACAGGGGAGGGATAATTTAATAATAAACTGCCATAAGAGACTGGGATAGCTGGGTGGCACAGTGGATAGAGTGCTGAGCAGAAAGTCAGAAAGACTTATGTTCCTGAATTCAATTCCAGCCTTAGACCTTATTAGCTGTGGTGACCCTTCAGTTTCCTCATCTGAGAATGATATGGCAAATCACTCCAATATTTTTGCCATGGAGCTCATGTCCACCATTTCCCAGGCTTCCTCTTTTAAGAGGGATATTAGATGGAAATAAGTTTTGAGTGATAATACATGTATAACCCAGTAGAATTTCTTGTTGCTTCAGGAGCAGGAAGGGAACAGGGGAGGGAGAGAAAATGAATCATGGAACCATGGAAAAATATTTTAAAAATAAAATTATATTAAAGGAAAAAAGGAATATTAGTAAGTCTGGAGGGGCATTCATATTCCGTTTCTGCTTATCCCAAGATGTTAGCAAGGTTTTCATTTAAACTAATATACAACATTTTTTTTGGAGGGGTAGGAGGAGTATTAGTGGTGTCAGATAGAGGAGGAGCTACAAAACTTTAAATTAGAAGGAATAGATGAAGACTTAGAAAGCCATTTGTAGAAGATGGCTGCAGAGTAGAAGCAGGGAGCTTTACTCTCCTAACCAACCCATACAGCATACCTCCAAAGGACAAAAACCCCAAATCCAGATGAAAGAAGGGACTCCACAATAGGGCACAGCATTGAAGGTACGTGGGGTTTGAGCATTTCCACACTGTAAGGGGGAAGGGGGGAACAGCTCCCATCAAAACTCAAGCTGATCAATCCTCCCCCACCCACAGTACCAGAGTCAGAGGCTGAGCACCAGAGTTAGAGCAAGTGGGAGCACAAAATTTAGCTTCTTGGAAGCTAACTGGGAGCACCAAGAGCTTGCCCCTGAGAACAGCAAGACTTTAGACCCCAGGAGGCTAGAGAGTGCAGACCTTGGGCATGGGAGTGGAGATGAGAGAGGCAGCAGACAGTGGAAGCAGCTCAGTGAGCTGAGACTCAGGGGAGAACTTTAGGCAGAGGAACAAGCATGGGCCAATTTCTGGGCACTGGGCAGCTGACTAGGATCACTGGGGGCTTGACCATGAGAACAGCTAGACTAGAGACCCCAGGAGACTGGGGAGCGCAGACCTTGGGCACAGGAGTGAAGCTGAGAGGGGCCTAGGACAGCAGGGGCCTAGCAAAGAGTAAAGGCCAAGCAGATAGTGGAAGCCAGGAGACTCGCAAAGTAGCCTCAGGCAAGAACTGCTCCTTAGCTCTATACACAGTCTGCCTGCCTTACTCAGACTTGTGGCTGAGAAAGCATAATGATGACAAGCAAAGCACAAGAAATAACTACCAAAAAGACCAAGGAAAAAGCTCTAACACTTCATAACTTTTGCACAGAAAAAACTAGAAAGCAGAGGAAGGCAAACAATTAAAGACATTCAAACCTTCCCCCCAAAATGAAAATTGGTAACAAACTCTTGAAGAGCTCAAATCTGAGATCATGAGAAAGATGGAAAAGATCTGGCAAGAAAAGTGGAAAATAGTTAAAAAAGAAAATAACAGTTTAAAAGGCAGAATTTCACAATTGGAAATTGAGGTTCAGAAATCAAAAGAAATGATAAGCAAATTGAAGACCAGAAATGACCAGCTGGAAGCCATGAAGAGCCAGATAGACCAGACTGAAAAGGAAAACCAAAAGATTATAGCTGAAAACCAGTCTTTAACGGCTAGAATTGGGCAAGTAGAAGCCAATGATCTCACAAGACAGCAAGAATTAATAAAGCAAAGTCAAAAGACTGACAAAATAGAAGGAAACATGAAATATCTCAAGAGGATGACAGATCAAGAAAACAGGTCTAGAAGAGACAACTTGAGAATTATTGGTCTTCCAGAAAAACCAGAGACAAATAGAAGTTTAGATATCATACTACAAGAAATTATCCAAGAAAACTGCCCCAATGTCTTTGAACACAAGAGGGCAAAATAGACATTGAAAGAGCCCATAGAACACCCTCTACACTAAATCCTCAGAAGATAACCCCCAGGAATGTAATAGCCAAATTCAAAAGCTCCCAAGTTAAGGAGAAAACATTACAAGAAGCCAGAAGGAGACAATTGAGATATCAAGGAACACCAATCAGGATTACACAGGATCTGGCAGCCTCTACACTACAAGACCCCAAGGCTTGGAACATGATATTCATAAAGGCAAGAGAATTGGGTCTACAACCAAGGATCAACTACCCATCAAAACTGACTAAATACTTCCAGGGGAAAGTATGGGCATTCAACAAAATAGAAGATTTCCAAGTATTTGCACAGAAAAGACCAGGACTAAATGGAAAGTTTGATATCCAACCACAAAAAACAAGAGAAACATGAAAAGGTAAATAAGAAAGAGAGGGGAAAGAAAGAAAACTCTTATCTTTAAATTTCCTTCTTCAAGGGCTTCAACAAGATCAAATTATTTATATTCCTATATGGAGAAATATTATGTGTAATTCTAAAAAATTGTACTCACTATTATAGTAATTAGAAGAATTAATCACAAGGAGAAGTTGGAGTACTAAATTGATGATATGGGGGTGGGGAAAGTGGGAGGGCGGAATAGAAGATGGCACCAAGAGAAACTTGGAGGAATAAGAAAAATAGGATAATCTATACCACACAAAGAGGGCATGGGAAGAGGAGAGGATGAATCCTATTATAAGAAGGAGAGGAAGAGAGTGTTAATAGGAAATATTTAAACCTTACTCTCAGCAGAATTAATCCTGAGAGGGAAGAGTAGCTAGACCCATTGGGATATCAAATTCTATCTAACTCTATGGATAAAGTCAGAAGGGATAAACCAAGGGGGACAGTGAGGTGGGGAGTTCATAAACAGAGGGTAAGAGATGGGGGAAGAAATTCATTAGGCCTTAAAAAATAATAAGAGGGGAATAAAAAGGGAGGAGGTGGAAAGGGAAGTAAACCAAGGGAGATAAGGGGGAATGATTTAAAACAAACAACTGGTTTAAAAGGGAATAGCATAAGAAGAAGGGCTAGAACTAGGAGAGGATACCAGAATGTTGGGGAATACACAGCTGATTATAGCATAGAAACATGGCAAACAAATGCAAAAAGCAGAAATAATGAATGTAACCTTTTCAGATCATAATGAAATAAAAATAATAATCAGTAAGGGCACATGGAGAGGCAAATATAAATTCATTGGAAATTAAATAATATGATTCTCCAAAATTGTTTGGTTAAAGAACAAATCATAGACACATTTTTCATGGTACTTTGAAAAAATAAATAAAATTGACAAAGTATTAATTAAAAAAAGGTAAGAAGAAAACCAAATCATCAGTATCAAAGATGAAAAGGGAGACCTCACCTCTAATGAAGAGGAAATCAAGGCAATCATTAAAAACAATTTTGCCCAATTATATGCCAATAAATATAACAATCTAGGAGATATGGATGAATATTTACAAAAATATAAATTGCCTAGATTAACAGTAGAAGATATAGAATACTTAAATAATCCCATATCAGAAAAAGAAATTGAACAAGCTATCAAAGGACTCCCCCTAAGAAAAAATCACCAGGATCAGATGGATTCACAAGTGAATTCTATCAAACATTCAAAGAACAACTAATACTATACAAACTATTTGACATAATAAGCAAAGAAAGAGTTCTACCAAACTCCTTCTATGACACAAATATGGTACTGATCCCAAAGCCAGTTAGATCAAAAACAGAGAAAGAAAACTACAGACCAATCTTCTTAATGAACATAGATGCAAAAATCTTAAACAGATTACTAGCAAAAAGACTCCAGCAAGTGATCATGAGGGTTATTCATTATGATCAGGTGGGATTTATATCAAGAATGCAAGGATAGTTCAAAATTAGGAAAACCATTCACATAATTGACCATATCAATGAGCAAACCAACAAAAACCACATGATTATCTCAATAGATGCTGAAAAAGCCTTTGACAAAATACAACACCCATTCCTAATGAAAACACTAGAAAGTTCAGGAATAGAAGGGCCTTTCCTAAAAATAATAAATGGTATATATCTAAAACTATCAACAAACATCATCTGCAATGGAGATAAGTTAGAAGCATTCCCAGTAAGATCAGGAGTGAAACGAGGATGCCCATTGTCACCTCTATTATTTAACATTGTACGGGAAACACTAGCAGTAGCAATTAGAGAAGAAAAAGAAATTGAAGTATTAAGATAGGCAATGCAATGAGGAGACCAAGCTATCACTCTTTGCAGATGATATGATGGTCTACTTAAAAAGTCCTAAAGAATCAACTAAAAAGTTAGTGGAAATAATCAACAACTTTAGCAAAGTTGCAGGATACAAAATAAATGCACCTAAATCATCAGTATTTCTATATATTTCCAACACATCACAGCAGGAAGTGTTAGAAAGAGAAATTCCATTTATTATCACCCTAGACAATATAAAATACTTTGGAATCTATCTGCCAAGACAAACACAGGAATTTTACGAACACAACTGTGAAACCCTTTCCACACAATTAAAACTACATCTAAACAGTTGGAAAAACATTGAGGGCTCATGGGTAGGATGAGCTAACATAATAAAAATGACCATCCTACCCAAACTAATTTACGTATTTAGTGCTGTGCCTATCAAACTACCAAAAAACTTTTATACTGAATTAGAAAAAAACTATAACAAAGTTCATTTGGAAGAACAAAAGACCAAGAATATCAAGGGAAATCATGAAAAAAAATATGAAGGAAGGTGGCCTAGCAGTACCAGATCTTAAACTGTACTATAAAACAGAAGTCATCAAAACAATATGGTACTGGTGAAGGGACAAAAGGGAGGATCAGTGGAGTAGACTAGGGGTAACCAACCTCAGCAAGACAGTCTACAATAAACCCAAAGATCCCAGCTTTTGGGACAAAAACCCACTATTTGACAAAAACTGCTGGGAAAATTGGAAAATAATATAGGAGAGATTGGGTATAGATCAACATTTACACCCTATGCCAAGATAAACTCAGCATGGGTAAATGACTTGAATATAAAGAAGGAAACTATAAGTAAATTAGGTGAGCACAGAGTAGTATACTTGTCAGTTCTCTGGGAAATGAAAGGTTATAAAACAAAGCAAGAGTTAGAAAAAATTACAAAATGTAAAATAAATAATTTTGACTACATTAAGCTGAAAAGTTTTTGTACAGACAAAACCAATGCTACCAAAATTAGAAGGGAAGCAACAAATTGGGGAAAAAATCTTTATAACAAAAAAACTCAGACAAAGGTCTAATTACTCCAATATGCAAGGAGCTAAATCAATTGTACAAAAAAATCAAGCCATCTCCCAATCGATAAATGGGCAAGGGACATGAATAGGCAATTTTCAGATAAAGAAATCAAAAGTATCAATAAGCACATGAGAAAGTGTTCTAAATCTCTAATAATTAGAGAAATGCAAATCAAAACAACTCTGAGGTATCACCTCACACCTAGCAGATTGGCTAAAATGACAGCAGGGGAGAGTAATGAATGTTGGAGGGGATGTGGCAAAATTGGGACATTAATGCATTGATGGTGGAGTTGTGAACTGATCCAACCATTCTGGATGGCAATTTGGAACTATGCTCAAAGGGCTTTAAAAAACTATCTGCCTTTTGATCCAGCCATAGCACTGCTTGGTTTATATCCCAAAGAGATAATAAGGAAAAAGACTTTTACAAAAATATTTATAGACACGCTCTTTGTGGTGGCAAAAAAATTGGAAAATGAGAGAATGTCCTTTGATTGGGGAATGGCTGAACAAATTGTGTTATCTGTTGGTGATGGAATACTATTGTGCTCAAAGGAATAAAGAACTGTAGGAATTCCATGTGAACTAGAATGACCTCTAGGAATTGATGCAGAGTGAGAGGAGTAGATCCAGGAGAACATTGTACACAGAGACTGATACACTGTGGTACAATCGAACACAACAGACTTCTCTACTAGCAGCAATGGAAGGATCCAGAGCAAGGCTGAGGGACTTATGAGAAAGAAAACTAGCCACATTCAGTGGAAGAACTGTGGGAGGAGAAACACAGAAGAAAAACAACTGCTTGAACACATGGGCTGATGTGGATATTATTGGGGATGAAGACACTAAATGATAACTCTAGTACAACTATCAATAATATGGAATTAGGACTTGATCAATGATACATGTAAAACCCAGTGGAATTGTGTGTAGGCTAAGGAGGTTTAAGGGGGCTTGGGGCAGAGGGAAAGGAGATGAAATATGTAAGTATGGGAAAATATTCAAAATAAAAATAAAAAAATAAAAAAATAAATAAAATAAAGACTATAATTCATTAAAAAAAGAGAAAGCCACTTGTAAAAGGCTAATGAACTGCCTTTTACCTAAACTAAATGAGGGATAGCTGTGAAATAGTTCTATTTACTTTTTAAATTATTTTAATTAATTAAATAAGTCCCATTTCTGCATTTTTAAGGTTTATAAAGTATTCTTCTATCTAATTTTTTTTATTTCTGTTCTTACATTATAGATTACTCCCATTTCATGAGAGGTCTCTTATAACAAAGTAGATCATTAAGTAAAATTAAAAAAAAAAATTCCAGTGATCTCATCTTAAAGTACACACACCTTTTTGCATCTGTACCACCCTTTAAAAGCAAAAAACCAAAAACATACAGAAATGTTTTCTCTCCCTATTGGCTTCCATTTGATTGAAGAGAAAAAAGAAAAAAAGAATTCTTGTAGCAAACATGCATAGTGAAGCAAAACAAGTTCCCTCAATGTGTGTGTGTGATACACACACACACACATACACACACACACTTGTATAATATATACAAACTGTTCCAAAGAGAAAGTGGCTTATGAAATTAGCATACCTATGTGGTTACAGTCAGGTAAAGGCTGGCTCAATGCGTAGGAGTGAATTGAGAAGTAACAGAGACTCCGCAAAAATGGGAGAGTAGGATTTGATGGTCTCCAAGACCCTTTCCTGACCTGAATCCTCTATGTTTCCCCAAAACATCTTCCTACTGATGGAATTTAGCCATTAGAGTCACTTCTCTGGGTTAAGGTACTTCAGTCTCCTGCATGAGCCCACTTGTCACCTGGGAAGGAGAATGGTCCTCGTGGATGCGAGCATGAGCCTTAGCCACTTTCAGCTGTCTGATTTGATCTTCATATCCATCCTGAGAGGGAGGCAGAACTCTTATACCTGAAGCAATTAAAACTCTGAGAGGTCAGATGACTTGCCCAGGGAAGACTCATATTCAAAGTGATGAGCCACTGGCTCATCTTATCTCTACTAAGTCTGGAGCATTCTCCTTCCACTTCTTTTGCTGCTGAGAATTACTAGTAACAGTTTAGTTTAGGGTTAGTTTAGCTTTCACGAGCTCATCTATGGATATTGTTGAAGGACCATGGTTCAGAGCTTCCCTAGTCTCTTCCATTGTCACCCAAGCAGAACAACAGCCAGTTCAGTGCTGGCAGATGAGTGTAACACCTCTAATCTAGCCAAGTAATAGGAAGCCAGCCCAGAACTGCACCTGGCAGATACCCAGCTATCTTCTTTGGTGCATCCTTAATGGCCAAGGCCAGCATATTCAAGTACAATGGGTCTGCCTCTCATTTCTGATAGTCTGGGCTAACTATCATTACACTTGGAGTTTGTAGAGGTCCATCAAATGGGATGGGACTGTCATGAAATAAGCAGAGAGCTGGAACTACAAAATCTATCCTGAAATAGGATATCAATTTTCATTTCATTCTATTCCATTTTCATTCCATTGAATATTCAGTAGTTCATCTCTATCCTGAGGATTTCTGAAAACTCTTACTAGAACCAGGACCTCCACCAGGATAGACACTGTAAACTAAACCCTTCTGCCTTAAAGACTCCCCAAATCAAATTTAGAAATGGAAGGATAAGACTCAGACCTGCAACTCCCTCCCATTCCCCAGCAAAGTTTCATGGAAAATCAACTTCTTCTTCTTATTTTTCCACTTAGGAGCATCCATCCAAAAGCAATGGAAAGTAGATTGTGGGTATGGTGTATTAGATATAACTAGGTTTTGAAAAACCTCTCTCATTCTAACAGGGGGATCAGAGGGGATGCAAACTGATTCATGGGACAAAAGCAGAGAACATTTCCTTTGATAACAGGTGAGCCCTTCTGAAGCCCTGGCCCCAGCAAGCCCTGCCTGGACTTTAAATAAGCTCTGTGTCTAAGCCTAGAGCCAAATCTAGCCCTGAACATACAGGATAATAAGATTTCGAAAACCAAAGGGCTTCTTCTGGTCCTTTGAAGATGCTCAGACTTAACTTAAACATCAGTAGATCTCTGTGCCCCACAGAGCAGGAGAAGCCTGCTAGAGGCGGGGAAGTTTTCACACAAACTATTACACATCATTAGCCAGAAGGAGTGAAAAGACTCATCTACTCCCTGCGATTTCCCCCTGCTGTTCCTTGCAAGGTAAAGTCTCCTGTAAAGAGCCATTTCAGTCCAAGGCAGGCTTTTGGTGTCCAGATTATTTCCAGGAGACAATGGCACCTTCTAAGAGCGTGTGTCTGGATATAAGTCTATATGTGTCTGGGTGTGTCTATGTGTGGGTCTGTGTGTGTGTTTGCATATGTATCTCTCTACATGTGTTGATGTGTATGTGATCATCTTTGTGATTTATGTGTATGCCTGTGTATGGTCTTGGTTCAGTACAATTGGCACAAGGCCTGAGATATTTTCTGGAAATAGCTTGGGACATCCTGCTCCTACTGTAGATTGGAATGAAGAGTGCTTGATTTAAAATTGGAGGTCCTGTGTTCAAATCCTGACTCTGTTCCTTATTCTCTGTGTGGCCTCAAATCATTTTCTTAGCTTTCTGGACTTCAGTATCTTTGTCTGCAAAATGGAGTGGGATTGGAGGAACTCTCCCTAAGGGCCATTTCCCCTGTAAGTCTATGATTCCAGGATCCTTTTGATGCCAGAACGTTCTTTCAGCAGTCCTGCTCCCAGCTCATCTTTTGTCATTTGTGGATATTTGACTCATTGGGGTGGGATGCAGTGAACTAAGCTCTTAGTTTCTTGGAGCTGCAGCTCTCACAGACTCTCCCTGTTCAATGAGGGATGTTTCCTTGTTGGGCACCCAAACAAACTGGCTTCAGCTGCCTGTTCTCTAGGGGAAGCAATATCTGACATTTAAACAGGGCTAAAAGGTCTGCAAAGACATCTCACTTAACTCTCACTAGGTCTGCTTGGCTAGACCTGCATTAAAGATATTAGATCTATTTTACAGAGAAGGAAAACTGAGGGTTCACTAGATTAAGTGATCTTCTCATCCTTCTATATAGCTAGAGGCAGTACTGAAAATCTGGCCTACTAGAGGCCAACTCCAGTGTTCTTCCTACTGCCCCCCTCTGCCTTTCCATTTAGCTATCCAAACATAGCACTGAACATGGACAAACTAGGCAGCACTCTGCTTAAATAGAAGGTTCTCCAGTCAAATTCCAGTTGCTTCTTATAAACTTATGTCGCCAGCCAATGAGGAGTTTCTCCAGAGAGAAGTGCGTCCCCAGGCTCATCACCTTTTCCTCTTTCTCTTCTCTGGCACTTATTTAATCATTTTTAATCATGTTTGACTCTTTGTGATGCCATTTTGGGTTTTCTTGACAAAGATACTGGAGCGGTTTGCCCTTTCCTTTTCCAATTCATTTTACAGATGAAGAAATGGAGACAAACAGTGTTAAAGTGACTCACCCAGCTAAGACATGTCTGAGGTCAGATTTGAACTCATGAAGATGAGTCTTCTTGACTCCAGGCTTTGTACTCTATCCACTGGCCACCTCTCTGGCAGAACCTCACACTTATCTTGCCCACAGCTTTACAACACACATACACATGTACACATACGCATACACACACAGAATCAATATATTTGTACAATGGAGTTTTCCTAAAGCAAAAAAGAATCTGGTCTCTGATCACCCACAGAATGGATCAGTTATAGGCCCATGAATGAATTCATGCCCTGCTTAAGTACCTGAGAAGTCTATAAATCAGCAGTCTGTCTCCCTCCATTCTGTCTGTTTCTGTCTCTGTCTCTATCTTTGTCTCTATCTCTGCATTACTGTTACTCCTCTTTCACTCACCAGTACCATCTCCATTTCCAGTTTTGGGGGATGGGAGCGGGGTCATTGCCTTTTCTTATTTATCCATCTTTCTTTTATCTCCTAACACTAGGATGAACTGTTTCCCTAATCCAGTGATTGCCAAAGTGGGCGCCCCCACCCCCTGGTGGGTGCTGCGGTGATACAGGGAGCGGTGATGGCCACAGGTGCATTTATCTTTTCTATTAATTGCTATTAAAATTTAAAAAAATTAATTTCCAGGGGGATAAGTAATATATTTTCTGGAAAGGGAGAGGTAGGCCAAAAAAGTTTGGGAACCACTGCACTAAACTATCTTCTGGTCTCTGAAGAAATGAGATCATTCCCCATGTGGCTCCCAGGTAGCTTTAGGTTGAAACTGTCTCCTCAGAGTTCTATGAACTCCAGCTCCGATAGTGTCTGCGAGTCTCTATGCCCAGAGCTTCCTTGTCTGGCTTCTCCCTGTGTCCTGGGCACATCCAATCTTACTCTGCTCTCTGGAGGTGGACTTTCTCACCCATTCACCCTCTTCTGGATTCTCTGATTCTTCTCTTTCCCTTTCAAGAGCCAACAAATCATCCCAAATTCCCCCAGTGCCTTCATGCAATATAGACCTCAGCATCATCAGTCACCCTGAATGACATGTAGCTTCTTCGCTACTTAACTGTTGGACACTTGGGTACGTTTGCTTCTTAACCTTTTATTCAACTCATTTCCACGCTTTGGTAATATGGTTCCATTGTTGTAAGCCTAAAGGAGAAGGGAATGGAAGAAGCATTTATAGAAAGCTTACTATATGCCAGGCATTGTGCTGAATGCTTTACAAATGTTATCTCACTGGATCCTTACAACGCTGTGAGCTGAGGGGCATTATTATCTCATTGAGGCAGACAGAAGTTAAATGATTTGTCCAGGCACATGGTGAATGTCTGAATTCTGGGTTTTCTGACTCTAGGCCCAGTGTTCTATCCACTTTGCAACCTTGTTTCCTCATCTACGTGAGCACGTAACCCTGACAAGAGATCACCTTGCATGTATTTCCAAGCTAATGTTTCAATGAAGAGAGGTGGTGTAGTATAGGCAATTGGGTACTGGACTTGGTGTTAGGAAGTCCTGAATTCAAATCCCACATCAGACAATTACTAGCTTTGTGGCTTGGGCAAATCACTTTAACCTCTCTGTAAGCCAGTCTCCTCATATAAAATGAGAAGATGGGAATAAATAGCTCCTAAGTTCTCCTTCAGCTCTAAATCTATGACTCCACGGGGAAAAATAGGTAGAAACCAATGATGGGGACATCCAGTAATATAAGAAGAATAATTACTGACTTTAGTGCTCAGCATTTGTAAAATAATTTCTATATGTTCATCTCATTTGAATAGTCTTTGAACAGTCACTTCAGATAAGTACTACAGGCATTATTACACCCATTTTACTGATGAGAAAAATCTAGTCTCAGGTGAGGTAAGTGATTTGCCCATAATCTGGTAAGTTTAATTTTATTTATTTATTAATAAATTTATTATTTTTATTATAAAATATAATATTGAATATTATATAACATTATAGAGCAATATAAAATATTTATAAAACAATAAAATTAAAATAATATAAAATATAAAATTATGAAAATAATAATTATTATTAAATTTTTTTAATTTAAGAATAAGCCTGGTAAAAAATAGAGGAAAGATTCAGACAAAGATTTTATCTATCTCAGTTCAACAAAGTTCCTTCCATTATGACACTAGCTCATGAGAAGAGAATGAACTTAAGCCCAAGGAAATAGAAAAGAAGAAAGGGTTAAGGAGGTGACTAGATGGANTTGTCTCTTTTCCTAAAATCATATATAACTATGTAAAAATTTCTAATTTCCTGACACATTATATATATATTTATATATCATCACCAAAATGGCTGGACTTGCCTGCTGGTTGGAGTCTCTTATTCAAGTCTTTCCCCATTTCAGTCCATCCTTCATTTAGATGTCAAATTGATCTTCCTAAAAGGCAAATCTGTCCCTATATCACTCCCTCCCAACCCCAGACAATAAACATCAGAGGCTCCCTATTACTTTCAGAATCAAATATAAAATCCTCTGTTTGGTTTTCAAAATTCTCCTACCTTTTAGTCCTCTTACATCTTATTCCCTAACAGATACCCATCAAACAGGAAATCCCATCTTCTGACTCTGGGCATTTGCACTAGATGTCCTCAGTAACTAGCATGATCTTTCACCTCGTCTCTGACTCCTGGCTTCCCTGATGTCCTTCAAATTTCAGCTAAATTCTACCTTTTGGAAGAAATCTTTCCCAATTCTCTAATCTTAGTGCCTCCCTCTGAGATTACTCCCAATTTGTCCAGTATGTATCTGGTTTTTACCTAGTTATTTGTATATTGTCTTAGATTAGATTTTAATCTCCTTGAGGGATAGGGTTTGTTTTTTTTTGCAGTTGAATTCCCAGTGTTTTTAGCACAGTGCCTATTACATAGTAGGAACTTAATAAATGCTAGTTGATTGCCTGGTTGACTATTGTTCTCCATTTCTTTCATTTTCCTGGTTGCTCTCTTCTAAAGATAGGTGAGTCAGCTTGTCTTTGCCCTTCCTAAAATACCCCAGCCAGAGCTGAATACTATACTCTAGATATGGTCCAACCAGCCAAAGGACAGGGGTATGATGACCTCTTTTATTCTAGAAGCTAAGCCTCTTTAAGTGGAAGAAAGGACAACATTAACTTTGAGAGCTGCCAAGTCACATAGGTGACTCAGATGGAGACAGCAGTTTACTGAAATGGCTATTTTTTTTCTTTTTAACAGGAACTGTTGTCTGGCAAGGCCTCTATCATCTCACTATTGTGAATCTGGCTTTTTTGAACTCAGATGTAATACTTTATGTGACTCCATTAAATTTCCTCTTATTCAACTTGGCCCATCATCACAGTCTTGAGATTTTTTTTTTTAACATCCTGATTGTCAGCAGGCACATTAGCTGTCCCTCTGGGCTTTATGTTACCTACAAACATGACAGGTATACCTTCTAGGGTTTCCTCCAAATCCCAGATAAAAATGTGGAAAAGGAGATAATAATAGCTATTGGACTTCCTTACAGTATCAATGTGAAGATCAAATAACATTTTATCTATATCTGTATCTTTATGTATACACACACGTACACATATATGATTACACATATATGATTACAAGTGTGTTGATCCAGTCATTTCTTTTGTGTCTGACTTTTTGTGATCCATTTGGAATTTACTTGGCAGAGATACTGGAGTGGTTCGCCACTTCCTTCTCCACCTCATTTTACAGATGAGGAAACTGAGGCAAACAGGGTTAAGTAACTTGCTCAGGTTGCACAATTAGCTAGTGTCTGAGGCTGGATTTGAACTCAGATCTTCCTGTCTCAAGGTCCAGCACTCTATCCAATGAGCCATCTAGCTGCCTCCAAATACAAGTATGCATACACATATACATATACACACATACATATATTTGTAAAAACTTAATGTACTTTTAAAATGCCAGTTATAATAGCCTCCATGTTGGTTTCCTTGTCTTCAGTCATTTGCTATCCTAAAGACATTTTCTATCCAGCTGTCAAAGTGATTTTTCTAAAGTATATATCTATTTGTATCATTCTCTCCTCAGTTAAAGTCTAGATGCATCCTATTATCTTTATAATAACATATAAACTCCCCATCTTTCCAGTTTTCTTTCATTTTACTCTCTTCCATACATGACTTTCCAACCATTCTCGCTTATTTACAATTCCTTATATGGAACACTCCATTTCCTGTCTTCATGCTTTTTTTTTTTAAACCCTTACCTTCCGTCTTAGAATTGATAATAAGTTTTCCAAGACAGAAGAGCAGGAAGTGCTAAGCAAAGGAGGTTAAGTGATGTGCTCAGGGCCACATAGCTAGGAAGTGTCTGAGGCAAAATTTGATCCCAGGACCTCCCATCTTCAGTCCTTGCTCTCTATTCACTAAGCCACCTAGATGTCCCTCCATGCCTTTTCACTGTCTATTCCCCAGGTCTGAAATGCAAAATTCTACCTCCTTAAATCCCTGGCTTCCTTTAAGATTTAGCTTGAAGGCCACCATCTGCAAAAGGTCATTCTTACTCTCTCCAGCTGCCAATTTCTTCTCCTTTAAGGCTATCTGGTACCAATTTTATAGGCATCTGTCATATACTAATTTATGCACATTTTCTTCTACTGCCTTCTACCCAATGGGAATGTAAGCTCTTTGAGAGCAGAGAATGTAATTTGCTTTTTTTTTGTACTTAATAAATGTTTGATAAGTGGTTGTTGATTTACTGATTAGTTCTGATAAGAAGAAAGACAGGATAACCTTATATCAGAAATTCTCCCAACACAAAGGCTTGGGCTCATTTTGTTTACCAGGTCCTAGCTGGGTAATCTCAGGAAATCACAAGCTGATACCAATTTCCTTTGAAAATATGCTGTTAAAAAAAAAAAAGATTTAAAGGAGGATAGTTTATTGAAAGGTTGGAGGAAAACAAGATAATACTAAGAACTTGGAAAAATAATAAAATCCTACAATAAGCAATCTGCTCTTTAAGATCTAGATATCACATTCCAATGAAAAGAGCACAGATTCTCCAGTGAAAATTCCTGGGTTCAAATTCCATTTCTGCCATTTCTACTGATGTGACTATGGCCAAGTCAATTCCCTTCTAGGTTAAGTCCATCACCCCGTGGTGACTAGATAGGTAACAAAAGACATCACTTTCCTTCTGGCTTTGAGTTCATCTGTAGCACCCCATCAGCTTTCCTCGTTCCCAGTACTCAACACCAGACATGGTTCTCAGGAAAGGCTAAAAACCTTTTGCTATGGTATGTGCTATTCTATTAATAAGTAAACAGCCACAGTAATAGGCCTCCAGAGAGTCCTACCTAGGAAGACACTCAGTGCCAGGCCAGGGATCTCCTCACTCTCATTTGTGGCCATTTCCTTTGGCCAATAATGCTGCTGGATTTTGGCCTTAACAAAATTCTGCTCAGGAAACAGTGCCCTGCCTCACTTTACCTTAGAAAGCTCCAGTCCTAAGCGACTACTAATATCTATACACACATATGGACATAATGCATATATTTTATAGACATTTTTAACATATAAACTTTAATTCTTCATCATGAAACCATATAAGACACACTGGACATTAAATACATATTTGACAGACCTTATATTTTTCCAAGCCTAATCTTGAGTTTTCTTTCCTTTTTTTTTTTTTTTAATAAAAAAAAAATTCAGTTAACAAGTACTTACTTTCGCTTTCTCCTATTTCTCCTTCTTTGGCAAAAAGAAAAAGAAAAATCCTTGTAACAAATATGCTTAGTGAAGCAAAATAAATTCTTACATTGTCCCTGTCCATAAATATATACCTCATTCTGTATTGTAACTATATATGTTTTTTTGAAAAGTTTTTATTGATATTTTCTGTTTCTTATATCACCATTTTGTTGTTGTTCAGTCATACCCAACTCTTCAAGACCATACTATCCATGGAGTTTTTCTGGCAAAGTTACTGGAATGTTTTGCCTTTTCCTTCTCTGGTGGATTAAGGCAAACAGGTTAAGTGACTTACCCAGGGTCATACAACTTGTAAGTGTTTGAGGCTGGTTTTGAACTCAAATCTTCTTGATTCTAGGCCTAGATTTCTATCCACTGAACCACCAAACTATATGCCTCCATCAATGCCTACCTCACCATAGCTATCCTAATTACCTTTTCTTCTTTCCTTCCCAGACAGCCATCTCATATGATAAATTATAATTTTTAGAGTGGAATTAAAAAAATGTAACAAAACTGATAAAACATTGAAAAAGACTGAAAATATGTGCAATGTGTTACACCTATGGACCTCCTGCTTCCATGAAAGGACTAGGCTGGATGTTTCTTTTTATTTCTCTTTAATCAAAGAGTAACTATAATCTTCATGTCCTTTATTATTCTAGCAAATAGGCAGGGTGTCTCTTCTGCCTCTCAGTCTCCCCTCCCCTTTTTTCCCCCACAAAATAGACTGCTCTGCTAGTTGACAAGCTGATAAAGCACCCTAAATTTTTCTCTAATTATCTTTTTTAGTCCCAAAGAATCTCTCTGAGGCAGTTGGATGGGGTTATCCAAATAGCTATAGGCGGATGCTGTGCATATTTTGGGAAGGTGAGAATAGGAGGTAGAGAGAAAGGAGGAAAGGTCCTAGTATAGCTATAATTGAATGGATTGTATGATTCTCATAGTTTAAGAGAGTACCACAACATCTCCCAGTGTTCATTCCCTCTCAGTAGGAAATAATAAGCATATGGATCTGGAGTAAAATAATACTATTAACTACAAGCAATACAGACCCAGGGGTTGGTGTGTAGCAGCAACTAACAGCAGGTACTGGAAGGATGGGAGGTAGGTTTCCATGGCCACAAAAGGAAGAAGAGATCCTCTTGAGGAATTCTTAGAAGGGAATTGCAACCACAGTTAGAACTTGGGGAGAGCGCTTAGCATTTAGGGAGTTTAATGTTTCATAGTACACAGAACCTTGAAAAGAGGATTGTAGTTCTTATAGGAAGACCTGGGTTACATATTCACTTTGCCACTTTCTAACCTGAGTGACTGTGGATAGGGCAGGTCTTTGGACCTAGATTAGGCTAGGTGATTTGTAAAGTTCCTGAGAGCTCTAAATCCTGTGACCTCAGAAATATCTTTCTTTCCCACATGTCTTGGTTAAAGCACTTGGAATCCATATTCTCAGGCCCTTCCTCTCTCAAAAGTGCTTGGAACCCAATATTTCTGCCATTTTATTATAGCTTTCCCATTGGCCTAGGAGGCATCCATCAATCCACAGGAATTTTTAGTATACAAGTATAGAATAAATACTTCATGTGGTAGAGTAAAAGATGCTAGATTTGGAGTCAGAGGACCTAGTGTTTGGGAGCCATATACTCAGGCCCCTCCTCTCTCAAAACTGGATGTTCAAACCCCAATATTTCTGCCATTTTATTATAGCTATCCTATTAATCTAGGAGACCTCTGCTGATCTGCAGAAATTTTTACTATCAAAGTATAGAATGAAAACTTCATATGTGAGAGTAGAAAGGATGATAGATTTGGAATTGGAGGACTTGGATTAAAATTTTTGGCTCTAGGGGGTAGTTAGGTGGCTCAGTGGATTGAAAGCCAGGCCTCGAGATGGGAGGTCCTGGCCTCAGACCTGGCCATAGACACTTCCTAGTTGTAATACCCTGGGCAAGTCACTTAACCATCATTACGTAGCCCTTAGCATTCTTCTGTCTTAGAACCAATATACGGTATTAATTCTAAGATGGAAGGTAAGGGTTTTAAAAAAAAATCCTGGATTTACAATTTACTATGTGACTTAGAGCATATCACTTAACCTCTCTGAGATTCAGATTTCTTATCTGTAGAATGTGAGGAGCAGGTCTAGATGGCTTAGGATCATATATCTTGCACCTGAGAGGGCCTTCAAAGACCATATAGTGCAATCTTCTCATTTTATAAATGAAGAAACTGAGGTTCAGGAAGATTGTCACTTACCCAAAGTCACATAAGGAATAATCATCAGAAACTGACAGCAGAGCCACTGTTCTTTCCATGATGCTACATTGCCTCCTAACTAAGATCTTTCAAGCTCTAACTATGACCTTATAAAACGACAAGAGTCAGTGATTTGAGAAAAAAAATCAACAAGCATTTATTAATCACCTACTATGTCTGTCTCGGGACTATAGTAGGTTATAAGGGATCCCATGACAAAAGTGGAAAAAAAAAAAAAAAAAACGACCTACCTTCAAGGATCTTATATTCTTTTATAGGGGAGAAACCTCTGTTCTGTGTTCCCAGCTAGGTTAAGAGTTCCAATAATTTGGGGATAACAAGAAAGGGAGGTGATGGCAGCCCTCACACTATGTTCTATCCCTAGAAGCAGTGGCATCTAAAGAGAGACTGGAAACTTGAATGCATCAACACAGTGAAATAATAGGACATGGAGTCCAGAGATAAAGGTCATGGTTCATAGAATGTCTAGAGCTAGCCATGCAGGACCTTAGAAATCCATTAGTTCAGTCTTTTTATTATTCAGAGGAGAAAAGTGAGTCCCAGAAAGGAAAGGTGGCTTATTCAGAGTCAAACAGGTAGGTAATCAGCATTCAACAAACGCTGATATTCAGCATTTTTGTATGTACGGTACTGTGTTAGATGCTGTGAATATTAAATGACCAAGAAAAACACTGTTCATGCCTTCAAGAGGCCTGCAATCTAGTAGAGGAAGCAAAATGTATGAGCTCATTAATTGCAAAGCTAAGCCCATAACCCAGTTTCTTTGTTGCTAATTCTTTGCTATTTCCACTCTGAGATAACTTTCCTGTGAGTTGAAGGCAAGTGGTACAGAACAATATTCCCTAATCTGAAAGCTGGAGTTAAAAAATTGTCATTCCCCAAATGGTAAAGGGACATAATATCTCATGAGATGTCCTAAGAAGACTATATTTCTTTCTTTAACTACTTTTCCCCAAATAAAATGTTTGGAAGAGACTATCAGGGGAAAACTAGGATTAAAAAGTAGAAGGTTCTGTTTTAAAGGATAAAGTTGGAATGAAGACAAATAACATGAGCTCTGACATTCACAGACGACACACAAATAAATGGATTTCTCATCGGATCCAGCTTTTGACTCAATGTATCTAGGCAACAGAAGACTGGATTTAATAACAGATGTTCACTGCATAGCAATAACCATATAATGCCAGGGTAGACTAAAACAGCATTTTATCAACCAATAAATGTACTGTTTGCTTTAGTTTACCATTTTGTTCTTCAGCTCACTTAAAAAAGGAAAAAAAAACACAGAGGACAGATTGATTCACTCAGCATCTGCTGAACTCAATATGCTCAGATTCATTTACAATAAAAAAAAAATCTGCTCTCTGTTTACATTTTTCACCAAAGCATATGATCTGATGTGTTAACACCACCAACTGGGTTTGCCAGAATGACTTTTAGGGATGCTTCTAGGGTGCCCCAACACATTGCTGCGCCAGTGTTTGGAACCAATTTAGAGGGAAGTCTAGTGACCATTCCAAGAACAATATACTAGGGTTATTTGTCTTTGAGCAATACTGAAAGAGAAGAATTTGGATTCCCCAAACACATATGTGTGAGAGGATAAGAATGAACATTAGACTTTGTTAATTCATTGGAGCTTTCCTTCAGACAGCCAGTATCTCTCATGTCTTTTAAATGGGATTAAATTAATTCATTTAATTTAATGGGATTCCAAGGATTCCTGCCTTACTTTAACTCCTCTTATTCTAACTCCCTGTTCTCTCCAGATACTAGTCCCAGCTACAAATTGTATTCTCTACTTCTCTTAGTGTTGTTTGTAAAATCTGCAGGGAGCACAGTGGTTTTTATTCCTCCCCCTCCCCTCAAAAGAGCAATTTTCTACTTAAAGGCAACAATTTTTATAATCTACTACTTTGTGTCCCTGCAGTAACTGGCACAAAACTGGGAACAAAACTATTTACTTGGTACTGTGAGCAAGAGTTTCACTCAAGGGTCAAGGAGGGAAGCTGGGGGAGGCTCTGTCTACAAAGAAGGATCTTTGCCTGCAGTAGACAATCACCCTGAGCTGGTGTCTCAACAGTGGTAGAAACAAGACCTCATCCTATTTTTATTTTCTGCAGGGTGGCTCTCCCAAGATAGGTGAAGTACAAGATCAGGTCAAGTCAACAATATTGTATAACTCTTGGCAAAAGTCAAGAGAGCAATTACTGATTGAAACCAGAAGCATTTGATCCATCAAAGAAGGAAAAGATGAACAACTTACGAATGATGTTTAACTCTCTGCTAGTGTCTCAACATTTTAAAAGCTGGCTGGGTTATAAATATTTCCCTTGACATCTTTGCTTAACCCTTCCAAAGGACTATTGTTAAATAATGGGCTTTCTGGTGGGAAGCATAGTGAACCTTGCATAAGACACTTTAATTGTTTAATTATAAAGAAGTCACTTTATCTTTGAATGTCAATTTCTTTATCAACAAAATAGGGATAAGATAGTAGTACCCACCTCCTAGGATAGTGGTGAAGAACAAGTGAGATAATGTACACAAAATTCCTTGCAAACATCAGTGTTATTTAAATAACATAAATAAATAGATAACAAAAAATAAATAACATAAATAAAATAAATAACAAAAATAATTAAATAACATAAATGAATCATAATAATAGTCCTAATGATAATTATTGCCTTTATTAGTATTTGTAAATTCTGTTAGTTTGGAGAAAAAAATCTGGGAATCTTCCTTTGCCCTCTCAAAAATGGTTAGTATCCAAACATCCAGGGCAATACTTGTGAGAAAGGTATCACAAAAAATGGGTGAAGTTTAATGGTTTGACTTTTCTTCAGGAGAAAAAGAGAAGAGAGTACACACTGCATGCATCCAATATGGGAGCAGCTAAGTGAAACAGTGGGTAAAATGCTGGGGCTTAGAGTCAGGAAGATGCATCTTCCTGAATTCGAATCCAGTAGAAACTGTTGTGAGTCTCCTTGGCACATATTTGACACCTCTGCCCTACATTACCTTTGTCCCACTAGATGCCAGTTTTGCCACCTAGTGTTTTTCCCACTAGAGCTAAAGAAGGAGATCCTTTGGGCCTGAAAACCATATCGGATTTGTTTTTTGTGTGTTTGTTTAGTGGTTCAGTCATATCTGACACTTTGTGATCACATATAGGGTTTTCTTAACAGAGATCCTGGAGTAGTTTGTCATTTCTTTCTCCAGCTCATTTTACAAACAAGATGAAATGACTTGTCCATGGTCCATACAGCTAGTAAGTGTCCAAAGTCAGATTTGAATTCAGAAAAGAGGAATCTTCCGGACTCCATGCCCAACACTCTATCCGCTGTTCTACCAAGCTCCTATCATATTAGATGCACACCAATGCTTGGGGTGGTTTCCCATTTCCTTCTCCAGTGGATTGAGGCAAACAGAAGTTAAGTGCCTTTCCCAGGGTCACACAACTGGTAAGTGTCTGAGATCAGTTTTGAACTTAGATCTTCCTGACTCCAGGCCCATTGCTCTGTCCACTGAGCCACCTACATGCTTCTAGCTAACAAGCAGCAGAACTCTAACTAGGATTTAAAGATGTCAACATTTTGAGACTACTTGTAGCACTTGCAAGAGCGGGAAAGCAATTGAACTTACTTGGCAAGAATAAATAAGAATTACAGCCTAGGTTTCTGTCTCCTACCTTCCAACCTCTTTTCATTCAAATAGTCTTAAAATTTGATTGCGTCCTTCTGAATCTTGCCAGGCCTCGAACTCAGGTCTTGAACACAATCCAGTGCTTTTTCTTCTAACTCTAAATCCTGGATTTCTTCCCTGAGACTTTGGTAAATGGTTGCTAGGGTCCATAAAGGTTCAAAAAAATTTCTGAACCTATATTCCTCAAAAAAAAAAAATACTTGAGTAGAACTGGAGGTTTGAAAAGACTCCCAAGATGAACTCCAAAGTCAAAATGAGGGCTTCACTGGTAGTTCTCTTCTGAACCCAATAGGAGGCTCTGCTAATTTAAGAAGAGACATTTTAAGACGTTTGAAGACTTCACAGACCACTGCACTTATCCACAATTCCTACTTGGGCTAAACACAGATCTATCTACACTTAGAGGAGGGAACCACTTGCCTAAACTCGGTGATTTAATTTCTTCTGAGTCAATCATTCACATAACTTTGTTCTGCCTGGAGAAACTGCCAAAGGCACTAGAAATCAAGGAATAGTCAGTTAAGTCTGGATTACAGCCCCTGCTCATTTCCTTCCCAATGGAGGAAGCACCACGGAAGAGGCCCTGAAATCACCGCGGGATCACTTCATTGCCTAAATAAAATTGTTTACACTGATAGAGTGCTTAGAAGTGTACAAAGTTCTTTCCTCACAACAATCCATGGGAGTACAAGTATTATCATTCCTATTTTACATTCAAGGAAACTTCAGGAGGAAAAACAACTGCACAAGGCTAGCCAGCAACAAAGTTTGCATATGATTTAAAATTTTTTAATTGATATCTTCTGATTTTATAGCCATTTCATCTTCAAATAATTCAATTGATTGAATCATTCTTTTTAACAAAGAATAAAAAAGAAATATTAGAAAAGTGTGTGTGTGTGTGTGTGTGTGTGTGTGTGTGTGCGGCTTAACTGAATCTGATGGCCTGCAATGTTCTACATCTATCGTGTAGAACTCCAGTGAAGTTAGGGAGGTATATTTCCTTATTTTTCCCTTGGGAATAGGTTTGTTAATTATAATTAGATAGCAATTAATTTCTCTGGGTATATATTTTCTTTCCATGAATAATGCTTAATCAATTGTGAATACTTTTCCCCCCCAGACCCTATTTCTGTCAATTTGCATCAGTTCTTACAGATCTTCCTGTATTTTTCTAGATTCTTCATAGTTGGCATTTCTTTAGGCATGGCAATATTGAATTAAATTCATGTACCACGATTTCTTTTTTATTTCTATTCTTTATCTTCTCTCTGATTCTTTGTTTTTACAAAAAGGGCTGCTATAAATATTTTAGTGCATTTAGACTTTGATATGTTGTTTGTTGTTCAATAGTTTTCAATTGTGTCTGAGTCTTTGTGACCCCATTTGGGTTTTTCTTGGTAATGATACTGGAGTGGTTTACCATTTCCATCTCTAGCTTATTCTAGAGATGAGGAATCTGAGGCAAAAAGAGTTAAATGACTTGCCCTGGGTCATACAGCTAGTAAATGTCTGGGACCAGATTTGAACTCAGGAAGAGAGTCTTCTTGACTCCAGGCTCATTACTCTATATACTGTAAAACCTAATTTTGATATATTAGGAATATATCCAAATAACTAGTAGTGGGATCCCTGGGTCAAAGGATATTTATGTCTTAGTAACTTTATTAGCATAACTCCAAATTGCTTCCCAGAATGGTTAGATAATTCCACCAAAAGGCGCTTATTGTTTCCGACTTTCCACAGCCCATCCAACATTAACTAGCCATCTTTTGTCATCTTTGATAATTTGCTGAATGTGAAGTGAAGCCTCAAATTTGTTTTGATTTGTATTTCTCGTATAATGAATGATTTAGAGCATTTTTTCATATGGTTGTTAATAGTGTACACACTATTCTTTGGAGAATAGTTTGGTTATAGCTAACATGGGTGAAGAGCTTGAAGGTCTGCAAACTTCTGTTTTGATTCATAACCTTTCTCCAAGAAGTCTAGTGTTCTTTCCATCATATCATCTGGCTTCTCTAATATACATATATCTCACAATCCGAAATGAATTAGCTTTATTTTTTCCCCCTTGAGAACAAATGAAAGCTCCCATTTGGTTCTCCCATCTTGCAAGAAGTCCTTTTAAGCACCTGCCATCTGTCACAGCAAAGCTGCTACTGACCTAGTGCCATGAGTATAGCTGTGATGATAATTACACTTCCTGAATATATTCCTTTGAGTCCCTTTGAGCTGGCTGAAGAAAGTTATTATTAAAAATGATTTAAAACAAGCATCCTATTTCACAGCTTTTAATATTTGATAAGATTTCAGAAAGACTGATGGAGAGCAGGGCATGTGGTCTGGCATTTTACAATCACAGTTTCCAGCTCTCTTAGAATTCCCTCAGGGGTAACACTGAGCTGGAGTTGGGGGTGGGACAAGGAAACTCCAAAGAGAAAAGATGGAGCAGGCCATCTTCAGAGCACTGAGTCAATTTAGCAGGAAATCCTAGTCCCATTGGAGCTCCAGGTCCAATACACAAATGCAACAAAAGGCTGCCTCAATGAGATTCTCAAGGGCACCCTATGTCTTCCCACATTGATGCCCTCCCTAATTCTCTTCTTCCTGTCTCCCCCAGATGCTTGACGTTTCATGGTTAGAATTCTATTCCTTTTGCTTAGGATTTTGGTCTCTGATGAAATGCAAATATCCTTAGGTGGGGTGACACTTTAATGCAGGGTTTCTTAAGGAGTCCTTGAACTTGAATGGGGAAAAAAATACATTTCCATTTCAATAAAATTGCTCTCCTTTTTCATCCTTTCCTTTCTTAATAAATGTTTGAGGTTTTTCCCCTTCTTCCCTCCCTCCATCCCTCCTACCTTTCCTTCCTTCCTTTTTTCTATCTTTCTTTCCATCCTTCCTTTCATCCTTCTTTTCTTCCTTCCATCCTTCCTTCCTTCCTTCTTTCCATCCTTTTCCTTCCATTCTTCCATACTTCTTTTTT
>NC_058131.1:367009223-367009289 GCF_016433145.1 Gracilinanus agilis
ACAGAGAGAGAGTGAGACAGACAGACAAAGAGAGAGAGAGAGAGAGAGAGAGAGAGAGAGAGAGAG
>NC_058131.1:367009368-367027354 GCF_016433145.1 Gracilinanus agilis
AGAGAGAGAGAGGGAGGGAGGGAGGAGGGCAGAGGGAGAGAGGGAAGGAGGTAAGGAATAGAGGGAGAAAGAGAGGTGGGGGGGGGGAGACAGAAGGATCGAAAGGGGGTGAGGAAAGCAAGTGAGCAAGTGCAGAATCTTTACCACCCATAGGAAACCATTTATACTACTGAAAAGTTCTCAACTTCTAAACCAGGTCCCAGACCAAGGCACAATACCCCTGTTACTGTTGTATCATGGAAAATGGCAGGGTGGAATTCCTGCAAGATACTCTGGGTGAGGCTTGACCCTGTATCTTGCAGGAATTCCACCCTGCCATTTTCCATGTTACACTGTATGTGGCAACATTATTATTGTTGTTGGAAATGTCAGAATGTCAGCAGCTGCCTTTCTTATCCTGAAATTTTATTCGAAGCCCCCACCATGCCTCATTTATTGCAGGGGTTCTTAACTTTTTTGGGGTCATGGACCCCTTTGGCAGTCTAGTGAAGACTTTCTCATAATGTCTTTTACAAATTGAAGGAAATGCTACATTTCAGTTAGAGATGACTGAAAATAAAGATATAATAAATACTTTTCCCATTCCCCCTCCCCTCACCCCACTCACAGATCCCCTGGAATCCATTTAGTGGCCCCTGGATCCTAGTTTAAGAATCTCTGGTTTTCTAGCACAGAGGACACCACCATTCTGCATTGTGAAGCCAGGGGTCTCTCTGGAGAGCTGATCCCAATGAAGCGGGAGTTTCTTAATTGACATTTAAATGTCAGTGCACCACATTAAATGTTATGGGTGCTTCATCAGTCAGCTTGGGAGAGGTATAAACACATTGTGAGCCCTTTAATAACTGCCCACATTAATTATGGATGCCCTTTGGTAGCTGGAAACAAGACCACACTGCAAATGCCAGGTTGTAACCAGGCTGATGGGTGGCCCTTCCCTTCCTGTCTCATCCTTCTTTCGATAAAAGAGAGGTAAATCCTGGAAGCTGTTCACTCATGGATTGATTATCTGTGCCATGGAGATAATCTATCTATTTAGAGAATCTATCTATTCATAAAAGAGACAGGAAGACAGATAGACAAAAACAGAGAAAAGAGTCTAAACTCCTCCCCAACTTTGCCCATCGAAGTATTTGAAATGTCAGAATCCATCATTCCTACAGGGAAGTTTGTTAAGGTATTGGGAAGGAATAGAGCTGAAACTGAGAGAGGGGAAGTCCTCCTAACTATCTTGTATAACAAATATTACCAAAACCACTCTACTGTGTATTTTTAAAAAATCTTACCTTCCATCTTAGCATCCATATTGTGTATTGGTTCCAAGGCAGTAAGGGCTAGACAATTAGGGTTAAATGACTTGCCCAGGGTCACATAGCTAAGAAATGTCTGAGGTCAAATTTGAACCCAGGACCTCCTGTTTCTATTAGTCAACATCATTATCTGTTCATTTCTGTAATCTCTTCTTGAAACTAGAAGTTGGAAAAATATCTGGGATACTGAAATAGCCAATTTGTTAAGAACCAGGACTCTGGTGGGAGGAAGGTAAAAGGGAAATCTCAATAAAAAGGTCACTGTTTAATATGGGGGACAGCATGCAAATAGCCTTGTACAACAAGCAATATACAGGATTACCTGGAAATAATTAGCAGAAGGAGAGCACTAGAATTAAGAGGGAATTGGAGAAATTCCTGTAGAAGGAATTCCTGTAGAAGGTAGGATTTTAGCTGGGATTTGAAGGAAGTCAGGGAAGCCAGGAGACAGAGTGAGGGAGGAGAACATTCCTGTCCTGGGAGCTGAGAGACGTATCACATTCAAGGAATGACAGGAAAGCCAGTGTCACAGGGCAAGTGGAAGGTAAGGGAGAGCCAGGATTACAACCAAAATTCTCTGTCTCCAAATGGAGAATGCTTTCCACTACCCCAACACAAGATTCTTGTTATCATAGAATGTTAGCATTTGCAGGAAACTTAAGAATGATCTCATCATCTGGTCTGGGATTTCCATATGAATGAATTTAACTCCCACTGGGGTTATCCAGGCCAGGAGGAAGGAGCACAAAGGTAGGCCCTATAAGTCCAGCTAGGTGAGCAATTAGGTGGCCCAGTGGATAGAGAACTTGACAAAGTCTGGAAGAATCATCTTCCTGAGTTCCGAAATCTAGCCTCAGATACTTAAGTAGCTGTGTGATCTTGGGCAAGTCAGGTAACCCTGATTGCCTCAGTTTCCTGATCTGCAAAATGAGCTGGAGAAGGAAATGGCAAGCCATGCTAGTATCTCTGCCAAGAAAATCTCAAATAGAGTCATGAAGACTTGGACACAACTGAAATTATTGAACAACAAATAGGTTCAGTTGGAGTTTAAGAGAGATAATTATATAATGTCCTTTGCTATGGAAACCACTGAGATCAAAGGTGGGTCTTTGTTTACTGATGCCTCTTCTCCGTATCCCTGTCAAGGCTCAGTCCTTACTCAACTGGCAACTAGAGACATCTTCCCAGGCTCTATAGCAGTGGTTCCCAAACTTTTTTGGCCTACTGCCCCCTTTCCAGAAAAAAATTACTTAGAGCCCCTGGAAATTAATTTTTTAAAAATTTTAATAGCAATTAATAGGAAAGATAAATGTACCTGTGGCCATCACTGCCTCCTTGTATCACTGCAGCACCCACCAGGGGGTGGTAGCGCCCACTTTGTGAATCACTGCTGTATAGGTTCTCTCAAAAAGAAATCCCAGAAACCAGAAGATAATCAAGATGAGTACCCAGGGGGCAGCTGGGTAGCTCAGTGGATTGAGAACCAGGCCTACAGATGGGAGGTCCTAGGTTCAAATCTGGCCTGAGACGCTTCCCAGCTGTGTGACCCTGGGCAAGTCACTTGACCCCCATTGCCTACCCTTACCACTCTTCTGCCTTGGAGCCAATACACAGTATTGATTCCAAGACAGAAGGTAAGGGTTTAAAAAAAAAAAAGATGAGTACCCAGCAGAGGGCTTTCAGTAATACTCCCAACAACACTAATCCATTCATTCCCCTCCACTACCTCATTGGATTCTGGCCCGCCCAACCCATGGATTTCAAGAACAAGTGTCATGATACTCCATTTTATTTTATTTTTGTAGTACATGGCCATCAATGCCCTTAAGAATTTCTGTTCATGAGTTTCCAGCTCATTAAAATTTAATAATAGACTTTGGGGACCATTAGGATTTTAATTTCCTGAATCAGCACTATCTCATAGACTATCTCATTTCTCTTCTGAAAACAACGCCTGCAGGGACAGTAACAGATGATACTGAGTGGTCATTGTCCTAAGACTGCTTTTCAAGGTCCTAGATCCAGTTTATTGCTATTTCCTTACAGCTAGACTAAGTGGTTGTTCCAGGATCCATGTATGGATAAGCACTTTCTCCTTCACCATTCTGGGGCCTAGAGGAAATCCCTAAGTGTGCACTGGCCTTCACTCTCAACACCTTTTTAAAGGAGAAGTCATTTTCCTCATCTGTAAAATGAAGATCGTTGACTTAATCAGGGATTCTTAACCTGGTATATTTGGATCGATTTCAGGGGGTCTGTGAACTTGGGTGGGAAAAAGACTTCTCTATCACAACATAATTGGATTCTTTTGTAATTGTGTATATTTTATTTTATACACTTAACACATTGTACTGAGAAGGGATCCATAGACTTCACCAGACTGCCCAAGAAGTCCATTACACACAAAAAAGTTAACTCTTGGGCTAGATTATTCCTAAAGACTCTTCCTCTCTAACATTCTATGAAGTTAACTTAAAAAAAAAAATTAACCTCTGGAACAGTCTTCAAGGGAAAAAAGGAATTCACCAAAAGCCATGTATCACTCAAAGGGCATATGTAGAAGGAAAGATGTCCTCTTCCCCCTCAAGACTCTGAAATTGATTCCCTGTGGCCCAATTTTGGATTACCGAAGGCTTTATGCTATAGGCATTTGAATACTAGAAGGACAAAGAGTTTAAAAAGGATGAAGCTGCACCAATTGACATAGTACACATTTTTATCCATAATGCAAAAACAATAAGATGAAAATTTTTATTCTAAGTAAAATGATAGTTTTTTGCGTAAATTGATACACCTGATCCTTCAGCAATAAAACACCTAACCCTTTCTCCTCTTCTCATTCCAGTTGTATCCCTGAATCACAGTCCACCAACCCTAACAATAGTCAGGTTTTCCTGAGGTATAACACAATGTACTATTCCATGAGGACTGTTTTGTTTCTTTGGAGTGATCTTCAGGCTCCTCACTTTCCCTTGTCTCATATATTCAATCAGTTGCCAAGTCTTGCTAATTCTACCTCCACAACATCTCTTATCTCTGTCCCCTTCCTTTTCTCCATTCACATAGCCATCAAGGCAAGGCAGACCAACATAGCATATGTCAGGTAAATCAAACCATTATCCTTACCTTGACCCACATCTTCCCTCAGACCAGTGGTTCCCAAACTTTTTTGGCCTACCACCCTCTTTCCAGAAAAAATATTACTTAGCCCCCTGGAAATTAAATTTTTAAAAATTTTAATAGCAATTAATAGGAAAGATAAATGCACCAGGGGGTGGTAGCGCCCACTTTGGGAATCACTGCCTCAGACCTTCATGGAGATAGTATAGGAACCCAAACCTAAGTTTATTGCTAGTAGTAAGTTCATTCTAGTAAACAACAACAACAACAACCTTCTTTATATTTATATGTAATTTTATATATATGCTCTTTGAAGGCAAGAGTTGGTTAATTTTTGCTTTTATCTTCAGTGCTTAGTATAGTGCTTATCATGTAGGTGCTTAAGAAATGTTTGATTGACTCCAGACTAGGCCTACTTGTGCTCCCTTCCTTTCCCTATGGAAGTTTGGGATGTTTGGTTGTTGGGATTTGAGTTGAACAGTGAGTAAGCATATCAAGTTTAGGTAGGAGCCCCCATTTCCCAGAGGGACCTTTTGGTACAATATTCAGCTAGATGAGAGATTCCCCTAGAGAATCCTTCTGATGACTAATGAGCTCAGATGGAAGGAAAGCTTAATTCCCAGCAAGCCTCAGATTGCCCTTTTCCTTAAGCCTTGTCATTTGAGTTTTTCCCTATTAAAAAAGTCAGAAAAGCAACATTTCTATTTTAAAAGATACAAAATAGGGGAAATAAGAAGAAAAAAGGAAAATAGCTGAAGACACAGTGAAGGTAAGATAATAATAGCAACAAGGTTTGGGGAAAGGCCTTAGAGAAAACATTCAGGTTAAGAGATGATGTAATGTCTTAGAGATTTTCTTGTTCAACCTTCTGTTTTTGCAGATGAGGTAACAGGCCCAAGGAGAAGCAACTTGCCCAAGGTCACTTAAATAATGCACAATAGATCCAAAGTCTTATTCATGGGCAGCTAGGTGGCACAGTGGATAGAATGCCAGGTCTGAAGGAAGGCTCATCTTCCAATTCTGGCTTCATTCAGTCACTTACAAGTGAGCAAGTCACTTAAACCCTACCTTATCTTCAGTTTCCTCCTCTGTAAAAAGAGCTGGGAAAGGAAAATGGCAATCCACTCTAGTATCTTTGCCAAGAAAAACCCCAAATGGTTGATGGGAATATGATTGGGGATGTAGACTCTAAATGATCACCCTAGGGCAAATATCAATAATATGGAAATAGGTCTTGATCAATGACACATGTAAAACCCAGGGAATTATGCATTGGCTATGGGAGGGGGGTTGGAGGAGGCGAGGGAAAGAACATGAATCATGTAACCATGGAACATTTTAAATAATTTGTCAATAAAATAAAAATAAATGTAAAAAAAATAAGAAAACCCCAAATGGGTCACAAAGAGTCAGGCAGGACTAAAATGTCTGAACAACAACTTATTATTCCAGATCTGGGATGGTATCACATTGCCTTTTGGTATGGGGTGGGAGGAGGGCAGGGGCACTTTGATCTTTTCTGTTAACTCTCTTTGGGAACACAACTTAGAAGTGATGACTTCATAGGAGTAGTTTCACTATATCATAGCAAGTTAAAGCATCATAAGGCCTGTCTTCAACTTGAGGCAGTATGGGGCATTGGAAAGAACGTGGAACTTGGAGTCACAGGACCCAAGTTTGAATCCTCATTCTGCTACTCACTTTAAGTAGGTCTCCTCTTAGGTCTTGGACATTTTCTAGAATGAGACTGGCATAGATCGCTTCTAAGGTCTCTCCCATTTCTAGATCTATGAGCCAATGCCTAGCTCAGAGGTTCAATTTGTTGGGTGGGGAGGAGGAAGAGTGGTTTAGACTTAGGTGTATCTGGTTCAGTCATTTGCAAGAGTCCTACACTTAATGGAAATACTGCCATGAATATGCCCCTCCTGATCTTATGAACTCTTCTCAGACTCAAAGGCTGTTTCCCTCTTTGTGATGAAGGAAAGAATGACTAGGTGAATTAATGAATGAAAAATCAATTATTAAATGATTACTGGGTGCCCAGCACTTTGGAAGAGCTAAGAACACCCAGCACTTTGGAAGAGCCAAGATGCTCACAATCTGATTGGTAGGGGACACCCTCATTGGAAGGTCAGTTGCAAGGCTGAGTGGTCCTTAAGGTGATGCAAGTCAAAAAAGTTTTTAATAGGAGATGCCAACATGTAGAAATCAAGCCCCAGAGACCCCAGATTTATGCTGATCTTGCACCTGGAAATGGCTTGCAATGAGGGCCTAGAAATATTCTTTATGCATTACTCCCCACCTCCCTCCTCAGCATTTCCTTAATTACAGCTCAGCATTTGGATCATTTACTGCCTCATTCATAAAATGAGACGTCTGCATGTGGTGGTTTAATGAAAACAATCGGAGGAAATGTTACAAATTGTTGGGGGGAACAGGCAGCTGCCTGCCTCCTGACTGCCTGGTCTCTCATTTTTTGATCCTCCTCCTCCTCCGTGGTCTCCTTCCTGCCCCTATTCTGAGGCAGATACCTCCAGCCCACATCAGCCCCTCACTGGTGTTCAGCTGGGAAAAGCTGCTTTCAGCAGCTGTCCCTGGGCCCCACCCATGGAAACAAGGGGTCCTTCAGGAATAGAGAGAAAAGACAGATCCTCGTAGAGTTGGAGCACCTAACAGATGTCCTAGGAAGCAGGATCAGAAGATGTTGAGGGCTATGTCATTAGATAAAAAGTTTAAAGGCAAATCAAATCTGATATCTCTTCCCTTTAGGCCAATGGACACTTGCTTGCTATGGCAAACTTTTGGAATGCTGTATTTTGAGAGGGGTGACATGATGGAAAATAGATAGTGGGTTAAGAAGGGGCAAAGGACTAGACTTGTGTTTTTATTGTATAGGAAACTACCAGATGAGAAACCCGAGGAGCCTCCTTCTGCCAATCTGGTTTTGCCATCTCCTTTGTAAATTATAGTCTCAAGAGGGGTCTTCTGGGACTCTGAGAAGTTCTTAATTGTTCAGAGTCCCATTGGCAGTGTTTGTCAAATAGGGTATTTGAACACTTGCCTTCCTGTTTCTAAGCTTTGTGTTTATCATTCTAGGCTGCCTCTCCAATGCCCCCAACTGAGTTATTAAATAGAGGATGTTTGGGAGCCCAGATGGGAAGATGGGAATCATGAAGGAACATAAGTCCTTTCACAGATATCATGGCAGACAAGTATTCTTTCCCACTCAATATCCCATGGTATAAGTGGAATAGAATTCTGAAGTCAACCTAGTGGAAGAATTCTTAGGCTTTTAGTATATAGTTTGTTGGTTGCTTATCCAGCCAAAGTTCAGTACAGGTCAGGAGGCTCATTTCAGAGCATATCCTGGCCTTTGAAAAAAATTTTTTTAATTAAAAATTTTTAAATTTAAAATTATTTATTTATTTTTGCAGATTTTTCCATGTTTCTATGATTCATTTTCTCTCCCACCCTTCTTCCTTTCCTCCTCTTAGAGTCGACGAGCAATTCCACTGGGTTGTACAAATGTTATCACTTGATATCTATTTCCATATTATTCATTTTTTCTGTAGAGTATTTTTAAGGCCTAAGACCCAAATCACATACCCATATATACATATGATAAGTGATATCATATGTTTTGCTTTTGGGTCTGTACTTCCATAGTTCTTTCTCTCAATGTGGATAGCTTTCTTTCCCATAAGTCCTTCAGGACTTGGGTTGTTGCATTACTACTAGCAACAAAGTCCATTACATTGGATTTTCCACAGTGTTTTACTTTCTGTGTACAATGTTCTTCTTGTTCAGCTCATTTTACTCTGCATCAGTTCATTGAGGTTCTCCCAGTTCATATGGAAATCCTCCAGACCATCAATCCTTATAGCACAATAGTATTCCATCACCATCTTATACCATAATTTGTTCAGCTATTCCTCAATCGAGGACCACCCCATCATTTTCCAAATTTTTGCCACCACAAAGAGTGCAGCTATGAATATTTTTGTATAAGAATTTTTCCTTATCATCTCTTTGCGGTGCAAACCCAGAAGTGGTATATTGCCAGATCAATTCTTTTAAAGCCCTTTATGCATAATTTCAAAATGCCTTCCAGAATGGCTAGATTAATTCACAACACCACCAGCAATGCAATAGTGTCCCGATTTTGCTACAACCTCTCCAACATTTATTATCATATTGGCTGCTCTATTAGGGGTGAGGTGGTACCTCAGCATTGTTCTGATTTGAATTTCTCTAATTATGAGATATTTAGAACAATTTTTCATGCGTTTATTGATAATTTTGACTACTTTATCTGAAAACTACCTATTTATGTCCTTTGACCATTTGTCAATTGGGGAATGGCTTGATTTTTTTTGGTACAATTGACTTAGCTCCTTATAAATTTGAGAAGTGAGACCTTTGTTAGAGATTTTTGTTATAAAATTTTTTCCCCAAATTTTGCTTCCCTTCTAATTTTGATTGTACTGGTTTTGTTGTACAGAAACTTTTAAATTTAATATAATAAAAATTATTTATTTTACATTTTGTAGTGTTCTCTGTCTCCTGCTTAGTCTTAAGTTCCTTCTTTTCCCATAGATCTGACAGGTATGCTATTTTATGTTCACCTAATTTGTTTATGATTTCCCTCTTTATATTTAAGCTATTTATCCACTCGGAGTTAATCTTGATATAGGGTATAAGATGTTGATCTAAGCCTAATCTCTCCCATACTGTTTTCCAATTCTCCCAGAAGTTTTTGTCAAATAGTGGATTCTTGTCCCCAAAGCTGGGATCTTTGGGTTTATTGAACACTATCTTGCTACTGTCATTTACCCCAAGTCTATTCCATTGATGTGCCCTTCTGTCTCTAAGCTATTACCATATAGTTTTGATGATCACTCCTTTATAGTATAGTTTGAGATCAGATGAAGCTAGGCCTCCATCTTTCATTTTTTTTTCATTATTTCCCTTGATATTCTTGATCCTTTGTTCTTCTGGATGAACTTTGGAGTAATTTTTTCTAATCCTATAAAATATTTTTGGTTTGGGTAGTTTGGTAGGTATAGTACTGAACAAGTAAATTAATTTAGGTAGGATTGTCATTTTTATTACATTAGCTCATCCTACCCATGAGCAATTGATGTTTTTCCCAAATGTTAAGATCTAGTTTTATTTGTGTGAAGAGTGTATATAATTCCTGAATTTGTCTTGGCATGTAGATTCCCAGGTATTTTATCTTGTCTAGAGTAATTTTAAATGGAGTTTCTCTTTCTAACTCTTGCTGCTAGGTTATGTTGGAAACATATACGAATGCTGATGATTTATGGGGGTTTATTTTGTACCCTGCCACTAGTTTTTTAGTTATATCTGGCCTTTTTTGAACCCCTAAGATACAAGTCAAGAATCAACCTTAGGAGATGATTTAATATCGTTTGTGTCCAGATCTTTCCTTCCCCTCTCTTTCCCTTATAGATCTCCAGGAATAAAATCCTTCTTAGGTTCACAGCTCATAGATTTTACAGTTGGAAGAGGCTTTAGAGGTCAAGTAATCCAGTGTTTCATTTTGCAAATGAGGAAACAGGCTTACAGAAGAAGTCTACTCAAGTAGCTTTGTCAAGAAAACCCCACGGATAGTTATGGTCCATGGGGTGTAAAGTAGGAGGTGCAAACCTGCAATCTCCTGGGTCAAGCATACTCAAACCCTTATTGTCCCCGGGCAACAGTTTCTTGTAGCCATCTTTGGATTCCTGCCAAGACTGGCCTTGCTTTCTTGGGGCTCTGCTGCACCCCAGTAAAATTCCACCTTTACAGGGGTCACAAAGAGTTGGACATGTCTGTACAACAACTTCTAGGATAGATGGGTAAGAAAGCCTAAGAAGATTTCTGACTTTTAACTGACCCATATTAAAAGTCTTTTTCATGTGCATGAACTAAATAGACATAATAAAATCAAAGTTAGATGTTTCTGTACTGTATAATACAAGAGGCAGCTGTGGATATGTGGTTAAGAGGATTGGGCTTGTGGTCAAGAAGATCTGAGCTCAAATCCAGCTTCAGATCCTTCCTAGCTGGGCCACCTTGGGCAGTCATTTAACCTCCTTATGCCTAGGAGGTTAATGCCTAGGTTATTCAGTGAACTTGATTTCAATCCAGACTCAGGTATGTCCTATGTATACCATTCTGGGCAAGTCACTTAACCTTTGATGGCTTGACAAAAGGATACGCTGGATCCACTGAAGAAGGAAATGGCAAACCACTGCCATATCCTGGCCAAAAAAAACCTCATCATGTCCCAAAGAGTTAGACATGACTGAATGATTAAATGATTGCAGAGTCTGCCCCACCACACCAGTTTTAGGAGAGGTGGGTAAGGAAGCCTAGGAAGATCTCTAATCTTTAACTGACCCATAGCTAAATTCTTCTTTTATGTGTATGGACTGAATTTGGCCTCTTTTCTCCCACTCCCACTATCCTCAAATTCCTATGGTTATCAATATAACAGAGTCATTCACAAATGAGGATTCTGAATGGCCTGAGACCAGGAAGGGGAAAGGGAAAAGTGAGTGGCATGGCCAGTGGGCATTGCAGGCTCTTCTTTCAGGGTGGCATTGTGTCTGAGTGACCAGCCTCTCTCCCTCAGCACACCCAGGATGATGTAAAATGCTCATGCTCCTTTCTAATGAGATTCTCTGTAACAAACGGTTCTGATAAAATCTCTTACAGGGTTTACTGCTGATTATCAGTCAGATATGTGCTGAGCTGAGCTGCATGTCTACATTAATCTGAATAATATCTGAGTTCAATCTTGGACTAATTGGTGAATCTAGGAAAGCCAGTGAATGAAACTGTTGTTTATCGCTGGAGCAATGAAGTGTCCGTGTATTCTATTCAGGGAAGATGGGCCAGTGAAGGAAAGTGATTCTCTTTCTGCCTGCCAGCTACACATTATAATTACAGTTCTTGTCAAAGTAAGATGTAGAGATAAAACCTATTCCCTAGACAGCCATTCTCACTAATCCCCTGGGAATCCCTGGCTTAATTAAATACCTGGTTTAAGCTCCAGGCTTGGGTGTTGGGTAGCGTGTCTTCATTAAAAGCCAATACCAGCCGTGCCCTAAGCAGATGCCAGCAATGGGAGATGCTGAGATCTCGAACCATTCCAGGCTTAAGATCCTGGAAATACCAGGAAGAAAAGGAAAACTAAATGATACATACAGAATCAGAAGAGGGTTTCAGAGAACCAGGTCTAAGTTGGCTATGGATGGCACCCCTTAGATGTTTGCCATGAGATGGACATGGCCACAGCCTAGCCAAGGAGCCATTATCCCAGGTCTCTCCCTCTCCAGCCTGAGGTGGAATCTATAGCATTCTCTTCATGGCATTCATGGTATCCACACTAGTATGTCCGTTTATCTTTTTATCCAAATTACCCTTAGGTAAACTTATTTGATACTGACACTTTCTATGTGAAATAGATGGGGTAATTATGACTATGCCCATTTTACAGATGAGGCAAAGAGAAATACATTCATTGACTCAGATCACAAACATAACCAATGGGAGGTCTAGAACTTTTGGAATCCAAGTCTGATTCATAGTTTAGTGGTCTTTTTACTGCAAAAATTGCCTCTTGTTATCAAGCATTGCACTTAGGAAAAAAAATAGGAAATGTGATATGGTGGAAAGATCATTGGATTTAGATGACTTGAGTCCATTTCTTGGCACAGCTATTTGCTAGCTGCGTAGAACTCAAGTTTATTGCCTTTACTAGGTCTTCATTTTCTCATCTGTAAAACTGATAGAGATGGACTAGATAATCTGAAAGATTTCTTCCAGCTTTAATGCTTCCTCCACTTGGGATGGTACTAGCATTTACATAGCACTTTAAAATTTTCAGAACACTTTACAAGTATTATTTCATTTAATCCTCACAACAACATATTGAAGTAGCTGCTATTATTATTGCCATTTTACAGATGGGGAAACTAGAGGCACAGATTTGTTAAATGATTTATCCAGGGTCACACAGTTGATGTTTGAGAAAGTATTTGAACTCGGGTCTTCTGGACTCCAAGTCTAACATTCTATTCACTGGGTGAATACTATTGAAATCTTCCTGCCACATAATCTGCTCCATGAACCAACAATTCACTTTTTCTTCCCTTTTGTATGTCCCCTTTTTCACTTTTCCTCAAAGACTATGGATAAGACTTTTCCCAGTTACTCTAACCAAATGGGATTGTTCCCTTTTTGAAATTTCGTTCTCATTAGTCCCCAAATCTCCTTCCTGACACCATCTTGTTTTGTTTGTTTGATGGTTTGTTTTTCTCCCTCTCTCCTTTATCTCTAAGTCATTTTGCTCCATGCATGCCTTATGATTCCCAATAGTGAAGGAGAGGACAATCTAGGTTTAGAGGTGCATAGATTTTTGAGCTAAAAGGGACCTTAGAGCACATCTAGGACAATCCCGTCTTTTTGCAGGTGAGGAAACAGAGGCCATATCCCCAGTTAGATTGTAAACTATTTAAAGACAGGGACTATGTATCAGCCACAGTAACTCAACCTTTGTAGCAAATACTCATTGACTAGACTAGATGAATTTCCTCTCTCTTGAAAGAGATGTGAGTACTACCCATTTCCACTCTTTTTTAAAAAATAGAAACAAGTTGCTTTACAGAAAGGATGTGCTTCAGTGACACTTGGCGTCTTACCTCCTGCAGCTTGATCAGAACAATAATTAAATTACCAGATTAGATGTGACAGATACCATTTTGTACCTTCAGTATATTGTAGCCTAACGTTTGAGGGGCTTTTCCTGTTCTGAAAATCTCTTTTGCCTATTTTTCAAATTCAAAGCCAGCCTCATCCACTTACTAGCTCTGTGACCCTGGGCAAGTCACTCAACCTATATTTGTCTCAGATTCTTCAAATGTAAAATGAAAATAATAATAGTACTTAATTCACAGGGTTGTTATGAGAATCATTAGTGAGATAATAAATTGTAAAGATGTTTTTTAAACCCTTACCTTCCTGTCTTAGAATCAATGTATTGGTTCCAAAGCAGAAGAGTGGTAAAGGCTAGGCCATGGGGTTAAGTGACTTACACAGGGTCACATAGCTGGGAAGTGTCTGAGGCCAGATTTGAACCCAGGATCTCCCATCTCTAGGCCTGGTTCTCAATCCACTGAGCCACCCAGCTGCCCTCTAAATTATAAAGTATTTAGCATAGGGCCTGGTATATAGTAAGTGCTATATAAATGTCATTAATAGTAGTAGTAGTAGTAGTATTTAGACTGAGCTGTTAGGAGGCCAAATAAGGTAATGGATGTAAAATACTTTGAAAACCTTAAAGCACTATATAAATGTTCATTATTATTATTATTAATTAGTTGCTCATGAATACTCAGATTCAGTGATGAACTAAGTAGTCTTTTACTACTTCTCTATGTTGCCTCTGGCCATGCAATTCATGGGATGGTAAGATTTAGAGTTGAAAAGGACCTTAGGGATATCTAATTCAGTTCCCTAATTTTATAGTGGAGGTAACTGCAGCTCTGTTAGCAGAGCTGTAATTAGTGTGGGGTACACTTTCTTCCTGAGGGCTGGGAGGAGTGGCAGGCCCTGATTATTCTTTTGTTCTTTACTACTGCAAGACCCAACCAGGTCCCATCATTATAACCTCCCTGTCCCAGGACTTGCCTCCATCCCCCTCTCCCACATCCTCACTGGATTTTCTAGAGGATGAACCACTCACCCCTCTCTCTGCACCTGAAGCTGGACTATCCTCTCAAATGCCACTACCCTCCCCGCCAAGAGATGGCTCCCTTCTGGCCCTTCCTCCCCAATTTTTTTCTTCAAGGTGAGAAAATCCCTAGTTAGGAGAGAATGACCCAAGAAGTAAGTAGCTAAACTGGGACTGGTCCATTTTTCATCTTTGAATCCTCAGCAGAGAGCCTGGGACCTTATACACAGTAAGTGCTCGGTACATATTCATGAATTGAACGTTAGATAAAAGGCCAACTCCAACTAGATCTATATTAATATATATTATACATAATAAAAACTCCAATTAGATAATGTCTAACATTAGCTTATTTTCAATCGTTACGAGCAATCCATGTATAACATGAGGATATATCCACATATCCTAGCTAGTGCCTGGGCAACACTTCTTCTTTCTCCCAAACTTCAAAAGGGTAACGTTTCTGGGAACGCAAAAGTGGAAACACATAAAAAATCAAGTTTAGCCTTACATTGTTCACAGAATCTGGAACTGGGAATATCCAGCCATGAATAGCAACGTCTCATCCCTTTCCTATGTGACCATGACATTGCTTCAGGGTTATCACTTGAGGGGGGCATGAAACCAAAGAGCCTTCCTTCAAAAAAGCTCAATATCCTCCTTCACCAAAAGGTCTCGTCCTCTGGTTCCTATCCTGCCTCCCCTCTCTCCATCCTCTCTGAGATGTCTTCCCATTCACCTTGCAGATAGCCTGCATGTACACAGTTGTTCGGATATATGCTCCCTTATTGGAATGTGAACTCTTTCAGGGTTTAGAATCCTGTTTTTGCTTTTCCTTGCATCCCAGCTGCTTAACAGAGTGAAGCCTGGCCTGGAGGAAATACTTAATAAATGCTTGATGACTGCCTGACTTCCTGGAGCTAAGGAGAAGGAAGAAGCAGAGAGTCTGATCCATCCCATTCACATAGAGAAGCAGTAGCACAATTGCCTTGGGGGCTGGGAAAAAGGCGATGCAGAAGTGTTATAGTGTGGTCTCGTGCTATGGGAAGAATTGCAACTCGGGTGCTTAAGATAACGTTTATGTACAGTCATTGATCTAACTGCAAGTGACAGAAAAACAGCTCGCTGCCCTCCATCTCCCAACACACATGATTATCCAGGCAGGGTGGCCCATCACTTACTGCTGTCATGGAGCATTCGCCCCTACATCGATCCCAATGCAAATCGCCAAACTCAATCAGGAGAATGACCCCATCACGGGGAGAGGGAAGTGACAGGGCTCTGTCTACACTCAATGCCTGCCTAGATGCTTAGCAGAACCACTCACCCATCGCACTTGTACATGGAGCTTCCCTAGATACAACCACTAGCCTCAGGAGCTATTCAGGAAAGAATGATTGATATTTTAATGGATAATAATAATAATAATTTTTATCATTATAATAATAATAACTATTATTATTATTAGAATTTGTTGTTTAGTTGATTAGCCATGTCCTACACTTCATGAACTCAATTGGGGTTTCTCAGCAAAGATACTGGAGTGGTTTACTATTTCCTTCTTTAGCTCATTTAACAGATGAGGAAATTCAGGTAAATGGTGTTAAATGACTTGCCCAGCATCACATAGCTACTAAGTATCTAAGATCAGATTTGAACTCAGGTCCTCCTGACTCTGGGGCTGGTGCTCTATCCACTGGGCCACCTAGCTGCTCAATTATTAGAATAACATATTGATTATTTTTATAGTTCCTTAGGACTTAGATGATATTTGCATATTTTGTCTATTCTGAACCTTATAACAACTCTGTGAGTTTGGCGCTATTCTTATCCCCAGTTTACAGATGAGGAAACTGAGGCAGAGAGAGATTAAAGAGACTTGTTGAGAGTTACAGAGGCTCTTCACCATGTACCCCTGCCTGGCAGTTGCATCTGATGGCCCACCCAGATGTGGTGAATCACTGAATTCATCCATGTCTATTGAGGAGAGGGAAGTCTAATAAACATTCTCCTGTCCTTGGTTCCAGAAAAGATTGCTTGTCCTTCCAGTATGAGGAATGAGATTACTTAAAGGACAAAAAATGGCAGGGATGAAATCAGAGATGTTCCTATCCTGGGAGAGAGGAATGCCAGACCTGAATACGACATTACCCAAAAGGCAAATATGCCTAGACTTGCCAGGCTTCATTTTCTCCCTCTAAGTTATGGGATACCTGCCTCTCCATCTTTCAACTTGAAAATTAAACTCTCCTGCTCAATAAATTTCGTTGGCTCACTATCGCCTCTAGATCATTTAGCATTTAAAGTCCTTCATGACCTGCCGTTTCCCTTTGTGGACTCTATGGTCCTGTGAAGTTGGTTTTCCTGCTGATACTCATACATTTTATTTTCATGTCACCCTCCATCATACTTGGAATTCAATCCCTCATCATTTCTACCTCTTAGAGTTTCCAGTGTCCAGTTCTCTCTCTCTCTGTCTCTCTCTCTCTCTCTGTCTCTCTCTCTCTCTCTGTCTCTCTCTCTCTCTCTGTCTCTCTCTCTCTCTCTCTCTCTCTCTCTCTCTCTCTCTCTCTGTACTTTAGCATATACTAATTTGAGTACATGCTGCCTCCTCTAATAAAATATAAGCTCCATAAGGGTAAGGAAATAATCCATAAAAAAAAAAAAAACCTCTTTCCTCCCATTTAAGAAATAATACCATGCATTGGTTCTAAGGCAAAAGATGATAAAGGCTAGGCAATAAGGATTAAGTGACTTGTCCAAGGTCACACAGCTAGAAAGTGTCTGAGCGCAGATTTGAACCCAAGATTTCCCAACTTCAAGCCTGGTTCTCTATCCACTGGGCCACCTAGCTGCCCCCATGGAAACACTTCAGTTTTGATTTTGTTTCCATAGTAAGTTTCATGATCCATGGCACATGCTTAATAAATAATTTTTGATTGATTGATAGTAATGCTTAGAATGCATTGGGTTTAGAGTAGGTGAAGTTCCTGGGATCTAGCCATTCACCAAGTTCCCTCATGACATCCTTGACTTTGGAGACAATAAATTTATTATCTTTGATTATGTTATTCTTTTATTTAAAAAAAATTTGCCTCCAGGATGAAATCGAAAATATACAGTCTTATAAGAGCTCAGTATTCATTCAAATTAGACTACTTCTCCAATTGGTCATTGTGTATCCAGAAACAGATATCCCAAATCTAGAGGCCAGACAGGAATCTTTCTTGTCTCCTCAGCCGGGCAGGGAGCAATGAGACAGAGGACTACAACTGGGGTATAGAGGGACAATGAGAGTGAGGAGTGGTGGAAAGGAGGTTAGAGAGCCTTTTTAGCAGAAGCATCCCTCTAACCCAGGTAGGGAATACTGGGAGGATTCATGCCTCAGCTGCTGCAAACCAAGGGTCATGTTTTTCTGTGCCTTCCTCAGGAAGGGACTAAGAGGGGGCATTCGGAGACTCTCAGGAGGGGTCCCCAGCATACCAAACAGGTGCCAGTCCAGGATGATGTCATGGTTCCCAGGAGGCCATCCCGGATGTCTTCACATCACCCAGGGCAGTAGACAGGATATTTCTTACCAAAGCCCGACTTTGATTCATCCCTGGCTCTCTCAGGGTAATAAAAGTATCACTGCCTGGCTTAGGGCCCAGGGGCTGAGCTGTCACCTCCACTGACAAATGGCTCCTGTTTTACTAACTTCACCAAAGGCTTCTGGAAAACAATGAGCCTGAATAGCAAGCTTTACTGGAGTGAACTAGATCTCCTCTCCCTCTCCCTCTCCCTCTCCCTCTCCCTCTCCCTCTCCCTCTCCCTC
>NC_058131.1:367027738-367063661 GCF_016433145.1 Gracilinanus agilis
ACTCTCTCTCTCTCTCTCTCTCTCTCTCTCTCTCTCTCTCTCTCTCTCTCTCTCTCTCTCAATGAATGGGCATCTGTCTAGGAAATTTTGAGTCTAGTCCTGCCCAGAGGCAGTGGATGGGTCTGTGGGACCTCCATGGACTCTTCCCACCCCCCAGGATATTGTACGGCTAGTTTCTAATGAGGACAAATAAATCTCCTGGAAGTGGTTGAATGTATTCAAATTTGCACAATTAGAAGTATCATTAAATAAATATGGAAACTGGTTTTAGTCCAGTGGAAATAGGCAATGTGAATTCAAATAATGTGCTGACCACACTCAGTATAATGGGAATCGTTATAATTGTACAATACCTACAGGTTTTCTAGTGAGAGGTCATCATGGCAGTACTGCTTCTTCCTCTTTCCTCCTCTATTATTACTTCTTCAGACCTTCTCTTTAGGATATGAAATCTTCCTGCAAGGAGCTATGTTCTTCAGTGATACTAGTGCTGCCTTACATTTATTTGTGCAGCACTGTCCGGTTTCCAAAGGGACTTTACTGACATTATCTTGCAATCCTCACACGTTCAAATGAACTATTCCATGTATATCAATAACTCTGCAAACCTTAAAGTGATAGGAATATTCCAACTATTCTTATAATTTTCTCATTTTTCTCATCTTGTTGTTGTTGGGATACAGATAGAAAATCTCCTGGAAGTAACAGCAACAACAATTATTATAACACTTTAACCATTTGTACAATAATTCACAGAAAACTGACTACAAAGGAATAAGGGCAGGATAGATAGTAACTTGTTCTGGCACTGCAAGTGGCTACCCTGTGTTCACTAGAAGACCTCCAGTGAGTGGGAGCCTGAGTTCGGATACCACCTTGGACACCGATTCCATGAGTATTCTTAGGCAAGTAACTTTTTCTTCCTGGGACTCATTTTCCTCAACTGTAAAATGAAAGGGCTGAACTAGATGGCATCTGAGGTCCTTTCCCGCTCTAGCTTTGTGATCTCAGGTTGTCATTACACTCTCTCTTCTTCAGGCTATCCATATTACCAGTCCCTTCTACTAATCCTCACACATCATGAACTCAAGACCCTTTCTCCATCCTGGTTGTCTCTCCCTTAGGTAGTCTTTGGAGTCCTCCTTTCTTCAAATATGACACAGAGAATTGAACACCATGCTCCAGATATGTTGTGCTCAGAGCAGAAGACAGAAAGATGATTATATCTCTAGGCCTCTTCACATAGCCCAAGATCACATTAATATTTTTGTCTGCCCCGGGACCTTGTCAAATCATTTTGAGCTCAATCAAATCTCCAGATATTTTGTAGCCATGCTTCAGTCTAACTTCATTTTTTTTATTTTTGTTCTTGTGAAACTGATTTTTAAAAATCCAAGTGTAAGATTATACATTTATTTCCATTAAATTTTGTCTAATTAGATTTCTTCCAATATTCCAGCCTGATTATAACATTTTTAGATTCTAATCTATCATTTATCATTATATAAATATTTGTGTCTACACCTTCAACCAAATTATGGCTAAATATGTTTAAAATGTTTAAAAGATCAGAGATGGGCATAGATCCCTAGGGCACTCCACTAGAGACCTTCCAAGGTAACATCACACTTAAAAAAACATCTGATCCTGGATCTGGAGCTGGAGGAGGCCTCAGAAGCCTTCTAGTCTAATCCTTTGATTTTACAGATGAAGAAAATGAGATCATAGAGGTTAAGTGATTAATACAAGGTTACAAAGGTAGGCAGTATGAAAACAGAAATTTGAACCCGGGTCTTTGAATCCAGAGCCAATGCTTTTTCTTCCACTGTACCACAGCCGATCATTGAGTCCTGTCTAAATCTAACTGCGATCAGCTAGGTGGTGAAGCAGATAGAGCACCAGGCCTGAGGCAGAAAAAAATCTTCCTGTATTCAATTCTGAATTCAGACACTTAATAACAGTGACCCTGTGCAAATCACTTAATGCTGTTTGCCTCAGTCTCCTCATCTGTAAAATTAGAGAAAGAAAGAACAAACCACTTCAATATCTCTGCCAAGAAGACTCCCAAAGGGGTTTGGAAGAGTCTGACACAATTGAGAATGACTGATCAACAACAACAAATCTAATTGTGGTACCATCTAGTCCATAAATGTCCATCTTTTCCACAAAAATAGTATGAGAGACTGTCATATGCCTTGAAAAAAATCTTGATAAATAGCATCTACAGAACTAGCTCAGTCTACTGGTTTAATAGTCAAATCAAAAAAAGGCCTGGAATGGTCTGGGATGACTTTCTGACTTCTGACATATCCCACTGTCACTCCAGGAACCCTTTTCACATTGGTGAGTTCCTCCCAGGGCCTCCAGTTTGGAGAGGAGCCCAGGCTGTGGGCTATGGACCTCTATTCCCACTTTGGCTCTGCTTCAGAATCTCTGGATGTCATGAGCACCATGTTCCTCCCTCTCCCCATCTCCCATCCTCCATTACCCCCTTCCTCCATTCAGCTCCCTTTTGTGTAATGGCTTCCCTCCATTCCAATATAAACTCTTTGAGGCCAGGGACTGCCTTATTTTATGTTTGCATTTGTATCCCAGGGAGAAAAAGAAAAGTAAAAGTTAGTTTCCAACAACAACAATAATAATAAAAAAAAGAATTAGTATGTAGGAAATATAAGTCACTGTTGCTCTGAGGGGACATAAAAAGATAAATAAGAGGATCCTTTCCCTCAAGTAGCTTAGAATAAAATAATGGGATGTGCAGACACACAGTAAAATGTGGATGTGCTTAATAAATACTTATTGCCTTCCTCTGCCCTGCACATTTTCATTGTTTTTCTCCCTCTGCCATAATTCCTAACATTAGGACTTTCCCTACCCCTACCTTCTACCCTTAGCCTTCACAGCCTCCACTTCAACTCCAAGCCTATATCTTGCAACTTTACAAAATCTTCAAGGCTAAGTTCAGGTTCTATCTTATCTGTGAAGAATTCCACGATCTTCTCTCCCCACAAGAAGTGATCTCTTAGAACTCTCTGGACTACCTTTCTTACCTATCTCCTCATATTATATGTAATAGTGTAGCTGTGTATCTACAGACCTAGTTCCCTGATTCAAGATTTGTTGTTAGAAGTACACTTTCATTTTAACTTTGACCCCAGATCTTTCCTCATACTACCAAGGGATCCTTGGTATCCTGGATAGTAGCTATCCTGATCATCCTGGATTAAATTCCTAGACCACTAAATCTCTAAATTTATTTATTTATTTATAACTTTTTTCCCCAATGACATATAATAACAATTTTTAATCCTTTTTTTATAATTTTAATTTCAACATTCTCTACTCTAGTTCCCTCTCCCTCCTCATTAAGAAAGCAAATAATTTGTAAATCATTAAATTTGAAGAGCAGTCACTCACATAACCATTCTGGGGATGATTCCTCTCCTGCCCACGCTTTCCTCTCTCAGTGGTAGCTCTGTACCATCAATGGTCTCAGCCTAGAAACATTTTTTCTTCTCTCAAAAGATCAGAAACCTCATGGTTTCTGTAATGAGTTTCCTTCTCCACTCTTAGGTTCTCTCAATCAAAGAAAAAGAAATCAAAAGAAAGCTAACAAAGGGAAAAGCAGGAACTAGGACTTGGAAGCCAAGAGCTACAAGCTCTAGCTTTGCATTCTAATTGCTCCTTGTTTAATGATGGCAGGTTAGGGAGTCATTGGTAGGAAGGCATAACTTATTCTAAGCTGCCATGTCAGTGTTAGTAACTGGCATCTATTGACCCGTGGAAGAAAATAATTACTCTCCTAACGCAAACAGAGAGCCCTGGATTTGAAGGCAGAAGACCCTTCCAAGTCTGGCTTCTGATACTTATTACTGGTGTGACCTTGAGCAAGTGACTTTACCCTCTTTGTACAAACTGTAACTAGACCAGGGAGAATGGAGCTTTGCTCCAAGGCAGTAAATTTAAAGCACACTCACATCAGCATCTCAGGGATGACTGATCTTATGTCTACTCTCTTGCAGCAGCAAAGGCTAAATTTTAGAGAAACTTCTTCCTCCTTCAGCAAATTAGAAACCTCATGGTTCCACAGTGTACTTCTTTTTCCATTGGGTCATATTCTAAGAAAGCCTAGCCATTACACTGAGTTTCATTAGCTGCTACGATACCTTGTAGGCAAAATTTGCACAGAATTACAGTATGATGTGGTACAAATTTGGACCCAGGGTCATGCTTAGAACTGGACTTAAAGGTCATATGCAGTCCATTCTTCTCATTTTACAGATGAGAAAACTGAAGCTTAGAGAGATCACTCCCAAGGTCCACAGGTAATAAGTATAGATGTAAGGTTGGCAGGCAGATGCCAACTATATATAAATCTACATATAATACTCTTGATAATCTTTGTGGAAATTTAACATTAATTTGTACCCCTTTTTGGTACTCTAAAACAACCTATTTGATTTTTTTTTTAAACTTTCACCTTCCATTTTAGAATATTTTCTGCCTTGGAATCAGTACTAGGGTATTATCAATTGATTCCTAGGCAGAAAAGAGGTAAGGGCCAGGCAATGGGAGTTAAGTGACTTGCCCAGGGTCACACATCTAGGAAGTGTCTGAGGCCAGATTTGAACCCAGGACCTCCATTTCTAGGGCTGGGTCTCTATCATTCGAGTTACCTAGCTGTTTCCACCCTTTTTTTTTTTTTTTTTTTAAAGAGCAGAAAAAAGTTTGATTTTAAGATTAAAGCTACAAACTTACTTTTTTCCCTCTCTATGAAGGATGGAGACAAGTTCTTTTTTGTCTGTAAACAAGCCTCTTGGATAGTGCAGCAACTAAATAAGCTGGGCAAAGTCAGACAGAAAAAAGTGAACATAGGCTGTGCCACCATTCTAAAGGTTGCATGATTCCTGGCATCCAGAAGATTCTCCGCTTGTCTGCACTGAAGTGGAGTTCTCCAGTCAAAGAGACTTGGAAAAATGATATAAATTGGAGTAGAAGAAGGAAATAGGGTCCTTTTCCTTGGAATCTTGGCCTGAAGAGGTGTGAGGTCTGACTGGAGGCTGTGGCCCACTAAGAGAACAGTCCTCCACACATGGCTGGTACCTTTTCTTTCTCTGGCCTACTTTTTATTATTTAATAAATGATTATAAATTAAGCTAGAGTCTATCAGAGAAATTTAATCATATCTTAAAATACTATGCAAATTTAAAAAAGCATTATATAAATGTCAGTTATCATTATCTATCAGTTATTACTATTGATATTGTTGTTGTTTAGTCATTTTTCAGGCATATCTGACTTTTTGTGAGCCCATCTAGGATTTTCAGATGAGGAAACTGAGGAAACAGGGCTGAGTGACTTGCCCAGGGTCACCCAGCTACTAAGTGTCTGAGGCCAGATTTGAACTCAGGAAGGGAGAATCATCCTGACTCCAGGTCTGGCACTCTATTTACTGTGTCACCTAGATGACTCCCTATTATTATATTAGTAATTATTATTATTGCCACTGCAATAGATTAGAGTTCACTTGGGAGCTATTTGACCCAAAGCAAACCAACCTCTCTGAGATTTGTTCAGTTTCCTCGTCTGTGAAATGAGAATAGTTTTCATATTTGTAGTACCCACCTCACATAGTCATTTTGAGGAAAGCACTTTTTAAAACTTAAGTGAATTACAAAAATCTCATGGAAATTTGGAGTATGTTCAAGGGAGAGATTTCTAGAGTACAGTCCCTATTCCTGACCCCTTAGAGCCCAGAGGAAAACCTGGAGGTAAGGCATACAATTCTTTGAGCTGGAATGATTTTGGATTTCATCTTTATACATATGTATGTTTATGTATACACACATATGGGGAGGCATGCATGTATTTGTAACATATGAATGTACCTCTACTATCTCTCAATCTATCTCTTTAGGATTTTATAAGGCACTCTCTGGTGAGGGAACTCCAGATTAGAAACTGCTCTGCAAATTATGGTCTCAGAGAATTACCTGGAACCAGGAGAGGTGAAGTGACCAGAGCCTCCTAGCCAGGCTGTGTCAGCAGTTCAATTATTTAATGATATCACTAATAACAACTGACATTTATATGGCACGTGAACATTTTCAAAGCACTTTGCAGACATTATCTCATTTAAGCCTCACAATGACCCTGTGAGGTGGGTCCTAGAGATATTGGTTCTTTCCTTGTCCCCTTCTATGCCTCCCAAATATTTCATTTTACAAATGACCAAAATGATGCCTAGAGACAGAAATGATTTATTTTCTCAGAGCCTTACAGCTTATGTTTAGTAGAAAAAACACTAGAACTCAGTTCTTCTTACTAAAATGCTGGGCTTTTGTGGGGAAAGGTAAGGTGCTAGATTGCAATCTCAGGAGTGACATTTTGCCCAAATCCAGTCATGTATTTTTCTCCAGGAGGATGCAAACCTGAGCAGAACACCCAGAGCCAGAGACTCACATCACTATCATTTCCTTTATCCAGGATAAGTTCTAGATTCTTCTAATCTGTGCTCTGGGATTAATACTCAATTAACCCTCAAAATCCCCTGGTTGCTCTACGATGTCTACAGAAACATTTTATGATGCAGAGGGAGCTGGATTGGGAGTTGGAGGACCTGTATTCAAATCCTGTCTATCACTTATTGTGTGATCTTGCATAAAATGGTTGAACTAGATGACCTGTGAAGTCCCTTGCAGGTTCTTTAGCCTGTGACTCTCTGGCACCCAGAGACCATAAGGACTAGTCAGATTGAAGGGACTCCTTGTCACAGGAAGTTCTGCCTAATTAAGGGCTGATCAGCTGCATTAATCTTCCTCCTTGGATTGTGAGTCAGGGCATGCTCCTCTCCTTTGAGTTTTGTCTGTGTCCCAGGAAAGCCTGTGCTTTGGCTTGAGTCTTAAAATTCCATATCATTGATATTCTATGTTGGAAGAGACACTTGGGAATCTTGTAAATTTGCTCTATTCCTCAAGTCTGCTTAAATGTAACAATTTTAAAAATGGCAAATTTAACATAGAAGATCTCTTTGATGGAGTGGTTTTTGTTTTTGTTTTTTGGTGAGCGATAATGATGCATTCATTCATTCCCTGAGGCAGTGGGCCAGAGTAACTAGATATCTGGCTTCCTGGGGCAAATTAAATTGAACTTGGGTGGGTGAGGGTCTAATAGGCTCTGTTACATGGCTGAACTACACTGAAGACAGAGGTCATAGGAGTTGAGGAAATTAAGAAATTTGGGGACCAGAAGTGTGTCCAGAAAGGAGAAGGGATTGAGTTGGAGATGAAGACTGAGTCTTATTGGGGATGAGGGAGTAGTAACCTAGAAGTCAACATCATGAGAGTCACAAGGATATGGACAAGATAGAGTTAACATTAAAAGAGAAGAGATGGGTGCTAGGTCATAAAACAAGTAGAGGGTATGACAATGACCATGAGTGTTCCAACTCCTCCTTCTGGCCCTGTGATTCAGGTGGTATAAGAGAAGGAGAAGCCAGCTCTGGAGAAGCCTTGTTTGAAGGAGTTATCAAGGAAAATCTAAGTGTCAGAGTCCCAGAAGATGAAAGATCTGTGAGAAATTGATGTAACATTATTGACTAAGAGCTGGAAGGGAAATGGATGTCATCTACTTCAATTCCTTCATTTTGCAAGATGAGGCAACTGGGACTCAGAGAGGTCAATTGATTTGCCTATCATCACATAGGTAATAAAATGGCAGAGGCTGGATTTTGAACTCAGATCTTCCGACTCCAATTCCAACTATCTTCTCATTATACTACTACAGAGGGGTGCTTGTAAAGTTCTTGGTTCTTAGATAGAGTGCTAGGCCTGGAGTTGGGAAAGGCTAAGCTCAAATCCAGCCTCAAACGCTTATCATCTATTTGACCCTGGGCAAATCACTTAACTCTGTTTGTCTCACTTTCCTCATCTATAAAATAAGCTGCAGAAGAAAATGGCAAATCACTCCAGTCAAGAAAATCCCAAATAACCACAGAGGAAGACTCTTCTTAATGCAAGGGAAGAAAGAGAGGGAGCTCTTGAGGGAGGGAATCTGAATGTGGCAGCAGTTGCCCTTGACTGATAATCCTCCTACTCAGTTGATTCTGGACCAATCTCAGGTCCCTGGGCCAGTCAGTTCCCTTGGGTTACAGGGAGGGAGAACACAATCTACCCAGACCTGAGGGAAAGGAATCCTTAGAATGAGCTGTATTGGCCATAGGACCTTGAGGAGGAGGAATAGCCCAGGGCTTTGCCTCTTGGAGGAGGCTGGGGACATTACCTGGCTGTCCTCACTCACCCTGCCCCACAGTGGTCAGCATCTGGAAGGTAGCCCCAGTCACTCCATGTTAGTCTTGGCTCCTTCTCCAACTGCACAGTTGTTACTGCCCAGAGGTACTGTCCCCTGGTGCTGGGGAGAGCCCTAGAAATGCCCTACAGAGAGGGTTGTTACTCTTCCATTGGAGCCATGATGTAGTAGATAGAGAGCTGGAGTTAGGAAGATCTGGATTCACATGCCACCTCTGAACCTTACATTGTTCTGGGCAAGTCACTTACCTTTTCCATGCCATGGTGTGGTCCTCTGTAAAAAATGGGGGTGGGGAGTTTAGACTAGATGGCTTGTGAAGTTCCTTCCAGCTCTCAGTCTCTGACCGCTGCTATCTAGAACAATGTCTTCTTGACCACATCATTCTTCTGGCATAAGAGAACATCGACCTTGAGCCTCAATGATGAAATACATGTTTTCAAATCCCCCTGTTCTAACAGCAGCCCAGGGTGCATTTCTGAATATTCTCCAGGCTTGTTTGTGTTTGCCCAAAAATAAAGTCTTGAGTTTGAGAGCTTGTCTGTCTCCACTCTCCATCATATATCTATTCTGGGCTTTCCCTCCAAGAGGCAAAGGTAGCTATAGTTTGGTCCAGTCTGATTCAATCCTTCTCCCCTCCTTACAAATCTCTCTCACAAATCTGAAATACGCAGGGTTCATGGAGGGAAAACTATTGGAATGTTTATGGTGCAGGGAAATGTGCAGGTCAGAAATGAGAACACATTCCTTATTCTCCCCTGCAGTCTGTCTTGACTTCCATCCCTTTTAGAGTCAAGAGAAAGGAGAGTTATGTTTCCCTATGAATATTGAAGAAGCCCAAGACAACAAATCACCAGAAAAGACAGAACAATGGGATTCATTTAGCAACTTTACCATCCTGGCTGAGGCTACATCATTTTTTGTAATTTAAGTTTGCAACTCACGGAAACAGTATAGGTCCTTGGAGTCCATATGTTATGAGAAGCTATTATTGAGCTAAAAATGTGGCTTGGCAGAGTAGATGGAGAGCTCAAAGCCAAGATGTCCTGGGTTCAAATCCCATCCCTGTCACATCCTGGTTGTGTGAGCCTGGTCTGGTTCCCTCATTTCTCAGAGCTCTAGGCAACTCTCTAAGACCATTAGTTATAGGGAAAGTTATTTTTTTCCCAGATTACATGTCAATATAATTTTTAAATAATTGTTTTCTGACATTTTGTCATTCTTGTTCTTTCCTTCCCCCCTTTATTTCCCCTCTCTGAAATAGCAGGTAATATGATATAGGTTGTCCATGTGTTATCATACAATATATATTTCTATGTTCATCATGTTGTGAAAGAAGACATTTATCTCTTACGCTAGAGAAAAATTCAGAGAGGAAATAAAGTGAAGAATGATGTGTTTCCATCTGCATTCTGACTGTCAGTTTTCCTTCTTTGGTGGTGGAGAGCCTTTCTTGTTATGAGTCCCTTGGAGTCAGTTATCCTGGGTTCTGGCATTGCTGATCATAGCTAAGTCATTCCACAGGGAAGGCTCTGATCTATATTCATAGAATTTCCTCACCTGAGAGTGCACAAAAACCAATAAATTCATCGGTCTCTATGCCTATGCCTATGCCTATCCCTATCCTCAGGACAAACACCTACTAGTGCTATGGCTAATCCCAAATACTCTGGAAAATGACTGTGAGGTAAACTAAGATTGTTCCGTTAATCCCAGTGCCCTACCCTCACTTGAATTCCTTTTTTTTTATACTTAATGAGAAGTTTTTGGGACGTTCCTTGGGGTGGGAAGGTCACCAGAGTAGGAGTCCTTAAAGATTTGGATCTGAATTCTAGCTCTACCATCAGAACTCAACTCAGTTTCCTAATCTGTAAAATGAAGATAAGAATAATGGGGTACTTAGTTTGGAGGATGTTCCAAAACTCTTAATGCAGTTTTGTTTAGTCATTTGGCTGTTTGACTCTCTGTGATCCTGTGGACCAGAGCATGACAATATTGTTCATGGAAATTTCTTGGCAAATATTCTGGAGTGGTTTGCACTCGTTTCTCCAGTGGATTAAGGCAAACAGAGGTTAAGTGATTTGCTCAGGAGTACACAGTTAGGAAGTATCTAAGGTCACATTTGAACTCGGCTCTTCCTGACTCCAGGCCCAGGGCTCTATCCACCAAGTCACTTAACTGCTTCCTAGGGCAGCTTTAATAGCTTAAAAGTGAACTTAGATTTTTGGGACACCCTGTATATGCATAATTTCACTTAAGCCTCTAACAGCTGTGAGGTAGGTTCTATGTGTTTTCTAGATAAGGGAGGCAGAATGGTACAATCAAATGAGCACTGGATCTAGAGTGAGAAGGCCTTGTTTTGGAAACTTGCCTTTCTCTGACACTTACTAGAAGTATGACTATGGCCAAGTCACTTAACACGCTCTATTTTAGCTCATAAATCTGTGGCTTCTAATTCAATAAATGAGGAAACCAAGATTAAGAAAAGTTGAACATAGTGCCTGGCACAAGAAATGTTTATTGAAAAATATGATTAAGTGACTTGCCATGGCTATATGCCTATTAAGTTTTAGAGGCAGGATTTGAACCTGGATTTTCCTGACAACTTTAGATTCCAAACCTTTATGACGACCTTTATGCCACTGACCAACTAAGGTAATAGATGTTACAGAACCTTTGTGAAATGAAATGCTAGAAGGTTAGAACCAGAAGAAACTCTAAAGATGACCCAGCCCAGCATCCTCACTTTACAAATTAGGAAACCCAAGGTTGAAGAAGAATAAAGAAAACCTGAAGTGATATTCCTAAGGTCTCTCAGCTGGTAAGGGGATGAGAAAGGAGTAGAATCTAGATCCTCATCCAGTGATCTCCTAGCCACACCATACACATCATGCCCTAGAGGATTATTTTTACTGTTGTAGCTACAAGGGGGATAATAATAGTTGTTGTGAGGATACAATGAGGGAATATTTTTAAAGTGTGTAGCCCAGAGTATGTACTATATAAATGCTTATTCCTTTACCTGCCTAGTTTATGAACTCTACTGAAATGCAGGGCAGCTAAGTGGTAGAGTAGATAGAGTACCTGGTCTGGAATCAGAAAGATTTGAGTTCAAATTAAGCCTCAGACATTTACTAGCTATGTTACCCTGGGCACTTAACCTGGTTTGCCACTGGAGAAGGAAATAGCAAACTACTTCAGTATCTTTGCCAAAAAAACTCCCCCTCCCAAAAGGGGGTCACAAAGAGTCAAACTAGGCTAAAGGAGTAGTAAATAACAACATTGCCTATATACATATACATATATATATAATATATTATATAATATATAATAATAAATATATACATTTATTTATGCGGATATAATTTTTAATCTATTACAATAATCAACATACTTGATGAACTATTTGCAGAAGAATAAGTTCAAATACCATCTACTCTATAAATATTACATATGTAAATTAGTCTAGAATGAACATATAATGAGAAAGATTAAACATCATAGAATCCTTTCTACATCTTAGGGGTTAGGTGAACAGCCTTCCTGTTATCTGGAAAATCCACATACAATTTTTCTGCCTTCCCTTAGTACCAGAGAAGAAGTCTGAGTTTCTTCTTTTTCTTTTATGGGGTATTTACAGAACCTTATTGTAAAATTTGGGTTAAGTACAGGTATCATGGGGGCAAACTAACTTTTTATTTACTTTAACTTTAAAAAAGAAATTGTTTANTATATATATATATATATATATTTAACTACGACACAGTGAAGCTGTAATAAGTGAACTGTGATATGGTGAGGAATGACTGTACATATATTTTATATATTTCTGAGTTTCTAAACTTTTTCTGTGTTGTCTGAGGCTTCCACAAAACTTTCCCAAACCCTTCCCATTTAATTTCTTATGCTGACCCACGATACATCAAAACTGCAATGGGGAAAGTCATGATATGGAAGGGATACCTACATTTCCTTCAAAAATGTGGGGTGGGGGGCAGCTGGGTAGCTCAGTGGAGTGAGAGTCAGGCCTAGAGACAGGAGGTCCTAGGTTCAAACCCGGCCTCAGCCACTTCCCAGCTGTGTGACCCTGGGCAAGTCACTTGACCCCCATTGCCCACCCTTACCACTCTTCCACCTATGAGACAATACACCGAAGTACAAGGGTTTAAAAAAATGTGGGGTGTCCTCTCCCACCAATAAACACACCATCCATAGGAGAGTGAAATACAGAAGGAACAAAGATGAAGGGACAGGCACATGTAGAATTTTGTAGATGCACGTGTAGAAGGACAGCTTTGTCCTCAAATGCTGCAAAGCTGCTGATGTTGTGCTCTGGTGATATTATCTTTCTGCTTCTGATGGGCCTACTTCCCTTGAATGTGGCATGTAGCCTTACATTAAAATGAGAGAAGAAAATATCTGTGAAGAGGAAAGAGTTGGCAGGGAAGATAGAGGTTTGGCAGAGGTCTAATTTCCTATAAGAGGAGGCTGAGGCAAAGGAGAGAGCTAGAAAATGAATAATGGGCCCCAGACTGGGTAAGATGATGTGAAAGCTCAGCAATCAGAACCCAGGGTCCTAGAGGAAGGAGTCCAATTTCCAGTGGAAGGAGGCTGAGGAAGGGGTCAGAGTATGGGCAATGTGGCTTAAAGGGACTGGAAAGGTTCCTGGAGTATTAATGGCTAACAGTTGATTGTGTTACCCATCTTACATGATTGTTTGCATTTGAATTTTGGACACCTTATCTCCAAGGAATAAGTAGGGTTGATATTTCGGATTAATAGAGAAGATGGAGGAATAGGGTTTGTCTTTTATGCTTTACAAGTATTATCTCATTTGATCATCACAGTGCTTTGCACAGTGGCAGTATCATAGTGAATGAAGTTTATCTGAGGCATGATTATTGCTAATTGAAAACTCATTTGATCATCACTACAACCTTGTGAGGTAGGTGCTATTAATATTCCCATTCAATAGTTGAGAAAACTGAGTCAGATAGCAGTTAAATGACTTTTGTAGGGTCATGCAACTAATAAGTATTTGAGTCCATATCTGAACTCTAGTTCTCCTATCTCTAGAAGCAGTGCTCTTCATGGTGCCATCTAGTTGCTCCTAACAGATTTTTATAAAACAAAGTATTTTTGAGATGGAAATTAGAAATAAAGAAGAATTTAGTTGAAAAAATGGAAGGAATACTCATTCAGGTTATTCAGCAAATATTTATTAAGTGCCTGCTGTATGCTTGGCATTGTGATAAGTGCTAGGGATACAAAGAAAAGCTAAATAAATAAACAGATGAATAAACCCTCCCCTCAAAGAACTTATAATCTATTAGAGACATTCAGGCATGGGGAACAGTCTTGAGTAAAGGTGTGAGAGACCAGTGTGCATTTAGAGGTCATAAAGTTGTCTACCTTGGTTGGACACAGAATGCATAAAAGGAAATAGAACATGAGACCTGTCTGGAAAGGTAGGGTTGAACTCTTAAATACAAAGCAGAATGTTTTGTATTTTATTTGAGAGACAGTAGGGAGCCATGGCATATTTTTGAGTAGAAGAGTGACATGACCAGATCTATACATAAGAAAAATTATGGTAGCAGTATTAAGAATGACTTGGGAATATGGAGAGAATGGAGAGGAAGAATCTTTTTAGGAGGCTATTGAGATAGGATTTCCTTTTTGATTAGACCTATGATTCCATTGGTAGAGGAAAATCTCAGAGAGCAAACTCCCTCTATTAATGCAGATATTCAACTACTCTATTACTTAAAGCCTTAGAAAATTGCCTGGAGTCACTAAACAATTAAATGACTTATCCAGAGACTGGAACTCAGGTCTTCCCAACTCTAAGCTGGTTTTCTGTGCACTGTTATACAATGTATCATCTAAGCTTGTTATTGAGGGTCTCTAGCTTTGGTTTGGGAGAAAATAAAAGGATTCTAGAGGTGGGTAGAATTGTTTAGGATTTGGTTGGATAAGAGAAATGAAGAAGAGATAAAGCTCAAAGAACTCCAAATCTAGGAACATAGAAATTAGAGTGAAGTGAAGCCTCAGATAAGGTGAAGTTAGTGAGAAGGACAGATTTAGGGAGAAGGATAATAAAGATGATTTGAGAAATGTTGAGCTCAATGTGCTTGGTGGGACAACTTGGAGATGTCCTGAAGAAAGTTGGAAATAAGGCAGTATCTCAAAACTGTGGTCAGGATTAGACAAAGAGATTGGAAAGTTATCTCTACAGAGGTGGTAATTATATCTGTGAGAATGAATGACAGAAAGAATGAGTTTGTGTAAAGATAAAAGAAAAAGGGCAGACTCTTGAGTAACTTTATATTTATGTAGAATTGATGCCTTTGAATTGTGGTGCTAGAGGAGACTTTTGAGAGTCCTTTGGGTAGCAAGAAAATCAAATCAATCAATTCTTAAAGAAATAGACTATTTATTGGAAAGTCAAATACTGAAACTGAAGCTACAATACTTTGGTCACATAATGAGAAGACAGGATTCACTGGAAAAGACTCTGATGTTATGAAAGATTGAAGGTAAAAAGAAGAAGATGATGGCAGAGGTTGAGATGGATAGATAGTGTCATGGAAAAAACCAAACATGAGCTTGGACAGACTTCGAGAGACATGGAGGATGGTAGGACCTGGTGTGTCATGGTCCATGGAGTCACAAAGAGTAGGACATGACTGAACTTTTGAACAAAAAAAAACTCTTATAGTTTGCTTTTCTTCATGCCTTTTTAAAAAAAAAATCTCTTTTTGTGAGAAACAGTGTGATTATTCTCTGATTCTTTGAGGTCCAGCACTACTCATATCACATCTTACCTAAGTCATATCCAGATCATCTGGAGAACTGCCTGCCCTTTCCTGGTACAGGCCAGCCCTGGACACAGCAAACGGTTCGAAGCACTGACTTGCATGTTCTCAGTAGAAGAGGAGGGAGTCCCAGTTTCATGCAATATTCAATTATTCTGTAAAACCACCCGGCTTGCTGAGATAACTGGCTTGCCTTTGATGTTTCCTTTTCCATATATACTCCTCCAGCCTGAGCTAAATTCTTGTAGGTTTTTCTCTGCCTAGTTTTTTGGACTGATTACATTAAGTGGGACAGCTGTATAAGTAAGTTTTGCAGATTTATTATTTGCATCAAGCTGCCTAGTCTGCTTGCTAAGGGTTTTTTCTTTTTTCTTTTTGGTATGTTATTAGGGTTTTAACCCAATCCATCTTGTATCAGCTATTTTCTAAACTATTATTCAGTTCTTACTTAAGGGACCATGTTAATGCTGTTATAAACTCACATTTTTGGCCTCGTTTCTGGTATGTGATCTTAAGAACAATATTATGCCTGTTACTATCTCCTACTTAGAGGCTTCTCTGATCATTACCTTGCCTCTTCCCACTATAAGAGCCTTTTTACCAATTACTTTATATTTATTTTGAATAGACTTTTGTATCCACTTATTTTTCATAAACGCTTACCTTCTGTCTTAGAATCAATACTAAGCATGAATTCCTAGGCAGAAGAGTGATACGGTCTAGGAAATTGGGGTTAAGTGATTTGTCCAGGGTCACAGAGCAAGAAACTGTTTGAGGCTGCATTTAAACCCAGGACCTCCTAGATTTCTATCCACTGAACCACTTAGCTGTCCCTGAATTTACTAACGTCCGTTCGTGTTGCCTCCTTGAGGGCAGGTACTGTTTTTGTAATGGGATCCTGGGATCACACAGATTTAGAATTGGAAGGAATCTTAGGAGTCACAAAGTCCAGCCTTCTTATTTTATAGATAAGGAAAATGAGGTCCAAAAAGGTGAAGTCATTTGTCCAAGGTTACCCAGAGAATAAGTGGTATGCCTTGGATTTGAACTCGAGCCACCCGAATATATATCCAACACCCTTCCTATAGCGCTAGGCACTTAATAAATATTTATTGGTTGATCAAAAGAATAAGTTATGATAGCCATGAAATAATCAAATCTCAAAACATCATTAATTCACTGATTCAAAAGGCAGTTAGTATGTACCTCCTACATGCCAGGAGCTTTGCTGGTGCTGGGAATAAAAACAAAAACAAAACATTCTCGGCTTTTGTGGAGTTTGCATTCTATTGCAGGAGTGGGAGGCCCAATATATACATGTGCAAGTAAACTCAAAGTAACTTGGATAGGAAGGGTATTTGCAATTGGAAACACCAGAAAAGGCCTTGGGGAACATGTGCTATTTGAGCTAAGCTTCAGGGGAAGCTAAGGATTCTCTAAGAGGGAGTACACCACATAGAGGGCATGTCAGAGTTGGAAGAGAGTTCCTCCAAAGCCTGAATGGTGCAGATGTGGAAACTGGGACCCAGGGTGTCTTCCTCGCCTCTCAGTCACTAGGTCTACCCTCCTTCCTTACCTCCCAAGGTCATGCTAAAAGTTCACCCTCAACCCACCCTCAGTAGGTTACCTTCAGTATCTTAAAAGTCAATTAAAAAATGAATGTTTAAAAAAAAAGTATTTGCCCCCAGCTCAAAGATGAGTGATTCTAAGAATTAGGATTAAAAGCCAGGTCTCCCAGCTTCTGGGCAACTCTTCTGTAAGCTCAACTTTCCCTTCCTTTCTCCATACCATTGTACATTGCCCCCTTTACCTGGAGTGCCCCCTCCACTCTTTTCAGAATTAGACTCATTCTTCATGATATAGGTGTGCTCCTACCTTTTCTGAAGAATCTTCCTTCACCACCTTTATTTACAATGGATATACTGAGTTATTACTGAAGGAAGGAAACAAGCAGTTAACATAGTGGATCGAGTGCCAGACTTAGAGTCAGAAATAACTGAGTTCAAATCCAGCCTCAGACACTTACTAGATGTGTGATCCTGGACAAATCACTTAACTTTGTTTGCCTCAGTTTCCTCATCTCTAAAAAGAGCTGGAGAAGGAAATGGCAAACTACTCCATGATCTTTGCCAAGAAAACCCCCAAAAGAGTCATGAAGTGTTGGATATGATTGAATAAGGACTAGGCAAAATTAATATCAAATATGTTCTTATGATGTACCAAGCATGGGGCTAAGAGCTGAAGATACAAATATAAGCAAAAAGAAAGAATGTCTCTGCCCTCAAGGAGCTTATGTTTTAATGGGGAAAGACAGCCCACAAAAGGAAGCTGAGAAGAGTTGAGGAGGAGATACATGAAAGCACCCCAGAGTGAAGCATGGTTGTGAAGGCTAGAAACCAGGAACAAGGCTAGTAGGAGAACTGAAGACCCAGCTTGGGACCTTTTGCTTAAAGGAGGTCCCAGGAAGAACTCATCAATTGGACAAGAAGCCAACTTCTCAAGTAAGGCTGCCCTCAGCACTGAAATAAATTTAGATGTGCCATCTCCCACTTATTAGTCATTTAAGCACATACTATCTTTTGTATTATTATTGTATTATTTTTATGTCCAGTGACTCTGTCTCCCCAACTAGTCTATAAATTTCTTCATATCTTATACTTCCTTCAATTCTGCTCAGCAGCTGTCAGAGTCCCTTGAATATAGGAGATAGTCAATAAATGTTTGTTGCTTGCTTAATTCTAAATTATTGCCAAGCATGATGGGTCCTTGGTTCTGTATGATGGCCAACTATTATCATTTTTATTATCTGCACCATTATTACTAAGCCTGACAATCCAACTCTTGGCTCATAGCCTAGAGCGTCATAAATCCACAGAGGGGAGCCCTCTTCTAATGGGCAAGAGTTGGCTCTCCCTAGAGCAAGAACTGCTGGTGGGAGATTTTCCTTTCTCTACCCAGTTCTGAAAGGTTTATTCCTGTCACTGTATAGCTAAGATGTGAGAAAATGGTTTGTTATCATTCTTCGAAATATAAGGGCAAAGAAATTGTGACCCTTGTTTAGCTATTCTGTCATTTCCTTTTCAGGAAGATCCAACAGGAGAGATGATAAAAACCCTTCAGGGTAGTCAAACAGTTGGAGTGTGGAGTCTCTAAGAGACAGCTTGCTGGTGAAGTATATTTAATAACTGAGTCAAACTTACTGGAGAAAGTCTAGAAGCAATCAGTCATTAAAGTGAAAAATACTACAGGGCTTCTGAGAAACAGCAGAAGTAATAGCAACAAGAGCATTCAGCTGTTTGGGCTCTACCAAATAGCCTCATCACACACCAAATTGAAGCCTTAAAATCAGTGGGACAGAAAAAAATGGTTCATGAATTACAATGCTTGTAAAGGGGGTGGGATGCAGAAGTGGAGAGTCTATGTATTCATACTCATCCTTAGCCTACAGGGCAGTGAGGAGCATCATCACAAAGAATGGAGGAGTTGGAAGCCTCCTAGTCCAACATGCAGCTGGCCAAGGATCCTTTCTATGACGTGCCCAACAAGTGACTTTCTTCTCTCTTCTCAGAGACCTTCAGTGAAGAGAAACCTACTTCTTCCTGAAGTAATCTATTTCATTATTCATAGCTCTAATTGTTAATGAGGCTTCCCTCCCTCCTACTCCCTTAAATCAAGTCTAGATTTGCCTCTCTTACTCCACTGTGGTAGCTATACCTCCAGGAATCATGTAATCCAAAAACCAGAGAATAATGTTATCCATAATTTCAAGGCCAAGTATCTCAGGATCCAGGACAGATGTCTAAGGAACTCTCTGAGACATCTTTTCAAGCTGACACTTACCTATTGATGACTACTTTTGAGAACTCTGGTCAGCTACAGTGGGTCATTTGATCAATTCTAAATTGACTTATTGTCTAGCCTGTATCTTCCTATCTTGTCCAAAAGATAACATTAGAGATTTTGTTAAATATTTTGCTGAAATTCAAGCCTATATTAAAGTCTACCAGGTCATGCATTATACTCACGGTCTATTGATTTAGTAATACTGTCACAAAAAGAAATGAGGTTTGTCTGGGGTGACATTCTTTTTTTTTTTTTAATTAGCTCCCATCTTAGAGTCAATGCTGTATTTAGTAAAAGCTAAGCAATGGGGGTTAAGTGACTTGCCCAGGGCCACACAGCTAGGAAATGTCTGAGACTAGATTTGAACCCAGGACTTCTGAGGTTAGATTTGAACCCTAGGCCTGGCTCTCCATCCACTGAACACTATTCTTGATGAAGCCATTCTAGCTGTTAGTGATCACTAGTTCCCTTTGTAAAGTTTCATGAAGCATCCCTTTCCATGATGTGTTTTAGAAGTTTGTAAAGAAGAAAAGTAAAATTTGTCAGCCTATAGTCTGATGACTCCATCATCTTTCCCTTTTTGGGAAATATTGGGATGGTTCTGTGGTACCTATCTCCTGTTCCTTGTGATCTTGAGGAACTACCACTGGCTTGGTAATAACATCTGCCAATTCTTCCATTACATTGGGATGCAGTTCATTTGGGCCTTGTAACTCACTGATGCTATCTGATTGTCACATGAGCTTTCTTTGGTCTCTCCATCCCAGTGTTTACCTTGATTCTATCCTCAGTTTAAAGAGCATTCTTCTTGGAAAAAGAAAACAAACAAAATAATAACAGTGTTTTTAATTCTCTATTATTTTTTAGCACTGTTCCATTCTCCTTGAAAGAAACACAAAGCGAAATCATCTTTCTATTGTCTGTTGCTCTTCTTGCCTCAACATAGCTAAAAATCCTGCAATTTTTGCTCTCTATAGCTCTCAGCTCATTCTGAGCTTTAGCATCCCTTATAATTCTTACAAAACTATTTTGCTATCATCAATTTAGCTATCATTCTGTTACTTTCTGTTGCTTCTTTTTCTGTATTTGACTAAAAAATGTAAGCTGGTCACTGAGTTTCCTGTGTATTCACATTGGTCTCATTTCTCCCCTTTCCTCTTTATTGGAACAATTTCTGCTCCTGTTTTCAACATTTCATTCTTGAGAGCCTCCCATCACACTTGGGGAGCCAATTCCCCTGTAAAACATTAAGCCCTGGGATCCTGTTTATTCTTTCTCTGAACCATTTGAAAGATCTTCTTTCCTAAAATCTTGGGTGAATGTCAAACTATGTTTGGCTGAATTCTCTTTCCTCATCATGAATTCTATGAGGGACTGCAATTTTTCTCGTCAAAGTTAGGTCAAATTTAGCACTACTCCTTGTCACATTTTTCACCTAAAAGATAAAAGAATCAGTAATGCAAATTGCAAATGTATTAGCTGCTCTGCTTTCAAATGATAGAGAGCACTAGACTATGCCCAGATATTTCAAGTTCCCTGTCATTCTAATATCTCACTTCTATGCCAAGTTTGCAAGCCACTTCCCAAACACCTCATCTAATTGCTCTTTCTGTCTAGGTTGTCTCTGGGGAAATGTTGGACATTAGCATTTGACAGCATTAGACAGTCCCCAAGTGCAGAAGTATCCTAAGAAGAGGCATCATAATTAGCATCCTCAGCAATCAGAATATTGGTCCCTGGTGTTGCTACCAAGACATTTCCTCTTAGAGATAAGGGGGAAAAATCACAAACTTTATAGTAGTAAGACAAACTTGAAGAGTTATCTTTCCCTGGTAGCTGCTAGGACCATGCTGTCAAAGAATCCTTTACTATCTCTTCACAGGTCATATTGGAATCTCAAATGATCAGAGATGCTGATGTGTCCATTTTTCTCTTGAAAATCTCCAGGATTAACTAATGGAAGAAGTAAAGGAGGGAAGCAGGCAGTAGTAACAACCAATACAACAACTAGAAGAACTTAATAAATGGCTACTCTCGGTCAGGCACTTTGTTTTGTGTTAGGTGGAGAAAAAAAAATAAAAAGAAACCATTCCTGCCTTCAAGGAGTTTATGTTTCACTAGGGAGAGACAACATGGGATACGTATACATTTTATTGTTGTTTTTTATTCTATGTCTTTGAAGAAGACCAGTGATATTACGGGATGATGTCCTGACTTGTTTATACTGTCAGTGATTTTGGGGGGGGTATATTAAGATACATTTTATACACCTAAGATAAATATGAAATTATTTCATTTGGGAGGACTAACAATGTAATCAGGGAAGAATTCAGGGAGGAGATGGCACTTGAGCTAAACTTGATGAGAGTTAAAATGCCTATTAGAAGGGAAAGAAAAATGCCTATCATGAAGCAAAACTCCCTGGGTAGAGTTGTTTTAAAAAAACTGCTCAAGCACCATCAAGGAGTCAAATTCTTCTGGAACCTATGAGTGATGACAGGCCACAGCCAATGATCAGATTGGGCTGATATTGCTAAATAGAAAATGAATCGGTATTACTTGTGTAACATCTCTGCCATGAATGATTGCCCCAATAATGGGTCGCTGCATCATCATGGTTGATCACTAGGCTGTAATTCATCCATTATTATATGTGCACTTCTTTAGGAAATGCCATCACTTTAAGCACTCTTTGACCACTGATCACCCTTAAACCTTAAAGTCATTAAAATGACAAGGAGTTTAGCCTTAAACAAGATTCACTCATGCCTGCTCCTCACTAATGGTAAAGAAGCCCCATCCCTCTCAAGGTACTTATCCATCTGTCTAGAGGAGAAATATGATGCACTCTAGGGTAACCTCATTCCCCTTGTTGACATAACAGTCCCAGAAACATTAGGTCTTTATTACTGCTTAACCTTCCTTTAACCCCAATAAGCTAATGAGATGCTTTGACAGGTACGACCCTGGAAGCTCCTTTACTCCCCACATTCAGGCCTTGAATAAAATGTAGAAAATGGAAAGGGTGGGCTCTCCAATAGGAATACTACTCTTCCACAAAGCAATCCCTAATTTTTCTGTCTCCTTAGGATTTCTTCTTTAAATTTTAAATTCCATTCTATTTATTCAGAAATGGCGATTGAGCCATTACTCTTATTCTGGAGATTCGAAAAAGAATTCAGACATAATGCTTACTTGAGGAGAGTTTAGTCTAGGAAAGGAGAGCACATGAACAGGTTCAGTTAGTCAGTCAATAAACAAAACAATTGGTAAGCACCTATAAGCTATTCACTGTGTAAAGTGCTGAGGATACAAATTAAAAAAAAGAAAGACAGTTCCTACCTTTAAAGGAGATCACAGTCTAATGGGGGAAGACAACACACAAGAGGAGATTGAAAAGCTTGAGGAAGAGAGGAAATCACTGGTAGGGACCCAGAAGGTGAGGAAATAATAGAAAAAACCAAAGGAATGAAGCTGGGGTGGTGGAGAGTAATTAAATGATGGCTGGCCTGAGTGCTGTGCTTAAATAGAAGTTTTTTGGGGAACTCATCCACAGGGTACTGATGTGGTGAAAGAACAAAGGATGATGAGATTTTGCCCAATGATGAAGTTGTTGATGATGAGTTCTTTAGGGCATGAGGGAGAAGTCCAAATGACAACATGACTCAAAATTCAGCCCAAGTCTAATTAAATGCTATAAAAGAGGCGTGATCAAAATGTTAGCAAAACAAGAGCTATCACCTCTGGCAGGGGGAATGAAGGAAGGTTTGTGGGAAGAGGCTACATTTGAGTCAGACCTGCATTATCTTGTACTGAGCTCTATTTTTTTTCCCCTCACAAATTCGAGACAGCCCTTATTTGGATTTTAAGTTTCCCCAGCTCAAGAACATATCTTCTCTTTCCCTTACATGCACATAGCAGGTGCTCAAACAAGACTTGCTGAGTTAGCCCAGTCTCATCAATTGCCTCTTTCCCAGTCACCCACAGTACTTTGTGCTTGGGAAGTTGCCAAAGTATTTGATTTCATATTCTACATTCTCTCTACTGGTGCCTCCCAGGGCCAAGAAGGAGAACTTGGGAAACAATAGCAGTGCCAGTAAAGTCTGTACTCATTTGAAACCCTTTGCCAATGCCACCTGCTAGAGAACTTCTCATTCAGCCCGATGAGGCAGTATCTGGGGTTTTGCACTTTTCTTTGGCCTTTAAACTATAGGGAAAACCCCACTGGATTCAAGCTCAGATGAGAAGCTACATACAGAAGACACATATGCACCAACAATAGGCCACAGTTCTTTAGCATTTTATTCTCCTTTTAAAAGCTCTCTAGCATTTTAAGTTTGATAAAAAATCTTTCTGGAAACTCTGTGAGGTAGAGAATGCAAACATTATCATCCCCATTTTCCAGATGATGAAACCAAGGTATCTCAGGGAACCTAGTCAGTAACTCTGTATGTAGTCCATTTATTCTGCATATTTCTCCAGCCTCTGAAGTACTGTCTAGCTCTCTTTTTAAAGGCCAAATCCAGGAGGTATGAAATAGCTGGGATTTACTAGTCATCAATCATCAGTCTTCAGTCACCATCAATTCTGAATCAATCCATAATAATACTCAGGGTAAGGTGAGTTAATATCCCTTTTACAGAGTTAACCTTGTCAAACAAATTTCACACCTTGTTAAAGAGACATAATCAATGCCAGAACAAAGAACCACATCATGGGATAGAGCATCAGGAACCGTAGAAGACTGAAATACTATTTGCTGCTCCTTTCATGGCATCACCGCTTAAGGAAGCACAAGTGTCTTCTGACACACTTACCCAATATTTGGTTACCTTTGTGGTCTCATGGAAAGGGAACAAAAGACTCAATCTCCCCAGAATACCTGCTCTGTCCTCATCAGTTGCTGTCATGTTGCCAGAAAATTCCAACATTAGATGCACTCCCCAAGGGCCCATCTCCCCACACTTTGAGCTGATAGAACTTTTGCAATCAAGTTCTATTCCCCAGAGGGGACAGAGCTGTCACAACACCCTCCTCCTTTCCCACAGCGCCTTCTCATAGATGAGGAGAGTAGGACACAATGACAGTTTGGCTCATTTGACCAGGATCTGCCAGTATTTGGTGCCTGAGGAGCAGGAGGAGGGAAGAAGGGCAAAAATATGGGTAGAATATGGGTAAAAAAAAGTATGATCTATGATAGAGCTGTATTCATTCTCTGTGGCTTTCCCACTCAGAATGCTGAGAGTTGAATTCTCTAAAGTTAGAATTTTAGGAGATTTCCTAGCTGTCTGAAGAGACCTTAGGATAAGGAGATCCAAGAAAAAAAATTAACTTCTGGTTGAATGTAAGTCTTCTCTCTCTCTCCTTCCTCTCCTTGGATTCTGCCTCAGATACCTTTTGAGCTGCAAATAGTGAAATATTAGGATAAAAAAACCACTTTAGCAAATGAGAAGGAGATACTCCTTAATGGACTTGAATGATGGCAGGAAGCCCCTTGGAAAAATCATAATGGATTTATTAGGGTCAGGAATCAGAGTGATCATACAAGCTCTAGACCTAAAAGAGATCTACTCAGGAAGAAACCAAGGCCCAGAGAAGGGAAATGATTTATCCATGCAAGGAATTAGATTCAAGGCAGATTCCTCTCTCTCTGGCTTCATACACAGTGCTCTTAACCATACATCACACTGTCTGCATGGTGTGGGTAGACAGGGTGGAAGAGGCATAAGCTTTCCCCACTATGCTGGGAGAGGTTGTGGGAAAGATGGTGGGTGGGGAAATATTACTGCTGATTGTAGGCACTAGAGCAGAACAGTGTCTAGGAAATATTTAATTTAAGGCAAAAATAGTTGGGGGAGGGCAGGGGATGGTGCAGGGAAAAATCCAGTGTGCATGTATGTGTGTGTGCGTGTATGTGTGTATGTATGGCTGGTGATATTGTGCTGGTAGAAGGGATAGTTAATACCTCAGAGATACTCTGTACCCCTGAGAGGAGACTTAGAGAAGATGTGTCTCCAGAAACTGGGCATCATAATGAGAGAGGTCTTCCCTCACACATACCAGATTTCTTGGTAACGAAGGTCAATAAAGCATAAGGCAAAGGAACAGAGGTCCTTCCCTTCTGAGAGTAAGCCCTCAGATGCTGGTGGTGCCTTGGACAAAGTTCTGGTTGCCCTGTCCTGGTTCCTGTTCTGTATCTGGGCTCTGAGTTTGATTTTTCCTTTTAGGCTGTTGCCACCAAGTCACCAGTGAAGAGACCCCTAAAGCACAAGTCTTAACTCATCATGCCTTTTTTTGATTATTCTGGGACTGAGGAAGAGGAAGGGTGGTTAAGGGTAACAGAATTACATTCTAGTCATGTTTCTATTCTTAGAGTCTCCTAAGAATGTGACTGTCCCTGAAATTTTTCTGTGACCCCTCAACTTCTCCTTCATGGTACCTCAAGGATTTCTGGGATACTTGCTTTATAACAAAACCATCAAGCCCTAGTTTTTTGCTTCTGTTCCCCCCAAACCCACAGATGTTTTCTTTTTACGGATCAGAGAAGTGAAAACAAACTTTTTCCTAGTCCATCCTCTGTTCACATCCCTAGGGGTATATATATTACCTTTTTCTTGCTCCCCTGCAGCCCCCCTTTTCTTTCTACAGTCCTTCCCCTGTCGATACACAGACTATTTTCACTCATCAATTCTTGGTGGGGATTTTTTTTCTCCTTTGACTGTTTTCTCCTTTAGACAGATAATAAATAAAGCTGTTTGCCAAGGTCATTTTTTACTTTGTCGCAGTGCAGGTAAGGGATTGTTAAATTATATACATAGATATATAGATATATAGATATATAGATATCCACAGGCCCAGTTACTTTTCACTTTCTTGGTGGCTCTGGGATGAGCAGGGCTGGGCTCAGGAGGGGCATCTGACTCCCACCTCCACACATTTCAAATTGACTGGAGATATAAGGGCTGGAGAAGGGAGATGTTTTGCTACAATTCTTTCCTTGGAAAAAGGAAGAATGGGGAGAAGGGAGGGAGGCTTCTTTTACTGGTAAAGACAAATGGGTTCTGGCAAATGCTTTGCCTCAGCTCTCTAACTGAAGGCTGGGGATGGCCTGAGCCTGGGAAAAGTGGAGTGGGCCATGATCAAGGAACACTTCTAAGGCTGAATGGATTTAGCCCACTCTCTAGTTCTTTTCCTAAGGGAGAGGAAGGGTTGGCAGGCAGAATTCATTCCAAATAGCAGAGGGGCTCACAATCATTTTTATTTTGCCGATGTGTGTGTTCTTAGTTAGTTAGATAGTTCAAAAATCATTTTATGTTTGTCCTGGGGATATAGTCTTTGATACTTTTTAAAAAGCAGATTTACCTTTCTAATTATATTTGTCTCAGGGTAATGTTAAGAATAATTTTTATTCCCTGAGCAAAAACTGATGATGGGAGGTGGTTGAGAAGCATCTTGAATGTAAAGAGTGAGAAAGTTGAGCTAGGATTTTAAAATTTTCTATAGGTCATGTAAATTCCATTCATACCAATTTAAGAAGCATTTATTAAGTGGCTACTGTGTGCTCAGCATTGTGCTAGTCCCTGGGGTAAGACAAAAATGAAATCAGTGTCTGTCCTCAAACAATCAACATGAATTTGAAGTGCCTATTTTGTTCATTTTGTTAGATGCTAGGGATGAAAACACAACATTGAAACAATTTTCTGGCCTCAAGGAGCTTAGAGTGGGGACCGTGGTGGGAAAAAGACATTGGGCACTTAGAAAGATCTATAACTACCTAAAGAATAGATACAAGATAATTTGATTCTGGACAGTTAGGCTAGAAAGTAAGACTAGAGAACTTCCTGAGAGAAAGGTCAGATAAGGGCACAAGGAAGAGAGATATAGAATTTCATCCTTCCAGTCACCCAGATTCACAGCCTCAGTCTTCTCTGTCTCCTGCTCCTCTTGCTCCTCCTTCTCCAATTCAATCAATTATTGAATCCTGTGGTGCTACTTCCCATAGCATCCCTCCACTCAAAGGGATACTTCCCTAGGCCATGGTGCTTATCTCTTGTGACCATTGCAGTCACCTGTTAGACTCCTTGCCTTATTTCTGGGCTCTCCCTTCTCTAATCCATCCTCTACACAGCTGCTAAAAGGATCTTCTTCCCTATACCAAGATAAATTCAAAATGGGTCAATGACTTAAATATAGGGAATGAAATCATGAATAAATTAGGTTAACATAGAATAGTATACCTGTCAGATCTGTGGGAAAGGAAGGAATTTATGATCAAGCAAGAGATAGAGAACATTACAAAATATAAAATGAATGATTTTGATTATATCAAATTAAAAAGTTTTTGGAACAAGAAAAACCAAAATTAGAAGGAAAGCAACAAACTGGGGAAAACTTCTTTATAACAAAACTCTCTGACAAAGGTTTAATTTCCCAAATATATAAGGAACTAAGTCAAATTTACAAAAAGAAAAATCAAGCCATTCCCCAATTGACAAATGGTCAAGAGATATGGATAGGCAATTCTCAGATGAAGAAATTGAAACTATCAATAATCACATGAAAAAGTGTTCTAAATACTTCCTGGTTAGAGAAATGCAAATAGAAACAACTCTGAGATACCACCTTACACCTAGCCAACCGGCCAATATGGCAGCAAAGGAAAATGATAAATATTAGAGGGGATGTGGCAAAATTAGGATACTACTACACTGCGGGTGGGGTTGTAAAATGTAAAAAAATGCACATTCTGGAGGACAATTTGGAACTATGTCCAAAGAGTTTTAAAAGAATGCCTACCCTTTGATCCAGCCATACCACTGCTGGGTTTGTATCCCAAAAAGATAATAAGGAAAAAGACTTGTATAAAAATTTTTGTAGCCGCTCTCTTTGTGGTAGAATTGGAAAATGAGGAGGAGTCCATCAACTGGGGAACAGCTGAACAAATTGTGGTATCTAATTGTAATGGAATATTATTGTGCTGAAAGAAATGATAAACTGGAGGATGTTTATGTGAACTGGAAAGATCTCCAAGAATTGATGCAGATTAAAGGAGCAGAAACAGGAGAACGTTGTACACAGAGACTGATACATTATGGCATAATTGAATGTAATAGACTTTTCTACTAGTAGCAATGCAATGATCCAGGACAATCCAGAGGAACTTGTGAGAAAGAAAACCATCCATATCCAGAAAAAGAACTGTGGGAGCAGAAACACACAAGAAAAACAACTGTTTGATCACATGGGTCGATGGGGATATGATTGGGGTTTTGTTATTAAAAGATCACTTGATTAAATATAAATAACATGTAAATACATTTTAACAATGACACATGTATAAATAACCCAGTGGAACTGCTTGTCAGCTCCAGGAGGAGGAAGAGAAGAGGGGTGGGAAAAAATCATGAATCATGTAACCATGGAAATATATTCTAAATAAATAAATTACAAAAAAAAATAAATAAAATGATCTTCCTAAAACATAGCCCAAATATTCCAATGGATCCTTTCAAATTAAAATGCAAATACAATACAAAGCCTCACATAGAACTGCAAGGTCCTTGAGGGCATAGGTCTATTTTTTAGGCCCATTTATATAGCTAAGTGGTTCAGTGAATACAGTCTTGGACCTGGAGTTAAGAAGTCCTGAATTCAAATACTGCCTCAGATATTTACTATGTGTAAATTAACTGGATAAGACACGCAACCCCTGTCTGCCTCAGTCTCTTCACATATAAAAAGAGGATAAAAATAATACCTACCTGGGTTGTTGTGAGAATAATTAGGTGGTACAATGGATAGAGTGATGGGCCTAGAGTCAGAAGACTTATCTTCTTGAGTTCAAATTTGACCTCAGACAATTACTAGCCATGTGATCTTAAGCAAACCCTGTTGGCCTCAGTTTCCTCATCTGTAAAATGAGCTGGAGAAGGAAATGACAGTGTCTTTGCCAAGAAAACCCCAAATGGAGTCATGAAGTATAAGACACGACTTAACAACAACTCCTGGGCTGTTGTGAGAATAACCTGAAATTAAGTACTATATGTTTTTGTGGAACCTAACTTAAAACCCTGCACATATTAGGTGCATAAGAAATGCTTGTTGAAATGAATTGTGGGTTCATTGTGGGTCTTGCCCCTACATTTTATATGTGACGTTTGGTAATTCCCTTAACCTTCCCAGGCCTCAGTTTCCTCATGAGTAAAATGAAAGCATTGGACTAGTTGGCCTCTGTGGTCTCTTTCTGTTCTACAGCTATGATTCTCTGACTTAGCTGCAGTCCTCTGAGGCAAGCATGGATGGATGAGTGCACGGAGGGATGGAGGGATGGATGACCTCTCCTAGACCCTCTCAGTTCTAGGACACTGTGCTGGGGCCGGAGACCTGCCTGCCTTAGGCAGCACCTCATGCTGAGAGCCCAGGCAAGCTGCATCAGCTGCAAAGTGAGACTGAGGCTACGGGCACAGTGGGGCAGCTAGTGAAAAATAACAACAGGAAGAACAAACAGAATAACCACAGACACACACACACACACAGACATGCACAGATACACACACACACAGAGATACAGACACACACACACACACATAGACAGAAAGATACCCAGGCACAGACACACACAGACACATAGATACACACACAGATACAGACACAGACACACAGACACACACAGATACAGAGCACACCCAAACACATACACAAACAGATGCCTAGACACACCCAGACACCCAACAACATATACAGAAACACAGAGATACAGACACACACAGACATATGCACATAGACAGACACACACACAGACACACATATACACCCAGACACAGAAACATACACACACACAGACACACAGATATACATCCAGACACAGGAACAATAGGTGCACACACAGACACACACACACAGACACACAAACACAGATACATATATACACTCAGACATAGAAACATAGGTGCACACACAGACACACACAGATACACAGACACAGACACACACAGACATACAAACACAGACACACAGATATACACTCAGACACAGAAACATAGGCGCGCACACACACAGACACAGAGACACACACAGACACACACAGACACACAGATATACACAGATACAGAAACATAGACACACACACAGACACACAAACACAGACACACAGATATATACCCAGATACAGAAACATAGGCGCACACACACAGACACATAAACACAGACACACAAATATACACTCACACACAGACATACACACACAGACACACACAGAAACATACACATACAAACACCCAGACAAACCCAGACACAGACATACACCCAGACTCCCAGACACACAGACATGTACACACACACACACACACACACACACACACACACACACACACACACTTTTTCTCCAGAAAACTATAAAGGATAGCATGGATGGCTACAAAACTGCCTTTTGGAGTTAGCATAATGTTCTATGCTATTTTACTGCTTTGATAAGGCCTGACCAGGGGGAATACAGTCTCTCCTCGGAAGTCTCATCTCTTGAGAATTCTTCCTAGAAATTCAGCCACCATGAAGTTCACTCACTGGGGGTTTTTCTCTGCTCTTGTGCCTGCAAGAATCTGAAAAGGGACTGGTTCTTAGAAGCCAGGTTTCACCATCCATGTTTATAGCTTGTTGCTCATTCATTTCAGTCATTTCCAACACTTCAGGACCCCATTTGGGATTTTCTTGGCAGAGAATTGGAAGTGGCTTTGCCATTTCCTTCTCCAGCTCATTTCACAGATGAGGAAACTGAATGAAGCAAACAGGAGAAAGTGACTTTCCCAGGATTGCACAGTTAGTATATGAGGCTGGATTTGAACTCAGGTCTTCTTGACTCTGGGACCAACACTATGCCCTTTGTGCCATCTAGCTCCCCACGTTCAGTTAAGCACTTGTAATCAATCAATCAATCAATCAATCAATCTTTCAATAGTATTTAAGTGCCTATTATGTGGCAGGCACAGTGCTAGCTGCTGGAGGTACATTTCTTTCCTCAATTACACATTCTGTCTGAGGAAATGATAGCAAAGCATAAAAGTATATATATCACCCCCCAAAAAGGATATATTATGCACTGTATCTACCTACTTCCTCTACACAGAGAAACTCAGGTACTGGATATCTGGTTTTGGACATGGAGCACAAGGGCTTGGTGGTGACTAATTTCAAGCCAATCCAAATCCCTTGGTTTCTATGGACATATGCAGTTGCCTTCAATAGTAGCTTCATGTCCTTCAGAGACCCGGGGACAAGTCTGACCTCCCAGCTCTGTCCTACCTCATGTTAGACCACAGATCTCAAGCTGGGTGCCTCTTCTAACATCAGTCTTATTTGATTATGAAATAGGAATATAGATTGTTCCTTTGTATAAAATAATGGAAAGGGTACTTCATAGGGAAGAAGACTTGGATTCAAGTTTTGGCTCTATTGTTCATCAGCTGTGTGACTTAGAATGTCTCTTTTTGCCTCTGAGTCTCAATTTTCTCACCTATAGTGAACAAATTGAGATAGATCTCCCAGGTTCCTTACAGCCTTTATATTCTATTCTCCTAGTTGCTTCATGTCAAGTACATAGACATCCAAGGGGACTATGGCACGGTTATAGATGATGAAAATCTGGATATTTTCCCTTGGGATCACCATCAGAGAGACTCCCAGAGAGAAAAATGCCCCCAGAGGCTATACTGGACTGCCCTGAGGTCAAGTTACTCCAGACACTCTGTAGCATGTGGGATATGTGACAGTGGATCACAGTCTATGTCCTGGAGCACATCAGCTTTGGATTCATAGAATCTGAGTTCAAGGTCCAGCTCTGTCTCTTACTATATTAAGGACTGTCCCTCTCTAAACTTGGACAAGTAATTTAACCTCCTTGAGCTTTAGTCTCCTCATCAGTGGAATGAAGAGATGAGTCTGCATGGTCTCTGAGGTCCCTCCTAATTCTTGGTCTATGATCCAATGATTGTCCAAACCAAATCAGTCTGAAATGTGATGTACAGAAAGCTGTTCTGTTTTTTCAATAAAGCAAATTATTTAAGTGTTTCCAATAAGAACATGATCAGTATAACAAAGTATGCTAATTATGAAATTCAGAGTAGCACAGTATTTCAATACTGAAAGAATAAAAGATATGAATAATTTTTAGTAGCAGACATACCAAGAGGATTTGAACTCAATATCTTAAGAAACAGAAAATTTCTTTATGTAATAGCCAAGGGCCATTTGGTCTTGTAGATACAAAGAAAGCTTGATAAAGTGAGGATAGCTTGCTACCGAGTCTACTGAGGTTAAATCGGCATGAACAATTCTCATCTTTTATTCTCTCAGCACTGGGCAATCACTCCATCTTCAACATTTAATTATCATTACCAACCCAGAGCAGACTGCACTTTTATCTCCCCTAATTCCTCAAACGTATGGACACACACATAGAGATATGGAAAATGATAGCAATGGTATGGATAATAGGGTGAGCCAGAGAGGACAGATGTCATAGACAGCCCTGTAACTGTGAAAGACTGATCACACCTGGAAGTCTTAAAACTGCCCATATGCGTCAACCAAAGACTTCTGCCATTGGCAACCGAGATTCTACATAACCTTTTGGTCACTGCTTTGTTTGGACAATGTTCTTCAAGTAAGCAGACCTTGAAGTCAAGAAGACTCAGATTTAGATTCTGCCTCAGATTCTTACTAGCTGTGTGACTCTGAGCCAAGGACCTAATCTTTTTCATCCTCAGTTTCCCCATCTCTGAAAAATGGAGATGAGACCTGGGATTTAACTGCCAGATGAAGAAAGACCCTTTACAAATAAATGCATATTAGCACCTTCTCTATATCTTAGCATCTTAGAGTTGCCTAGAGCAGTGGTGTCAAGCATATTGGTCACGTGTGGCTCACAACAATCCAGGGTATAGCCCTAAACCAGATTAAAATGTAATTAGGAAGTATTTAACAAAAGAAATAAAAATATAATATACCCTAGGAAATACTACAGTTTAGAATGGTGATGGCAAACCTATGACATGCGTGTCAGCCTTTTTCGATGACATGGGGCCGCCTGCTAAGGATGAAACATTTGCTGTAGTGTAGTATAGACACTCTATGCACTATAGATTATAATTCTACCTATATTAATTTACCTATTTTGGTTTATGAAATATAGTTATATATTATAATTATACATTTTTGTTATTTAAACTATAAATATCATGAAATTATGGTTTTTTTCTTGAAGTGACACACCACCTGAATTATGCTCAGTTTTTTGGCAAATTTTGACACACCAAGCTCAAAAGGTTGCCCATCACTGGCATCTAAGTGAATATGTAGTCCAGAGGGACTCTTATGTATGACTTAGTGGCCTCCATTTCTATTTGAGTTTGATGCCACTGGCCTAGAATACTGTGAGGCTGACGCTGACAATGTGTATTAGAAGTAGCCTTCCTGTGTCTGAGAGCAGCTCTCTAGCCACTCCACCACTTCTTGTTGGCCAGTTATTTCAGTTGTGTCTGAATCTTCATGACCCCATTTGTGGTCTTGACAAATACTAGAGAGGTTTGTCATTTCCTTTTCCAGACCATTTTACAGATGAGGAAATGAAGGCAAACCAGGTTAAGTGACTTGCCTGAGGTCACACAGCTAATAACTATTTGAGATTTGAACTCAAGAAGATGCATCTTCCTGATTCTAGCCTAGCACTCTATCCTTTGCTCTAACTAGCTGCCCCACCACTACATCATATTGTCCTTCAATCTGTGAAATGAGGATGATTGCGCCAATCCCACTAGACTTTGGTGGGGATTGAATGAGATGATAAAACACTTTATATAAACCTTGAGATGTAATATAAATTTAGGTGTCTATCATTTTATTATCCTGTATTCCATGGAGTCTACTTAGAACATCCATGATTAAAAGTAACTGTCATCTGTATTTTTTTTGGAGTCTCTAGTCTAGATCATCTGATAGGATCTCATTGCAAGATACTTAACATGTGGTGAGTCACAGAACATTTTCTAGGAAGTTCTAAGATACTTAAGTTAACACTCCAATGTAATAGTTCTGGTGTCATGAGGACTAAGGACATTCCACTCTCAGAACACTGCCATATTCAATCCAACAATTCAGTTACAGAAAAAAAAGCAACAACAAAAATCACTTACAAAGTAATTAAGAACCTCCTATATTTGTGGCTGCTAGGTTACCCAAGTAGATAGAGCATCAAGAAGACCTGAGTTCAAAAGTCGCTTCAGATACCAGCTGTGTGACCCTGTGCAAGTCACTTCACCATGTTTGCCTCAGTTCCTCATATGTAAAATGGGCTGGAGAGGGAAATGGCAAACTACTCCAGTATGTCTGCCAAGAAAATCCCAAACAGGGTCATAAAGAGTCAGATACAACTAAAATGATTGAATGACAGCAGCAACAATATTTGTGGCTGATGAATAAGATACTGTCCCTATCCTGATTAAACTTACAAAATGCTAGAGAGGCACAATTCACAGAAATACTTTATATAAAGGGGACTCTGAAGAAGACTGTGATCATTGCATGGGAGCAGTAGTAGCAAAATATTAGGAGAGATATAGGGTCTCTCTCGCCCTCTATTTCTCTGTCTCTGTCTCTGTCTCTGTCTCTCTCTGAAACACACACACACACACACACACACACACACACACACACACACACACACACACACATACAGACATCCCGGATATATCTCAAGGAATAATTCTCTTTATCTAACTGCGCCTCAATCTTTTTGGTTTTTTAACCTTCTCCCGCCTATGCTTCCCAAACAGTGTAGCAATTGCCCAACAAGACAGGAATGATCTGATTGTCCTCTACACTGTAAAGCATGCCTAGAGGTTCCTCTTTGCAAATAACTTTGGGGACCTGATGGGGGATTTTGACTGTGTTTATGCCAGCCTTGCTCTGTTCCCTCTCCTCTTGTCTTCACTCTAGGAGGTGCATGGAACAAGTGGAAAAAGACAGGAGAAACTGGCAGCTCCACCACTCTGACTGTAATCGATGGATGCAGTATATTTGATGGTCTTTGGCTTCCTCTCATTTCACAGAATTCTCTGCAGCTGGAGATGCCACTCCCCCTCCCCGTCCAGTTGGACTTTCTGCATCTCCCAGGAGACAGAGCAATTTTGCACAAACAAGCAGGGAACAGCTGGGGTGGGGCCAGACAAGGTGTTACCTAGGAGCTCTCAGGGATTAGCTCTTTCTGCCCCTCTTACAAGAATGTTTTCAGGCCACACTTTTATATCCTTTGACATTTGGGTTCCTGCTGTGCTCCAGAGACCAAGGAAATCTCAAGGAATCAAACCAGGTTTTCCCTTATACTAAAGTGAACCAAGCTCAGTGATCAGTCTTAGAGACCTCCTGGGGAGACCAGCTAGGGAGAGAGAGTACACATCACCCAGTGGGGGGTGAAGAACAATGCAGAGAAAGAACCAAATAAAGACTAAACTCTATAGCTCATGCTGCATGGCCCTCCCCAGTCAAGCTGCTCTCTACAAGACCAACATTATTTCCCACTATTTTATTTAATGGTGACAGAGTGCAGTAGAGAGGGTGTTAAATTTGAGATCAGTGGACCTCAGTTTGAGTTCTAGTTCTGTCACTTACTATCAGGATGGCCATGGCTCTTCATCTCTCTCTACTTCAGTTTCCTCATCTATAAAGTGAAGAGGTTGTCCCCAAACCCCCTTCTTGCTCCAAATTTAGGATCCTACAATCTGATTTTAATAGGTATGCTCTTGGTTAAAACTGGACCGCCTTAATCACATCCAGCATAAGGAGACAGAGAGAGACAGAGAGAGAGACAGAGGGAGAGAGAGAGAGAGAGAGAGAGAGAGAGAGAGAGAGAGAGAGAGAGAGACAGAGGGAGAGAGAGAGAGAGAGAGAGAGAGAGAGAGAGAGAGAGA
>NC_058131.1:367064001-367114339 GCF_016433145.1 Gracilinanus agilis
TCTCTCTCTCTCTCTCTCTCTCTCTCACACACACACACACACACACACACACACACACACACACACACACACACACAGATACAGGATAAAGCCCAGGAAATAATTCTCCTCAAAATGCTGATCCATCTGTGTGTTGTATCCTTTTTCCTCCCACTGGCTGGATAGTGGGAGGGCAGCATGTTTCGAAAGCAATGTACTGTTGTCCCTCCAAGTTATTAGTGATCTGATGAATAAAATTTATTTTTGCAAATGACTTGGGAGTCATTTGAAGGGGACTTATATGAAATTTAGGCTGGCAAAAGCAGGTGGGAGCCAGATTGTAGAGGATTTTAAAATGCCAGGCTATGGATTTATATTTTATCCTACAGGCAATGGGCAGGAGTGTCCCTGATTGTTTATAATAATTTTCAAAGCATTTGCATTTCATTGAAGAACACCAAGAGTTCCAAATACTTCTTAATCCAAATGAATGAATGTCCAGTGGGATTTTGGAGCCCAGGGAAAGACTTAAATAGTTTCTCAGATCTGTAATCTCACTGATATGGACAGATTGTCAGGAGCAGGATTTTGTAGAATAGGACTGTGAAAGGCAGTATGGGAAATAGTTCTGACCACCATCTCCATCCCTATCACATGTGTAGGGAGGTAATCCTCTGTTCTGCCTCCATATAAGGCTGACCTTGCCAGTGCTACACATACCCAGTACAGAGGTCCATACCTCTGAGAAAGGAGGACTACGAAGAGATAAGCATGGTTCAATTTAGCATCTGACCTCCTGCTACATGTTAGAATCGGTGTAGTATGGTGGGAAGAGCACTAAATCTTGGAGTTGAGATTCGGATTGGAATCTCAATTCTCCTAAATATTGTTTATTTAATTTGGGATAAGCCCCATCCTCTCATAGGCCTTAGTCTCCTTCAGAAATAAAATGGGATGTGGGGGGCAGCTGGGTGGCTCAGTGGATTGAGAGCCAAGCCTGGAGATGGGAGGCCCTAAGGTTCAAAACTGGCCCCAGACATTTCCTAGCCGTGTGACATGAACAAGTCACTTAATCCCCATTGCATAACCCTTACTGCTCTTCTGTCTTAGAACCAATACCCAGTATTGATTCTAATACGGAAGATAAGGGTTTAAAAAAAAAAAAAGAAAAAGCAAGGAAAAAATGAGAGGGGAAGGGACCAGGGGACACTGGAAACTGCTAAGACTAGAATCATGGAACCTGAGTACAAATCAATCCTATATGATCTTGGGGAAGTCAATGAACATTTGGTCTCAGTTTTCTCATTTATAAAACAGAGAGTTGGATAGGAAAGAAAACAGAGTTTGGAGTCAGAGAGCCTGAGACAATTACCATCTATGCAACCTATTATGGGGAAAAACTAAATAACTAAATAATCCTCCTCACAACAAACCATAGGCAAGTAAATGAATCTCATTAGGTTTTAGTTTGGGACCGTCAGGTGGTGCAATGGATAGAGTTCTTGGCCTGGAGTCAGGAAGACTCATCTTCCTTCATTAAAATTTAGCCTCAGACACTACTGTGTGACCCTGGGCAAGTCTCTTAACCCAATTTGCCTCTTTTCTGCAAAATGAACTGGAGAAGGAAAGGGTGAACCATTTCAATATCTTTGCCAAGAAAACCCCAAATGGGGTTGTGAAGAGTCAGACATGATGGAAAAAGGCCAAACACAAGCCCTTAGTTTCTTCAGCTATAAAGGGAGGTAGGACTCGGGGTGGGGAGGGGGCTCTGAGGTCCCTTCCAGCCCTGGATACGTGAGCTGAGCTGATGAGGCTGGGATCAGATAACTTCTCAGGTCCCTTTTCCCATAGAATCCTCTGACTCTGTGATCTCGGTTTCCCCTAAGATCCCCTGAGGGAGATCAGAAAATGCCAGCGTTCACACATGGGAACCTTGCGCTGATCACAGGTACCTAGTCACGGAGGTCTGACAATCCTATGACTGGACACAGCCTGGGCTGCTCACCCTCAGCCGCTTGAGGTGTGTGTGTGTGTGGGGGGGGGGCAGGCAAAATGCAAAGCCAGTAATCAACCCCCTGATATGCTAACACATTCCCCTCACTCCCATCAAGGCTCCCTCCCTTCTCTCTAGCACCATCCCATTCCCAAGAGAAAAAAACGTGCTGATGAGATTCAGAAAACGCCCCCACCTCTCCGGCACTCGTTCTGGGGCCCCAGGAAAGGGGGCTTTTAATAGGGTTTGGCTGTGGCTCTAGCTGGCTCAATGATGCCTGTAGATTTAGTCAGAGAAACACATGGCAAAAAGGTCACGCGCTCCAAAATTAACAGGAGGAAAAACTGCCAATAGGAAAGGATTTGCGTAGAATTTTCATGGGGAGCTTCCTTCCCAAGCATGTGATAAAGAATCCTCGAGTGACTCCTGGGCCCTGGCCCTGTGCACTTAGAATAAGCTGGTTATTATCTGCTCCTACTGTCAGAGGGCTCTGTGCCTGGTAGGAACTCCAGACAATGATGTCTTCATTTAAAAACCCGGGGCAAAGCCGTGCCTTCTACTTGTCCTCTTCTCTTTCTTCCTTCCTCTTGCTCTGTAGCCCCCCACCCCCAGCCCCCTTCTGCCATTTATTGACAAAGTCAGCTCCCACTATATCGTGAGGCAAAGAATACATCTCAAAGCTGGCCGGTCCGGCTCTTTGGAACATAGCTCTCTTGATAGGAAAATTTCATTATATACAAAGGATATTTTAGCCGTAATGAAAAGGCACTGGAGTGGGAAAGCGTGGAGGTCAGGGTAATTCTAGTTTTAACTCTGCCACCGGAGCAGTAATAACAATTTTTGCACCCTAGGCAGAGCAGCTCAAACCATAATGCCTGGGGCAAATGGCACAAAATCCTGTCTCAAGGCCATTGCTGGGGACGCTGCTACTGGAGGTTAAGGTTAGGCCAGGGAGGGAGTTCACTAGGGGTATAACCACCCACCATGGAGTGGGAGTGGGCCATCTGGTAATTTCCTATTTTAATTAATTCTTGCTAATTAGGTTCGGTGATCTATTATTTCTACTGCTAAAGGACTGTCAGTGTCATCCATACCCTTTAAATACTGTATTCTGGATCAAAATTCTAGTTATTTCTAATTCCTTCGTCTTCCATTAGCTAACTGATAAACTTTATTATTTTTATTCATTTTTGATTTTTAAAAAATTAATTTAATTAATGAATTTAAAATATTTTCCCATGGTTCCATGATTCATGTTCTTTCCCTCCCCTCCTCCTTTCCCCCTCCCACAGCCAACGAGTAATTCAACTCAGTTTTACATGTATCATTGATCTGATCCACTTTAAGAAGGTCGTTTTATCTTGGGGTCTCCTGGACCTCATAAATATAATGAAGCATTTGGATTTGAGCATGACTAAAGTCTCTTCCATTTTCTGAGACTCTGACATTAAGGTAGGGGGATAGAAGGAAGCCAATCACTGAATTTCGTGGAATGTCAAATAGATGTGCAAAGAACTCTTTCTAACTTGGAAGAATATCTGGGACCCAGAAAAAGCCTCCAGGCTAAGTCCAGGGGCCTAGAAGATGGCTACTCCTATAATACCAGACAAAAGCAATGTGGACAAAAATTGGATTTTAAGTTTGAAGTCCAGGATTTGAATCCCAGCTTTTGGTGTTTACTACTTATTTGATCTAGAACAAATTATTTTATCTCTTGGAATCTTAGTATTCTCATCTGTAAATTAAGGGAGTCCATCTCAATGTTTTAAATTTAAAAGAATAGTTTTAAGGGATTATAGTATATTCTTTTTCTTAAACATTTATTAATATTCGTTTTTAACATGGTTACATGATTTATGCTCCTACTTTCCCCTTCTTCACCCCCCGCCCCCCCCCATGCCGACGCCCATTACCACTGGTTTTATCATGTGTCATTGATCAAGATTATAGTATATTCTTAAAGCTAGAATATACTGTAATCCCTTAAAACTATTCTTCCTCCCCCTCAGGATTCAGGCACAAGTGCTGTATTTATGTGGCAGAGACTGTGGGAAATGAGACATGGAAGTTGGGGGTCAGGGTCATACCTATATGTTTTCTCTGGGCAATGTGATATCCAGCATAAGAAAAGAACCCTTTTGGACCTAGAGGCTTAATTTCCCCTAGTGAAGGGAACTACAGCCTGGCTTTGAGGTCAAAGGTGTATGTATATAAATATAACCCTACACCCACATCTTCCCTCACATATTAGCACATCTTTCTGTTTATCTATCTATCTGTCTGTCCATCTATCTACTATCTGTCTGTCCATCTACCTATCTATTCTCTATCTACCTGTCTGTCCATCTCTCTTCTATCTATCCATCTGTCTTTCTGTCTGTCTGTTTATCTGTCTGTCTGCCTGTCAATCCATCCATCTATATGCATGTATAACATCCAACCATATTTGCTATGATATGATATATACATATATCTAGCAGTAATAATAATAATAATGGAAGTTAGTATTTCTATAGTTACTACTATGTGCTTGACAAGGATTACCTCATTTCATCCTCAAGCCAACTCTGGGAAGTTAGATGCTATTCTTTTTCCCATTTTACATTTGAGGAAACTGAGAAAAACAGAAGTTATGATAAAGTATCTGAGGCTAGATCTGAAGTCAGGTCTTCTTGATTCCAGGTACGGCTCCCTGGTCAAGAAAGGCCCCTAGAGAAGGGGTTTGGAGTCAGAAGACTCAGATTCAAGGATCTGCCATTTATGGGACTTGGTTTCATCATTGATAAATGGAAGAGACTAGATTAAAAGTCTCAATGGGCCCTTCAGTTGAATCACTTTATGTAAACATAAATATATGGGAAGAAGGCATAATATTAAATTCCTAATACTCTCTTGTGAATGAATTTACCTAATCCATTTTTGTGGTAACAAGGTGAAGTGACTAGAGAGCCTGCCTTGAAGTCAGAAAGATCTGGATTAAAATCTTGTCTCTGACATATACTGGTTGTGTGTCCTTGGGCAAGTCTTTGAACCCCTCAGTGTTCACAGGCAATGCTCCTTTGTTGTGGAAAAGGTGCTAAATGTGTACTGATAGAGACAGTTTCTGTATGTTTTATTGGTCTCACCAGTACAACACACATATACATAAACAAACAAGCAAACCCCCCTCAGAGGGGTCCCAGGATAAAGTATGCTATGATGGAGATGGGGCAGGAGAGATTCTGGAAGAAATCTGGATGTGGCTACAAGTAACTAATAGACAGAAATAGGCAGACTGAATACAAGCTTCATGTATCACAGTTCATACACCATCAATCAGTCAGTCACCTAGCATCAGCCTAATACAACCAAAGGCACTGGGAGATGGGCTCCCTTCCTAAACTCATCTTGGGGGCCTGGGAACCTATGCTACTGCACGAATCAGGAACCAGAGCCCTAACTCCTCTCTGGCACCAGCTCTGCATTTTCCAGCAGGCTCTGAATCGTGTAATTATCCATGCAATAATTATGCCTGGCAGAGAACTTGGGCTCTGCCGGAGGAAGAGTCCCTGGAGCATCTCCTGAAAGAGTAAAATCATTCTCAGCCCAGCTTCCAGGCAAGCTCGATGCTTGTCATGCCCCTGAAATCTGTCTTGGCTTCCTGATTTAAGATCAACCACTCATCCTCCCCCTTCCTCTGTCTTGCCTCCAATCCCCCACTACTGTAGAGTGGATTTGTTAGGAAGACTTGGGTTCAAATCCCACTTCAGACACTTGTGTGACCCCTGAGAAAGTCACTTAATTTCTCTTAGCCTCATTTTACTCATCTGTAAAACAAGAAGGTTGGATATGATGCTCTCTAATCTTCCAGCTGGACTGGCCTGGGGGTGGGTGGGGGACCACACAGTGAAGAGGCATCACTAGCTCTTTCCTGCATCTCCTAAGGATTTCTGGCTCCAGGAACAGCTTCTGGGTCTTTAACAGACTTAAGGGGCAGCAATCAGAGTGGGGGTGCCCTTGGCCTCTTTGCCCTCCTAACTCTGCCTAACTCTCCACTGGTGACTCCTCCGATGATCTGGCTCAGCTTTCCAGGTATATTTCCAAGATGAACAAAGCCTCCCCTAGGATTGCCTCCCACCTAGCAGGCCTCTTACATCTCTCAGGGTCCTATTTATAACCCCTGTTTAAAAAAAAAATCTATCAACTCTGAGCAAACAGCTAATCAGGTTACTTGGCCGCCTCAGGTCTTCCAATGTAATTATAATTCCTACTAAGGCACTGGTGAGTGTCAAACTCATTTCAGCTGCCTCTGCAGATGCAATAATCAAAGAGTCAGGATTCCTTTGTACCAAATCCCATACAGATGCTGCTTGCAAGGAAGTCTTTGGAGTGAGAAATCTTAAGAGCCAGGTTTCTTTCTCCACCCTCCCTCACTCATCACCTCCTGCTTTGCACCTCAGGGAGGTGGAGAAGGGCTGCTAGAATTTCCCTGGTGTGGCTAGAAGTCAGACCCAGTCTTCCATGCCTCCCAGAGATGCTCTCACTCCACAGAATGCCCTTTAATCATGGGTCTCAAGCAACACATACAGATGCGCTAAATGAGATCTTTAAGGCAAAATAAGATTTGAAAAAGAAAAGAAAAGGAAGAGAAAATAAGGGAAGCGTTCCCTCTGGTCCTTTGGTTTAGAAAGACATTATTTTTTTAGGGACCTAGAAATACACTGGACAGTCCTGAGGAGTCAAGTGAAATTCATTTGAATCCCCCTGAGACATTGGGAATGTATGCCACCCCGGCACAACCCTCCCTCTCGCCACCTTTCAGTTTTCTCTCTGGAAAACGAGAGGTTGGGCTCCGTTTCTTCCATCTCTAAAACTGTGATTCTGATTCTTGTTCTACGAAATCACAACCTGAGCCATGGAGAAAATATAGAGAGCACAGAATTGGCAATAGGCCAGCTTCCCTGGGTGGTAGTGTGGTTCATATTACTGGTTTAGGGAAGAAATGGTGACAGGGGATGGGATTTAAGGAATATCACCTTGTTAGAGTACTCAAGTACAGTCCCAGCATCCCACCCTGTCCTTCAGGGCTTATGCGACCTTCACAGTCTGAGGCTTGGCTTCTCATCTCTATAACTGAGTTCCCTTTTAAAGTGAAATTCTATGATGCTATGTATGATTCCTGATTTCCTTATTTCTACTAATGGAAAAAAAGATACTTTCTCAGTCACCCAAGCTCAAATTACTCAACCTAATCTGATCCTCCCTCTAGCTTGCTCTCCACATCTAAGTGATTGTCCAAGATGGTCAATTCTATGGCCCAAATGCTTCTACTTTCTTTCCATTCTCACTGTCACACCATTAGTTTGGGCTCTGATCACCTCTCATCTAGATTATTGGAGGAATAATCTCTTAGGAAGTCTTCTTGCCTCTTTTTTCTACCCTTTTCTACCCTTTTCTACCCTTGCCTCTACTTTCCACTCTGTACTTTTCCTTGCCCATCCTTATCTACCATAGAGACTATCAGGTCCTTCTCAGCTCTCATTTGGCCTCCTATTTGGTCTCCCAATTTGTCCTCCATACAGCCCACAAAGTACTTTTTCCCCCAAAGTGGTGCTTGGATCATACCACTAAACTCTGGTGGCTTCCTATCATCTCTAGAATTAAATATTAGTCTTCCTGTTTGGTACTGTAAGAGAGTAGATCTGTTCTGTTCCAATTATGCTAACTAGAGGGTATCCTGTACTCTCTACGAGAATATTGAAGGCCTCTGGGTCAATTGGGGGAATTTACTCACAAGAGGTCAGTTGTCTTGGGTGGCAGAAGATTAAAGTAACATCATGGTTCCCCACACCAATCCCACGTCAGGCCAGAAATTATGTAGAAATAGAACAAAGAAGGCATAGTGCCAGGCCTAGCTCAGGGTCCTGCACAAGTTTTCTCATGGTATAAGTTGGAGTTTCTTTTGCTGTTTACATTTACTTAAGGTAGTTTACATTCTGCTGTGGAGTCACAGGTCACGTTCTCACTCTACATTTAAATTTCTTCATGGCCTGGCTCATTCCTATTGTTCCAGTCTTCTTATGCTTTATTTCCAAATGTGAGATGCATTCCTCTTCACTTCTGCCTCTTTCAGGCCCCTGATTTCTTCCAGGACTCAGATAAAATCACATATTCTACATGAAATTATGTTTCTTTCTTGATAATATCAGCTTCTAGTCCCCTCCTTCTCCAAGCTACTTTGCATTCATCCTGTACATTTTTTGACATTTGGCCATGTCCAATTCTTCCCAACTCCCTAGATCACACTGTCTGGAAAGTTTTCTTAGCAAAGATACTGGAATGGCTTGCTATTTCCTTCTCTATTGGATTAAAGCAAACAGATTAAGTGACCTTACTCAGGGTCACACATGTTTGAGGTTGGATTTGAACTCGGGTCTTCCTGGTTCTAGGCCCAGCACTCTATCCAGTGAATCACCTAGGTTTTAATTTAATCACCTGGATTAAATGACTTGCCCAAGATCACACAGCTAGTAGGAGTCTGAGGTCATATTTGAAATCAGGTCTTCTTGATTCTAAACCCAGAGCTCTATCATTAAGTCATTTAGTTGTCTCATTTTATATAAATATAGTAATATATGCACATGCTGCTTCTCCTGTTAAAATGTAAGTTCCTTGAAGGCAAATGCTTCCACTTGATATTTTTATCTTCAACATTTAGTGTGTAATACCTGACACATGGAAGGCACTTAAATGCTTGCTTGCCAGATTAATTTCCCTACACACCAGGCTTAGTGACAACACCGATCAACATTCTGGCTCCCTATTGCCCACCAAATAAAGCCCCCAAGCCTTAGTCTAATGATCAAATCCTTCTACAATATAGCTTCGAGACAGGCAGCTTAGGGTTGGTGAGTAGGGGGAAATAGATTAAGAGTCAGAGGTCTGGATTCAAAACCTGACTTCCAATTGCTACTTCTGTGACTGTAGGCAAGTTAGCCTCTTGAACCTCAGTTTTTCTTATCTGTAAAATGAAGCCATTCAACTAGATGATAGTTTAAGATTCCTTACTCCTCTGTATCTCATTTCCTACCTTTTGTGTGTCTTATTCTACTTTTCACAAATCTTATGTTCCAAACTACATTGAACTGTTTCACTGTTCTCCGATTTCTTGGGGACCTTTTCCATCTCTGTGCCTGTGTAAACTGCTCCTACCAGCTAGAATACTCATTCTGCCCATCCCCATTTGCTGAAATGTTTTTATCTTTGGAGGCCTCCCTTTGGTGGTTTCTCTTCTCTTCCATGAAGAGCTCTCTCTTGCCGTCCAGAAGTAAGTTCTTTTTTCCCTGGAACTCTTAACAACATTTCCTGATAACATGTATTCCATTTTATCTGGTATTCTGGTTATTGGTTTCACTAGACTGTATCCTCCCTGAGGGAAGGGACCAAATTTTCATTTGCTGTCTGTGTCCTGAATGTGACTTAGCACATATAATAGTCTAGGAATTGAAGTTTGGCAATTTAATGTATTACCCCTACAGAGGGATAGTTTAAAACCTCAAGGAGAGAACAATGCTTATTCTCAAATATGAAATCTTGAAAGGGAAAATTTTAGGGAGCAGGAGGAGAAAATGCAAATGTAAAATGAGAAGTACACAGCTTTCCTGTTACCCCTCAAGTCATATCAGACAAACAAGCAGCAACTCTATCTACTAGCAAAAATAAAATAACATTATTAATAGGTATAGAGTAGTGATTCCCAAAGTGGGCACTATCACCCCCTGGTGGGTGCTAAAGTGATCCAGGATAGTGGTGATGGCCACAGGTGCATTTATCTTTCCTATTAATTGCTATTAAAATTAAAATAAATTAATTTCCAGGGGGCTAAGTAATATTTTTTCTGGGAAAGGGGCAGTAGGCCAAAAAAGTTTGGGAACCACTGGTATAGAGTATTGCCTCAATGAAAATGGGCTGGAAAAGGAAATGGCATACTATTCCAGTATCTTTGCTAAGAAAATCCCAAATGGAGTCAGAAAGGGTCATGTTTGACAGAAATGACTGAATAGCAAATATTTATATAGTGCTTTAATGTTTGCAAAGTGATTTACCTATATCATTTCATATTGATCCTTACAACAACCCTGAGAAGTAAATGCTGTGAATATTCCCATCTTATAGTTGAGGAAATTGAGGCAAAAAGGTTCAGTAACTTGCCCAGGGTCACAGAGCTGTTAAATATCTGGAACTGGATTTGAACTCAGGTCTTCCTGACTCTAAGCCCAGCATTCCATTCACTATAGCACCTTCTCCTCTCTACATATATCATCATTCTTACCTCCATTACCTGTCAGAGATGTTATAGAGAGGATTCCTTTATGAGAATATGCCTTGATAGTTTTAGTTCTGAAAGGGACCTCACATCTACTTCAAACCACCATCATTTCATAGATGAAGAAACAATTGATGCCCTGAGAGTCTGAATACTTGCTTGAAGCCACTCGAGGTCATGCCATATAATATAGCTTCTAAGGCATGATTTGAATGCAGTTCCTTTGATTCCAGATTCTTTCCACTGCACATGCCTTGCCCGGAGGATATCTCTGTTGTTGTCCTTCTTACTTGAAGAAGACGAAAATAGTGTGATGGGGTCAAGGTACAGAGTGTCTGACTATGGCTTATGAGTCCCAACTGAGCTCAGAAGGCTTTGCCACGAGTGGGGCACAGAAAGCCCGTCGGAGCCTAGACTATCTGACTTTCCAAGTTCCTTCCATCCAGCGTCCATGATCCTTTGATTAGGGGGCGCTATCTCTGACAGTCTAAATGGCCCAGATCTATGAACATATCGTATCTCTTACCTCCAAGCAAGCTCACTATATATTTATGGAGTCCGGGCTTGCTGATTCATAGCACCCAACGACAATGTAATCATTTGCTGAATTAAACATGGGGTCTGAAATGAGAATGGGCGATTAGAAGTCAATCTTCCAGGCCAGATGATTCTCGCTAACAAATTGAAGTGATATTGGGCATTTGCCTCACAGCAAACAGAGGCTTGCTGCCCCATAAAACCATGACAGGTAAGTAATGGCCCAGGTGGTTTAGAGAAAGGTTGCCTGAAGCCTTATTCTGTCTCTGGATTTGGTTTATTGCTTTTCCAAAACTTTGGAGGGCATTCAGGGAAAAGGAGGAAACTCTCAAAATGTAAATGGCAACCAGGCAATATGGTGGACAAAGGAATCATAGGACTGAATGGGTAAGAACACTGTCTTTTAACACAAACTAACAAAACTAGCATGTTGGGAGACTTGGTTTCTCCATCCATCAAAGGGGTTAACAACAATTGCCCTGCTTATTTCACAGGTTTGCTGTGAGGTTCAAAGAGCCAAGTGTTGTCATTGAGTCCTTCTTCATCCTTTTGGCCTGAGAGGCTCTTATTCTGATGTCATATTTTTTAGCATTTTAATATTATCTGTGGGGTTTTCTAGGAGTGTTTTGCCATTTCCTTCTAGCAAATTTAGATAAACAGCGGCTAAATGATTTGCCCAGGGTCTTACAGCTAATAAGTGTTTGAGGTCACATTTGAACTCAGGTCTTCTTGACTCCAGGCCCAGAGCTCTGTGCACTGGGCCAGTTAGTTCTGGAGCAGGGGCACACAGCACAGAGCAATTGTAATAGCACCAGCTCTTGAGTCAAAGGACTGGGTTCAAATCCTGCCTCTGATACTTCCTATGGTGTTGCCTCATTTCACTTCTCTCTACAGAAAAGATATACAATATATTATCTTCTACTAATTCACTTGCCTATAAGTCAACTCATTGGTTCACAGAGGTCAAAAAAGAAGAAGATAAACATTTATCACATTCCTATTTTGTGCCAGACACTGTACAATATACAAATATGATTTCATTTGAACCCTGAGAAGTAGGCATTTTATTAACCTTATTTTACAGTTTAGCAAACTCAGGCAGACAGAGGTTAAATGACCTGCCTAGGATCACACAGTTAGTAAGTGTCTGAGGTCAGAATTGAATTCAAGTCTTTCTGACTCCAAGTCTAGCACTCTATCCACTGAGTCACATCTAGAAAGAAATTGTTCTATGGATGGGAAGTGGATGAAACAAATTAACCAGCAACAGATTAAAGTTACAGTCAAGTAGTGCCCTCACAGGTTTGTGAAGTGAGAAGCCAACATGATCCCATTTCTCTAACCTTTAGACAACAACCCAATTTTGTCTCTTTGTTCTTCTCCCCATTCCCACTTCTCTAGCTCTGCCCTTCTACTGCTATAGTATAGTAGAATATTATGGAGTCAGTTTTTTTCTCTGACAATTTAGTATGGAGTGGAGGTGATTCTGGGATCTTGAAGATTATGGCAGTAGCTAGAAAGACTTCAGCTATGAGTGAAGTTCAATTCTTGAATCTGAGACTCAGAATCAAAAATCTTGAGCAGGAAGGGACTTCAGAGGCTATCTGATAAAACTCCAGTATTTGACAGACTTGGAAACTGAGGCCAAGGGATGTTAAATGATTTGCCCTCATAAGTGCCAGAGGTAGGCTTTGAATCCAGGTCCTCTGGCCTGGGGCAGCTAAGTGATGCAGTAGGTAGATGGGGCATTAGGTCTATAGTCAGGAAACTCATCTTCCTGAGTTCTGATCCAGCCTTAGACAGTTATTAGCTATATGACCCTACACAAGTCACTTAACCTTGTTTGCCTCAGTTTCCTCATCTGTAAAATGAACTGGAGAAGGAAATGGCAAACCATCCCAGCATCTCTGCCAAAAAAATCCTAAATGGAGTCATGAAGAGTAGAACCCAACTGAAACAAGTGAACAATAACAACAACCTCTGTCTCTAGAGACAGTACTCTTTTCCTCTACATTTTACTGCATCGCCTCCTAACTGTCCAGCCATGGGCAAGGCAATTACCCTCTCTGGGCCTCAGTTTTCTCACACATACAATGGGGTGAATAATACTTACGTCACAGGGTTGTTGTGATGCTCAGATGAGATCACCTACATGTAGTATTTTGCAAGTGCTATTTTATATAGTCATTATATTTATATAAATATCATATATATGACATTATATAGTCATTATAGTCATATAATATAGTAATTTTTATAAAGTCAGATCATATAACCACATTTAATATGATATTATATAATACAGTATGTTTTAGATAACATTACAACAAAGCATATTTTATACATAATGTAATCTAATCTAGTATGACCATGTTCAATAATGTTGTATATACTCTATAAAATATAGTAAGATTTTATTTGACACATTGTCAGTTATTTTTTAGTAGTAGATTTAGGTCCCTCTGAATCCTAATTCCATGTCGTCAGTGCTTATCCCAAGATGGCATCAGCCTCTTACCAGTGGAATCTCTCCCTCTCCAATCCATCACCCTCATCTTTCCTGCTTAGGAACTTTAACTGTTCCTGATTGCTTGCTTGCTGAGTGGCTCAGAAGACAGAGCACTATGAGAAGAGTCAGACACCATTGAAATGACCGAACAACAAAAGCATCGTATCTTTTAGAATTGTGATCTTAGAGGTCATCAATTCCTTACTTATATCAGAATTTCAGAAGTGGAGGTTCCAGAGATTAAAAGACTTACTCATGGAAATAGAGTAGTAGAACTCGGATCTGAACTCAAATCTTTTGAACATAACCCAAATGTAACACTTTCTACAGTGCCATGTTTTCCCTTGACCATGCTTCCTCCATAAAGCCAAGAATCTTCATAGTTTAGCTTTCCAATTTTTAACCTACATTCCAGTCACATGTTGTTCCCCTAGCACAGCCCATTCCATTTTGCCTCCACATCTTTGTTCATCCGGTCCCCTCTATTAACAATCCTTTCCCGTCATATCCAATTGCTAAAATACTACCCATGCTTCAAGGTTCAACTCAAAAGCTGCCTCCTTCATGAAGCCTTTTCTGATGCTCCAGCTATATAGTTAATTCCTTTTCTGAATCCTTGTAATATGTTGTCTCTTTTTTCATGAGTAAAAAAAATTGTGTTTTCACTTACATTATAATTATGTAACCCCATTATTCAGTAGCTCTCCTCCACCAAGACTTTGGATATTATTTTTGTTGTTGTTTTTCAGTCATTTCTGACTCTCTGTGACCGCATTTGGGATTTCCTTGGCAGATACTGGAACAGTTTGCTGCTCCAGTTCATTTTATAAATGAGGAAACCGAGGCAAACAAGGTGAAGGGACTTGTCCAGGGTCACACTTCTGGTAAGTGTCTAAGGCTGGATTTGAACTCATGAAGTTGAGTCTTTGAGTCTCTAGGTCTATCATTCTATCTATTGTGCCACCCAACTGTCCTTTAGATATTGTTACTATACCTTTAAAGCAGTGATTCCCAAAGTGGGCACCACCGCCCCTTGGTGGGTGCTGCAGCTATCCAGTGGGGCGGTGATGACCACAGGTGCATTTGTCTTTCCTATTAATTGCTATGAAAATTAAAAAAAAATAATTTCCAGGGGGCTAAGTAATATTTTTTCTGGAAAGGGGGCGTTAGGCCAAAAAAGTTTGGGAACCACTGCTTTAAAGTCATGAGTGGTTAACAGGTAGCTGTCACCTATGAAAGTATCTGTGAAAGGGCCTTGGATGGCATAAGGAGAATGTCCTTTTTGAGATTTGGAATTATGGAGAAAGAGACTATGAGAGATAATGAGAGTTAACTTTGAAAGGAGTTGAAGAGATGTATTGAGAGAACTGAGTTTAACTTTAATTTTGTGGAGAAGACAGTCTCAGGGGAATTCCTGAGAAACTTTAAGTGTAATTCTAAGAATTGGATTGTGAGACTGGTTCTAACACTCTATGGATGAACCAATAGTTACCTTGTTGGCTAGATGTAACTCTGCTGTGGTCTTTGTCAAAGCAAATAACTAGTTGAAACATTTATTCTTGTTTTTGCATTATACATGACCAGTACTATTGATTTTTTTATAACAGATGAGATCTAAGAGGAGAGAACACACAGGAAAGGTGGTTACTCCATTTTTTTTTTCTAAACTGAGGTTGGGGCTTGGAGCTAATAAATTCATTCATTAATTATGTAATTGCTGTATTTGTGAGAATTCATAGGGTAACTTCAGAATATACCCTTTGATTGCCTTGAAGATAAGGAAAGAAAAAATAAATAAGGTAACAGGCCAATAGCAAACTCCAGTGGGGGTTTTAGTATGTTTATCCATGAGAGTACCAGAGAGGTACTACTTTCATCTTGCAATACACAGCCACAAACTGTCCACAGGATTTCAGTCAGTGACAACAAAAAGCTTGTAACAGTTATTTGTATGCTTCTTATTTCCCCTTATTAAATATAAATTCTTTGAGACCTTGAGCTGTTTAATTATTTCTGTATTTTCTTTAGCTACTTGTGCAATCTTATATTCCACAAGTAATGGACAAATATTTGTTGAATTAAAATGAGCAGAAACCTTGGGCAAATCAACTGACTGTTCCAGACCTTGGTGTCCTCAGAAGTAAAATGCAGGGGATGATCCATAAAGTTCTTTCCTACTGTGAAAATTTATGATTATGTAGAGTGGAGAAAGTGTTGCGACTTGGAGTCAGTCTTGGGGTTGGAATCCCAACTCTGCTTTTTTTTTTTTTTTTTTTTTTTTTTTTTTTTTTTTTAAGATTCCTCCACAGTACTTATCATATTGTCATGTGTGGTAGAGATTTATAGTTTTGATTATTTTTATACAAAATGGGGCATGTTAACAGGTAGAAGACGTGACAAGATGAAAATCTTAATCTCATTAGTTAAACAGGCATAAAGTGAGCCCATTGATTGATACCTCCTGGACACAAAGCCCATTGTCAGATTCAGTTTAAATCAAGAAGTATTTATTAAGCAGCATCTATGTGGGACGCATTGAGTAAAGACTTGTGGATTGATTGATTGTGGTAGATGCTGGGGATTCAAAGAGAAAAGCAAAACCAAAACCAAAAACAAATCAGTCTCTTCCCTCAGAGAGTTTATATTGCACGGGGGTCTGCCCATAGTAAGCTCTAGCTAACTTGCTCCTTTATGTTTCCAGATCACTTCCAACAAATTCCCAACAAAGCTCATGGACTTACCAGAGGGGCTATATTTTTAACCCTTACCTTCTGTCTTAGTGCCAATTTTAAGATGAAAAAGTGGCGAGGGATAGGCAATTGGGGTTAAATGACTTGCCCAAGATCACACAGCTAGTGTCTGAGGCCAGATTTCAAATCAGGGCCTCCCTACTCCAGGTTAGCCCCTGTGCTACCTAACTGCCCCAGAGGTACTATTAATAGCAGGAGGCAGACATACTCTCATCCTAGCCCCATGGCATTTTCATTTATTACAGATTTTATTTCTTTGTTGTTTCTAAGTAGCCCACTATCAAGTCTATATTAGCTACCAGGATTCCCTCTACTCTTACTCATCTTTATATGGAATGCTGATTTTTGTTTTGGACCTAACTTCAATGGCTAGAAGAATGAGGCTGAAGACTTTGTGAAATTCTGCTTCATTTAAGTTCAATTTGTGGTCAAGACATTACCCTGTAATATCATTGATATTCTTTTGAAAATTATACTATACTATAGCATACCATACCATACCAGCTGATACCATAGAGAGCTAATAGGAGTCCCTGTACAAGGGGCTGCCTCTCCACAACCCCCAAACTGTAAAGTCCTTGTGATTTCCAGGATTATACTAGATGGGATACCCAGAAATAGAAGAGGCCTCAGAGTTCTCTAGAAATTAAAAAAAATAGTTCCTCCCATTTTTTTAAAGCCATTTGATGAAATCTCTACCACCTTTGCAAATTAGAGCACTAATCTGGAAAGGGCTAACAAGGAAGGTCATCTAAGACCATAGAGAGACAAGAAACACCACCCTAACTTGCTGTGGGCCACCTTCCCTTAAGATATTTGCACCCTTCTCATGACATTCAATAGTGCCCCGGGGGTAAGGGGTTTGCCAGTAGGCAGGATTTAGGATTCAGTTCTCTCTGTTGGAATTCCCTGCCTTGATGTCTTGTCAGCCACTCTTTGAACATTGTTTCCTAGCAGTTAACTTTATTGCCTTCTCTTCTCTCTGCTTCATTGCCCCATTACTCCACTCTTGCTGCCTTCCATTACCAGAATCCATCTTGTTATGGTCTCCACCTTCTACTTCCTGCTAGCATTTTCTTTCCACTCTCATTGTCTTCAGTCTTGCTTTGCTTGCTTCCATCTTCTCCCTAAGAGATGGTGCTAGCTCAGGAACAGCTAGACGACTAAGGAATTAAATTGGTATTCTGGTTGATAGCATTATAATTTACATTTCTTTGAGAAGAATATTATAGTTTAATAACTTTTTTTCAGTTGTGTCCAACTCTTTGGGACCCTAGTTGAGGTTTTCTTGATAGAGGTACTGCAGTGGTTTGCCACTTCCTTTTCCAGCTCATTTTACAAACGAGGAAACTGAGGCAAACAAAGTTAAGTGACTTTCCCAGGGCCACACAGTCAATACATATCAAACTATATATTTGAACTCATGAAGAGGAATCTTCCTGACTCCAGATCAGACATTCTGTCTACTACCACCTAGTTGCTCATATTGAGAAGAATACCCCTCGGCTATTTAAAGCTTCAGTTATTAGACATTGAACCTTTCAGAAAGGTTCTCAGATAATGGTAGAAGGCACTTTCTTTGACTCCAACATGTTTCTATTTTCCGATCTGGGTCAGTCCCTGCTGAATCATTCACATTTAACTTCTCTTTCCTCCAGCTCCTGGGAAGCATGCTCCTTACCTAGGCAGCATCTCTGATTGAATATTTTGGGAGTTCAAAAAAGCATCTCTTTACCTCTCACCTTCTTCCAAGACAACTGGGCCAGGTTATACAGATTACCTTAGGTTGCCTCTCATACATTCCAAAAAGAAGACTGTATTCAAGAGAGAGGGGGAAGCTGGGTAGCTCAGTGGATTGAGAGTCAGGCCTAGAGATGGGAGGTCCTAGGCTCAAATTCGGCCTCAGACACTTCCCAGCTGTTTGACCCTGGGCAAGTCACTTGACCCCCATTGCCCACCCTTACCACTCTTCCACCTAGGAGCCAATACACAGAAGTTAAGGGTTTAAAAAAAAAGAGAGAGAGAGAAAAGTCCTAAGCAAGGAAGCAGATGATCCTACAGAATGATACTGAGGCAAATTGGTGCTAAAAGAGTTGTCTCTGACTTGCCATATAAGTGTTTACTGTATCAATTAAAATGACTGCAAAGTTAATATCGAAGATGATAAATTTTGATCTTACAGAGGATGGGTACCTGATGAGCACATTAACTCCTCTGATCCTTAGTGAGAGGAAGTTTGACTTTGCTGCATTAATCACAGATCCTACACTTCCTGGCAAAATAAGGAAGTATTTATTATTGTTCACTCCACAAAATGAAATCCTCAGCTGGGTCTATTTCTTTTCTCCTAATATTAAGTAGATTGGGGAGTAAGGGTGGGTATTTAGATCTGGGTTGAAGCTCATATAGCAGACCATCAGCAGTGATAGGCACCATGGGGAAAAAATCATTCAGGTAACAGGGACAAGAGGATCCAGCTCCTAGACTGAGAAATCTCAGGATGTGGGACTCATCAACAAACAGATTCTTTTGGTGTAACCCCAAGGGAGCAGTATCTCCTGACTGAAACTTTCTTACTCAGGTTCTTCAAAACACATTTTCAACTTTCCATACCTCATTGTGGCTCACTTTAGTGAGTCACAAGATTTTTGCAAATTATTGTAGTTTTTAAAATCCAAGACATTGGATCTCAATGAGAATCTATTGGACACCTAGGGCATTACTAGGTCTTGGGGAACATAGAAAAATAAAAAAATACATTATCTTCAAAGTAATTTAAATTTTAGTGACTCAACATCTATATCTATAGAGTTATCTATCTATATCTATATCTCTTTGTACATACTAAAACCCTTTCATATAAAACCCCATTTTCTCATTCCTTACTCCATTATCTGGTGGTAAAGAAGTTCCATTTTGGTTGCCAAGACCTCTCTCAATATGCCTTTTATTCTAATTCCTTCTGAAATTCTATAGCAACTTGCTCCTCATCGATTAATGTATTGTATATCTTTTTATATATATATATCATTATCCATAGCTCTCTTTCTTTACTTCCTTTACTCAACAACATATTTCCCTTTGAGATTCACTCAATTCATTTCTACTTCCCAATTAAAATTCTTATAGCTATTGCTTATGTATCTCCAGAACACTTCCTTTCTTTCCTCAATTAGTTCATGTCTGGATCACATTCTTTTACTCCTCCCTTCATAAATGGGGGTGCTGTAATATACACACATATTCCCTCAAACACTTTAATATCCCAGTTTGTAAACTTACTCATTTCCATGACCTCCCTAATATAGCCACACACAGAGATGGTCATACTCCTTGCAATCACCCACAAATGTTCCACTTCAATAGTTATGAACTCTGAAATTCCTTTATCTAATCACAATCTAATATCTCTGCACCTCTCCTTCACAACTCCAAACCCTGCTCCTTGTTCTCATAGTGGCCTTTGATTCTTCAACCCCTTAGTTCTTTCCCAGGCCATCACACATTCTCTTCTCTTTTCCTTCTTAATCACATTGATGAACCAGTTCAACTTAACATTATTTTCTTCTTTATCCTATTTGGGACTTTATGCTACTAACTCTTTGGATTTACTTCCACCATCCACTGCCTTTGTTCCTACTGAAGAATGATGCTAGAGAAAATCACAAAACTGTGTTGCTTTGATTCAACACAAATTTATCTTATGTAAGCTCAATTGGACACTAACTGCTGCATGGAAATCCTTTTATACATCTCTAATTGAAACATTTTCCCACAATGCTTTAAAAAAATTTTTAATAACCCTTACCTTCCGTCTTGGAGTCATTACTGTGTATTGACTCCAAAGCAGAAGAGTGGTAAGGGTAGGCAATGGGGGTCAAGTGACTTGCCCAGGGTAACACAGCTGGGAAGTGTCTGAGGGCAGATTTGAACCCAGGACCTCCTGTCTCTAGGCCTGGCTCTCAATCTACTGAGCTACCTAGCTGCCCCCATTTTTTTATTTTTTATTTTTTTCCCACAATGCTTTTTTTTTTTTTTCCAAATCTTCTCCCCTCTCCTCAAACCCCTCATAGCTGACTCTCCTCTCACTCTGTAAGCTGAAAAACTTGCCTCATATTTCACTGAAAAAATTAAGGATATTTGACAAGAGCTTCCTTTTCTCCCTTCTTCTTCAACTTACATGTCACAGATGCCTTCTGCCACTATCTCTTCTTTCCTCTCCTATCTCCCTTAAAGAGGTAGGCTTTTTCCTTGACAAGGCAAACTCCTCTAAATGCACAAGTGATTCTGTTCCATCTTGTCTTTGCCCTAGATCAGTGATGGGCAAATTACAGCCTGTGGGCCAGATGTGATCCCCTGAAATGTTCTATCCAGCGGGGCGACATTATTCCTAATCTGATAAATATGAGTAGGATATAATACAATGAAATGCCTGGATAGAACATTTCAGGAGGCTGCATCTGGCCTGCTGGGCCATAGTTTGCCCATTACTGGTTTAGGTCATTTTCATCTCTTGCTTGGATTATTGCAGTCACCCCTCAATTGTCTTCCTCACCTAGAGACAGCTAGATGGTGCAGTGGATGGCGTGCTGGACCTAGACTCAGGAAGACCTAAATTTAAATACAGCCTCAAACACTTATTCCTTCTGTGGCCTTGGGAAAGTCACTTAAACTCTTTCTGCCTTAGTCTCCTCATCTGTGAAATGGGGATCATAATAGGATTTACCTCTCAGTATTGTTGTGAGGATCAAATGAAGTATTTGTAAAGTGTTTATCAGAGTACCTGACACATACCAGGTGTTATATAAATCTATTCCCTTATTCCCTTGCTTATTCCAACATTGATGCCCAAATTATTTTCCTAAAGTACTAAAGTACAGGTTTGACCATGTCACTCTCTTACGTAATTAAAATCCAGTGGCTCCCTATGAGCTCTAGTATAACATATATATCTTGGCATTTCAAAACCCTTCACCAATTAGTCCCCAGCCCACCTTTCCAGGCTTAATAACATTTTCTCTTCTCATCGCACTAAGTGGTCTAGTCAGAAAAGCCTCCTTGTTTTTCCTCACCTCTCCATCTCTGGAATGCACTCTTTTGTCTCCTTCTCTTAGAAGAATCTCTGGAATGCACTCTTTTGTCTCCTTCTCTTAGAAGAATCTCTTACTTCTTTCAGGATTTAGCTGAAACCACTCTTTTATGAGAAGACTTTCCCTATCTTCCTATTTGCACTCTCCCTTACTAAACTTTATGTTATACGAGAACAGTAGAATGGAAGCTCCTTGGGGACAGGTTCAGTGGATAGAGAGTTAGTCTTAGAGATGGGAGGTCCTGGGTTCAAATCTAGCCACAGACACTTCCTAGCTGTGTGACTCTGGACAAGTCACTTAACCCCCATTGCCTAGCCCTTTACTGCCCTTCTGCCTTATAACTAATACACATTATTGATTTTAAAGTGGAAACTAGGGTTTTTTAAAAAAGAATGTAAGCTTCTTGAGGGCAGAGACTATTTCATTTTTATTTTCATATCCCCAGTATTTAGTGCAGTACCTGACAAATACTAGGCACTTAATAAATGTGTGTTGCTTGATTAATCACTATACCTGTATGCAAATATATTATATGTATACGTGTATTCAAATACATAGTGAGGAAATTAACTAGGATAAGCTATAATTTTGATATAGTTATACTTGTATCTTAGCATAGTGCCTGTTTACATAGTAAGAATTTAATAAATGCTTTTTAATATATTTTTTGTTTGTCTGTTACATTAAAACATCAATTTAACTCCCTCCTGCCATTAGAGAAGGCATCATTTGACAAAAATATATAAAACCATGTCTTGCATATTTCTATTTATCAATTTTTTCTCTGGAGGTAGACATATATGTCATTCTTTAAATAATATTTCTGTTGCTATATATAATGTTCTATTGGTTTTGATTGTTCAACTCAGTGTTTTTCCAAAATTAACCTGTTTGTTATTTCTTATGGCTTTTCATTCATTCATTCATTCATATAGAACCTATATAACCACTTTTGTGGGGTTTAATAAGGATTAATTTGGTGTTTGGGTTGCACTAGATGGCCATTGAGGCCCATTCCAACTCTCAGATTTTCTGATTTTTTGGTCTATAGTCCCTTAATTATCACTTTCAAGCTCAACTTCACTTCCCACTCCCAGGACAGCAGAAAGAGTACATGATGCTACTTCTGATGAAAAAGAGAGAGAGAGAGAGAGAGAGAGAGAGAGAGAGAGAGAGAGAGAGAGAGAGAGAGAGACTTCTATCTCTTTGGCTGAAGTTACCCAGGTAACAAAATGTTAGTTCAGTAAAGGACAGAGAAAGATAGCCTTTTTTTTTTTTACCCCACTATAATGGTAGCTGGGCTTCCCACAAAGAATTTGACTTGAAGGAGGAGAGGGGGTGGGAATGACCCTGGTTGTCATTTACTTCTTTTGTTTTTTACCTTCTTTTAGCATCAACCTAATAAAATAAAAAGGTCCTGGAATGCCTTCAAGGGCTGGTGAGAAACATCTGCCAGTGTGATTGTAGTTGCAGTGGTAGCAGCAGGGATGAGCTGGCACCAAGGGAAGTTATCAGCTTCAGAGAGAGTGCTGCCACTAGAGAGAAGATCATCTTTAGCCCAGTAGAAGGGACATGTAAAAGGATTAATAAGCAGTATCTCAAAAACTATTTATGCATCAATGAGGCTTGAATTCCGGCCTCCCAACTGACTGGGAATAACATTAAAGTTCCTGAATTCTGTTTTAATCATTCTGTAAGGCATACAATGACTCTTTTGCACCAAGAATTCTCTTTTCTGGGTAATAACAAAGGATATGTTCTGTTCACGATTCATATTGAGACTATAGGAACCTTAAAAAAAAGATCTACTCCCCCACCCCATTTTCAAGGAAACTCAACTGTAACCAAAAGTAGAATTGTCCTTACAATAACCAGGGTGGAGAACAAAGGAGTCTACTTTCTGTATCTGAGAAGTCAGACTTTCTCAACAATATACCCTGTTTGTATCTTCATGTCTGATCATATAGGAGGAAGAACATATTCTGATTTAAAAGCCCCAGCAAAAGTGACTTCTATGTTTTTATGCTACATAGGTGTCTATGGGGGGAGGGGACAACAGAAAACTCTGAAAGGCAGTATATAATACAATTCTAAATTTTGTGATATGGACTTTATGGTCTTATCCATGTGTATTGTAGTCAGGAAAAATTATTCTTAGAGGAAGTGGAACATGAGCTAGACCTGGAAGCTAAATAGGAATTGGACTAGTGCATAGGACTGGTGAAGATATATCAGATGGAAAGAAGAGTATGAGCAAAGTTTCAAAGCAGGGAATGAGTATGGGTCATGTAGAGTGGAGGATACATAGGAATGAAAGTTGTCTTGTAGAAAGTAGACTGAATATGATGTCAGAAGATCTGAGTTCAAATTTTGACTCTGTTCTTTATTTCCTGCATAGCCTTGGCCAAGTCATTTACCTTCTTTGGGCCTCAGTTTTCTCAACTGCAAAATGAAGGTGTCAGTGATCTCTAAGCCATCTCTAAATCTTTCATCCTATTCTTTTACCTGAGTAATACTGAATAACTAGAGTATCACCAGAGATGGCTGACCTTGAGTGAAATTTGAGTTATTTCTGATGATGATAATTAACATTCATATAGCATTTACTGGGAAAAACATTTTATAAATTATTATTTCATTTGATACTCACAACCACTCTAGGAGATAGGCACTATATATATTCCCATTTTACAGATGAGGAAACTGAGGGAAACAGAACTTAAGTTTCTTGCCCAGGACCACATAGAAGCCAAATCTGGACTGAGGTCTTTCTGACTCAGTCTGGAGCTTTATCCACTGTACATCTAGATGCCCCTAAAAAGCTGGTAGATATCCACTTTACATTCATGGAAAAGACAATGATAAAATGAAAGTGGCACATCCTTAACTTCTAGTCCTTTCTGATTTTTCCTAATCATGACAACTTAAAGATGTTCCTAGATCCCAAATACTTTGTTTTCCCAAAAGCTAGAACTCAAGATGAAGATCCCCATTTGCTATGAGTCAGTGCCCTTTAGTCACCTTTTTCTAATGAAAATGAGTAATGATACTTTGGATCCCAGGACTAGAGATGAAAGGGACCTCAGAGTCTCCTACCTCCATTTTACAGATGAGGAATATGAGGCCGAATTTGAACCCTAGTCCTTTGTAGTCACAATCACTACCCTTTCTATTATACTACACTGGATGGGAAGAGCAAATCAAGACCTTGGCTGGGAGAATCTCCACAGAGTGTGGACTAGCCCCAGCAGGGAAATTAATCCATCAAAAGTGTACTAGGCAAGAGAGAAAGTGCAGCCTCAGCTAAATGGGATGCAAATGATGTGGCTTCTGTGCTGCAACCCTGAGCACCTTCCATAATTGTCTGAGGACTGTGAAAAGCCTGTCCCCCTCTACTTGGTATGGCCAGGCTTTCTCTGAGCATCAGGAAGTGGGCTATGAGCTGTGTCCAGTGCAGTGATCAGTGTGAAGCTGTGTGTGACTGTCAGCATGGCTTTTCTGCTGTTACTTCCAGGTTTAGGGAGCACTCAAAATAGCAACAGTTCAGTTAATTTATTATTTTTTATTTTATTTTTATTTAGAACTTGAACATCAAGTAAAATAAGCATTTCCTTTCCTTGTGAAATAGGAGATTGTTTATGAAACTATGAATCTCTGTGTTATAGAGTTTGTTTTTCTTTTTTAAGAGTATAAATAAATCTAATATTTCACAATTGTCCAGCTTGTCTATAATCCTTCTTGGTCTTCTTTCTTTTTTGCTCTCTTCTCTCTGTCTCTCTCTCTGTCTCTCTCTCTCTCTGTCTCTCTCTCTCTGTCTCTCTCTCTCTGTCTCTCTCTCTCTCTCTCTCTCTCTCTCTGTCTCTCTCTCTCTCTCTCTCTCTCTCTCTCTCTCTCTCTCTCTCTCTCTCTCTCTGTCTCTCTCTCTCTCTCTCGGCAGGGTGATGGAAGATTGGTTAAGAAACTCTAGTCCCTCTTCTGGGCAGCTAGGTGGCACAGTGGATAGAACACTGGCCTTGAAAATAGAGAGACTGATCATTGTGAGTTCAAATCCTGGTCCAGATGTTTACTACTAGCTATCTGATCTTGGGCAAATCACTTAACCTGATTTGCCTCAGTTCCTCATCTATAAAACAAGCTGAAGAAGGAAATGATAAACCATTCCAGTATCTTTGCCAAGAAAACTGGGATCATGGAAAGCCAGACAAGACTGAGGGATTTCCTTTCTCCTTCCCACCTCCCAATATCCCAAGTTAAAAGCAGACAAAAACAACACAAAGCTCTTACAACAAATATACATAGTCAAGCAAAACAAATTCTCACATTATTCATTTCTAAAAACGTGCATCCCATTCTGCACTTTGAGTTTATCCCCTGTCTGCTGGGAGGTGAATAGTAGCTTAGTTCATTTTAAATCCTCTAGAATTATAGTTGTTTTTTGCACTCATCAGAGTTCCTAAGTCTTTTGAAATTCTTTCCATTTTCTTTTTTTAAAATCATTGCCTTGTCTTGGAATTGATGTGAAGTATCAGTTCTGAGGCAAAGTTGTGGGTTAAGGGTTAGGCAACCGGGGTTAAGTGAATTGTCCAGAGTTACTCAGCTAGGAAGTATCTGAATCCAGATTTGAATCCAAGACCTCTCATATCCAGGCCTATTGTTTTTCTTTTCAAAATTGTTGTTATTGTATAAAATATTCTCATTTCGCTCACCTTACTCTGCATCAGTTCATACAAGCCTTCCCAGGTTTTTTGGAGATTTTCTCTTCACCGTTCCTTGTCATAGAGTGGTATTCAATCATATTTATATACCATAATTTATTCAGCCATTCCCCAACTTGGGCACCCTCTTATTTCCTTGACCCTAAAAACAAACTGCTCTAAGTATTTTTGTACTTATAGGTTTATTTGATCTTTTTTTGACTTTTTTTTCGGGAGGTAAGTGAGGAACCTAGTAGTGATGTTACTAGGTAGAAGGGAATCCCTAGTTAAGTGACTTTCTAACATAATTCCCAATTGCTTTCCAGAATGGCTGGACCAATTCACAACTCCACTAGCAGTATATTAATGTGTTTGTCTAACTTCTTCCAGGAAATAATATGTAAAATGATCAGAGGCCTCGTTGTCTTTTCCTTCCCCCCTCTTCTCTTTTCGGGGAAAAGCTTAATGGTAGGTGTTACCCACAAAATCTTAGACCTTGTAAAGATCATCCAATTTAATCCCCTCATTTTACAGGCGAGGAATCTGAATCCTAAAGAAGGGAAGTGACTTGCCTGAAGATGAACAACTAGTAAACAATAAAACTAACACCAGGTCTCAGGCATCCAGTCTCCCAGCCCAGGTTTCTGATTATCCTTGAGACTGCCTTTCATGTCTCAATATCTTTCCCCCCAAATCCAAGACTCTTCTGAACCTCCTTCTTTCTGTTGAAACCACCATCCTTCCCATTTTCTAGATTTGCAATCTTAGAGTCATTCTAATCTCTGTCCTTTTCCTTATCCCTCCCATCTTAGCTGCCAACTCTCATCAATTAAATTTCCATTCTTCTTCATCCATTTCTTTCTAGCTACTTCAACAATTCTCACCCAGTTTAACTATTCATAATTTCTCACTTGGGCTATCTCTAATCCATTCTCATTTCAGCTGCCAAAGTGATATTCTTAAAAGTATGACAATATACTCTCCTGCTTAATAAACTCCAATGGGATCTCTATTATTTTGCATCTAGGATCGATCCTACTTTTCCAGCCCTATTATATGTTATTTCACTTTATTCAGATCTAGGCAAATTGTTCTTCTTCCTGTTGCTCACATATAACATTCCTATTTCAGTTTCCTTAACCATACAAAGACTGCACCTCATGTCTAGGATGCCCTCCCTCCTTATCTCTATCTCTTAAGAAAATCTTGTTTCCTTTAAAGTTCAGCTCAAATGCCAGCTCCCATATGAACTCTTTCCTGATTCTTGACCTATTTGTTATTCAACCATTCAATTGTGCCTGACTCTTCATGAGCTCATGGACCACAGTGTCTTTGGATTTCTTTTGGGCAAAGATACTAGAATGGTTTGCCATTTCCTTTTCTAGTGGATTAAGACAGATAGAGGGTAAGGGACTTGCCCAGCATCACACAGCTAGTAAGTGTCTGAGATTGGATTGAACTCAGGTCTTCCTGACTCTAAGCCCAGCACCCTATTCACTGTGCCACCTAGCTGCCACTTCCACTCTTGGCGCAGTGAACTAGGCACTCAATAAATGTTATCGATCAATACACAAGGCTAAATGTGCCTACTGAGTGAGAAGCTGTCTCCCTCCTTTTCCTCAGAATAATTAAGACAGAAGTGTATATACAAGTCATTATTAATGAGAACGTGTGACACAGAGACAACAAACCAGAGCAGTTATTTGCTAAAATATTTCTTGATTCCACATTTTGCTTCTAACAACTGACATTTATGAATCACTTTCATACATTATCCCCTTTTGATCTTCAAACATTTTTGTGAGCAAAGCACTATTATTGTCCATTTGGCAGATGAAGTAACTAAGGCTTAGAGTAGTTGTGACTTGTCCAGAGTTATATAGCTGGAGAGCATATGAGGTGAGCTAGGAACCCAGGTTTTCCCAATTATCTTCTTCCCAATGAATCAACAGAAATACTTGCCTGATAGTGCACATTCAATTTCTCCTTAAGTCCCAGTTTTCCAAGTAGTTACCAGTGACTTGCTATTAGGCTCTTTTAAACACTGTTCACTTCCAGCCTGATAAATGGGAACATCTGCTAGAGAGCTATTATGCAGAGCTTTGCAGTACTTCTCCCAATGGGGAAACCTGGGCTTCTCATCTTCACTGTTTTGTTTCCATGATTTTGAGGCAAATAGTATGTCACAAAGATTACCAACAGAATGAGAAGAGATGTTCCAGGGAAACAACTATCCAGGCACAGGAAAGGGGGGAAAAGGGGACTGAATGAGTGCACCACTTTGAAAAAAACATAAGAAATATTGTTTTGGGTCACTTTTATGGTCAGGCTAGCCCAGGAATCAGAGAAACGCAAAACCAGAATATCAGAATTTAAAGGAACCTCAGAAGTCTAGTTCAAGCCACACTCAGCAAAAAAATGGACATCTAGGCTCTGTTTGAAAACTCCCAGGGATGGGGAGCTCACTACCTTACTATTTTTTTTTGGCAGGGGGAGCTATAATTAGGATATTTTCCCTACACTTAATTGCTTCTTTCCAACTTCCACCCATTGTTCCTAGTTCTGCCCTCTAGGACCTAGCAGAACAAGTTTAATCCTTCTTTTATATGATAACTATATATTTGAAGATAGATCTCACCCTCTTTTCTCACATATACCACTTCCATCCAAGAATATTATCTTCCCTACTTTCCTTATCTAGTGAGATTTTCAATACTCTCAATTATTCTCATTGTTCAAAGCTTCTCAATGTCTTTCTTAAACTATGCTACCCAGAATTGAATATTGAAGATGAGACCTGACCAGGAAAGAGGATAATGGGACTCTCCTCTAACTAATTCTGGATATTATGTTTTTATTAATGAAGTCTAAGAATGCAATAGCCTTTTTTGGCTACTACGTGATTCTGTTAGATTGCATTCTATTTTCAATACACTAAACCCCCCAAACTAAAACTATTATGTATTTTAGTGTTTTGGGCACTCTTTATATGGGTTCTTGTCACTCTTTTGTACTCATCCTCCATTACCTGCCTTTCCTTCTATCTTCCTTGCATGTCTCATACATTGTAGTTGATTGATAATTCCTTGTATAGAAACATGGGAACTAGGTCTCTTTTTTCCTTCCTCATCAAGATTGCTGAAGTTCGCATTTCAATAACACATTTTTTTTCTGTTTTAGAGGTAGGAGTTGCCTTGGCTATGTGATTTCCCTATACTGGTCACTCAATATCATATTTTATTTAAATTTTTAAATTAAATTTAAATTAAAACTTAAAAAAGTTTTTTGTTCCTTATATTGCCTTAGCATCCCATATATCTCTCTCTCCCTCTTCCTCCCTGAAAACCATTTCATATGACAGTATTTTTTAAGAAAGACAGAGGGGGGGGGGAGAGAGAGAGAGAGAGAGAGAGAGAGAGAGAGAGAGAGAGAGAGAGAGAGAAAAAAAGAAAGAGACAGAGACAGGGAGAAAGAGGAAAGAGACAGAAACAGAGAGGAAAAAGAGACTGAGAGATAGAGACAAAGAAAGAGAGAGAGTGAGAGGCAGAACAACTGATCAATACTGTTGAGAAAATCTAAAAACATGTGCATGTGTAAATGACTGTGGACCTTCTATCTTCATGAAGGGGTAGGTTGGGTGTGTCTCTTCATCTCTTTTCATTTGAGTCCTACTTGTTCTTTATTATTTTGTTACATTCATTTTGATTTTTTTGGTGTGTCACTGTTCTTTCCATTTATATTATAATTACTACATATGCTAATATCTTGGTTCTGCTTTACTTTGTATCAGTTCACATAGATCTTTGCTTGCTTCTTTGTATTCATCACACACATAATTTCTTATAGCACAGTGATATTCCATTAAATTCATGTACCACAATCTGTTCCCCAAAGTATGTGCTTCTACCTTGTTTCTAATTCTTAGCTATCCTATCACAAAAAGGTGCTGCTATAAATAGTTTGGAGTATATTGTTACATTTTTCTTATCAATGGCTTCCTTGGGGACTAAGCCCCAAAACAGAACCTCTAGATCAAAGAGTATGAATATTTTCAAAGTGAGTTTCCAAAATGGTTTTTATCATTTCATGGTTCCATCAACACTTTATAAATGTTTATCTATTCACAACCTTCCTCTACTTCTTCATTGATGACTGCCATTATTGTTTCATTTTTGCCAATTTCCAGCGGGTGAGGTAAAACCTAAAAGTTGCTTTGATTTGCATTTCTCAAGTTATTAGTGATTTGGAACATTTTTCATGTGGTTATGAATAGTTTGCAGTTCTTTTGAGAACTGTTTATTTATTGGGGAATGGCTATTTGCTATGTGTGTGTACATAAATACACACATATATTCATTTTATGTATCTTAGATGCCAAACCTTTATCAGAGAAATTCATTAATTAATTCTTTTTTTTTTTAAACCCTTACCTTCCATCTTGGAGTCAATACTATGTATTGGCTCCAAGGCAGAAGAGTGGTAAGGGCTAGGCAATGGGAGTTAATTGATTTGCCCAGGGTCACACAGCTGGGAAGTGTCTGAGGCCAGATTTGAACCTAGGACCTCCCATCTCTAGGGTTGGCTCTCAATCCACTGAGCTACCAAACTGCCCCCTATTAATTCATCCTTTAAGGCTTCCCTTCCCTCCTGAGTGAAGTATCTTTTGTAGACTCTTAAAGTATAGGGTCATATTGATCTTTTCTCTGTGCTTAATCCCTCCAAATCTAGGATGCCCATTACACTGTGTCCAGGGTTTTTCCCTCCTGATATCTCACCAAAAAGTACCTAAACTTTTTTTAAACCCTTACATTCTGTCTTAAAATCAATACTGTGTATTGGTTCCAAGGCAGAAGAGTGGTAAGGGTTAGGTAATGGGGGTTAAGTGATTTTTCCAGGGTTACACAGCTAGGAAGTGTCTGAGGCCATATTTAAGGTACCTAACCTTTGAGGATGATGTTATGGAAAGCTTCCACATGGTTACTTCTTTTCCAGGTTCCTGTCTTCTTCTTTGTGTGTTAGTGGCACCAAGATATACTTTTGGAGAGCTCCCCCATTATTTCAGCTTTAAAGGTTAGGTATATATTAGAATATTCTAATTTTTCTCAATCACCAATTCTGCCCAGTGAATAGCCATAATTTCCTGAATTCTTTTCTTAAGTCTAGTTAAGTTTTCAATCTGTTTTATCTCTCATGAATTTGCTACTCATCCTATGTCAGTATTTTCCTTTGAACATATACCTTAAATTAACCCTTTTTCTTCATAGTATCAGAGATTTAAAGTCTGGATGGACCTTAGATATTATCTAGGCAAGTGATTCTCCAAGGAGCTCCTAGGAGTTTTGCTAGGTGTGTCAAGAATTGTGTAGTCTCCTGAGTCTCCATAGCAATTCTTCATACCAAAGAAGAATACTACAAAATGAGCAAAATAGTTTGAGAATCATAGAAGCCCATAAAGGTGAAGCCATTTGTCTAAAGTCACACAGAAGTATAAGTGTTTGAACTCAGCTTATTTCACTCTATCTACATGGCTCTTTCCATAAGCTCCTGGCTGGTCATTAACCCATCTCTAGCTCTGCCCTGTTTCCCTTCTGATATACTCACAAAAATGTGCATACTATTTTATGGATATATCATAAGGAAATAAGTGTTTTGTGCTTTGTTTTCCAAACTTTTTTTAATTAGAAAGAAATACAAGGTATTTAATAAGTAAAGTCAATTTAAAACCAACAGACCAAATAACAGGATTCATTCCAGGTGGAGCACTGGTGACTGAAATTTTAGCAGGAAAGCAACATTTCCTGCTGGGCCCACAGCTCTATAAAATCGTGGATGACAGCTGAACATTCAATATCACCACCACCACCACCACCATCATCATCATTATCATCATCATCATCATCATCATCATCATCATCCTTTCATTATTAGTTCTATGTGAGGACTTCCCTGGTGTCCCCAGCTACTATTGCATTCCTCTCTAAATATTGTTATGCACACATACATACATACATACATATATATATATATGTATATATATATATAAAACACACCACAATATAATATACTATACACACGTTTATATGTATGTAGGTATACACATACACACATGTACACACATAAATGCATGTATATATTTATGTATACATACATATCTTGCATGTACCTACATATTGTCTGCCTTGATAGAATGTAGGCTCCTTGAGAGTTTTATCCTTGCCATTCAACACAACGCCTGCTACATCCTAAGTATTTTTTTTTAAACCCTTGTACTTCGGTGCATTGTCTCATAGGTGGAAGATTGGTAAGGGTGGGCAATGGGGGTCAAGTGACTTGCCCAGGGTCACACAGCTGGGAAGTGGCTGAGGCCGGGTTTGAACCTAGGACCTCCCGTCTCTAGGCCTGACTCTCACTCCACTGAGCTACCCAGCTGTCCCCATCCTAAGTATTTTTTGATGAAATATTGACTAATTATTTTAATCAATACGTTTTTGGGAAACATATGCCTTATGTAATAGTATATATATATATATATATATATATATATATATATATATATATATGTGTGTGTGTGTGTGTGTGTGTGTGTATAATATATATATATATATATACATATATATATATTATATCAAAGCACTGACCTGGGCACTATATGAGATAAAGAGTAGACACGTGATTTAATTGATCTATAGATAGGTAGTAGAGTGGATAGAATTGAGTTTGAATCCTACCTTGGACACTGACTATGTGACCCTAAGCAAATCATGTAATCTCTCAGTGCTTCAGCATCCTCAGCAGTAAAATGGTTTGCTATAATAGTTCCTTACTCCTAGGGTAGTTGTGAGGATCAAATGAAATGATATACATAAAATGTTTTACCAAATTTTTTTGTTGTTCAGCCATTTTAGTCATGCTTCTTTGTATCCCAATTTTGGATTTTCTTGGCAAGTAGTGGTTTGCCATTTTCTTCTCCAGTTTATGTTACAGATTAGGAAATTGAGGCAAACAGAGTTAAAGGGCTTGCTCTGAAACACACAGATAGTGTCTGAGTTTGTATTTGAAATATGAAGATAGTGTTCCTATTCCAAGCCAGTGCTCTATCCAAATAATAGCTTTTATTATTATAGAGGAAACACTTAGATTTCTTCTCCCAATGAATGCTGGCACCTTCTTTGCAACTTAGAATCTTAGATAGTTGTCTGGCACACTGAGAAATTAAGTGACTTGTCCTTGGTCACTTAACTACAATGTTTCAGAGACAGGAACTGATCCTAAGTCTTCCTGGCTATGAGGCAATCATCCATTCACGAGGCCATGCTATTGGGGAGATAAAGATAAATAAGATACAATCTCTGCCTCACATGGAACTCATAGTTTAATAATTGGAGGTTCATAGGAGGATGAGATGGTTTCTGATTTGGGGGAAGAGGGTGATCAGGCAGGGTTTCATATTGGATGTAGCATTTGAATTGGGTCCAGAAGTTCCAGGACCATTAAATAGGGACATATGTCCATTGGTGGGAAAAAATGTCACATAACCAGTGAATTAATGAAAATTGCAAAGCATGAATATTTTTCAGAGAAGCTGACAAAAATAAGGATGTGTTTTAAGTTGAATGTGTCCTTTAAATGCAGTGAGTGTCCTTGACAGAGACCATGTGAGGATAATCCCATTTCCAAGAGCTCTCAGGGTAGACTGGTCTAGAAAGGAGGAGAAAGACCACTGGGCAGAATTTGAAGCCTGGGGCTTTAGTTCCAGCTCTTACTCCTAAAAGCTTGTTACCTAGGGCAAATAATTTAACTTTTCTGGGCCTATTTCATTCATCATTTGTAAAATGAGGGGAGATGAGCTAGAAAGAATCTAATGAATATACAATCCTTCCACCTCCAATATTATGCTTTTTCCCTTTGATTTCATGGAGAAATTCCCTAGGAATCTGAAGTTGCCTAGAGTTGCTTTGTCATTTCCTGTTGCTTACTGTAAAAATCTGTTGTGACTCAATTCTATTAGGATTACTACTAAGCATGCCCCTGCCTCCATGGATTTGTGCCTGCAAGCTCACTTCCATATATACACACAGCATCTATCTGTTTCCTTTTTTCATTATCTATGTCATAGACGCATACCCCCCCCACCACCACCACATACACAAACTTGCACACTCAGTAGGCAGAATAACAAGCCTTTGGAAATTTACAACTGGACTTGGGATTTGCAGAATGAGCCAATGTTACCCAGTAGAGTGGCACTCTCTAATTCTAAATGATGTATGAACAAAAGTCCCAAAAAGACTCTGAAACAACAAATTCATCCTCAAAATTAGGTAAGGGGGATGGATGTAAACACATTTGAATTATCTGGGCTAAATAATGAAATAGCTAAGAGAGAAGGCATTTGTTGACAATGAAAATCAGAGCAAATAATTCATAAAAATATTCCCTCCCTAATATCTCATGTAATTCCAAACCATGCCAAATGAAAATGATTTGGACAATGTAACTATTTCCAATATATTTGAAAAGAAAGACTCATATTATTAGGTATGCTAGCTGGCAAGTGGATTGACATCATCCCTGCACAGTGGGAGCTATCCAGCAAAAGGTCCTGAAGTCATGTGGTGTTGCATCTGCTTTGTTTTTAGGATCAAGTCAAAGAAAACTGGAGTTGGAAGTTGTTTTTGGAAGGAAGTTCTCAGGGGCTATGACATTAGTGACTGTCTTTCCTAGAGCTAGCTCAGTCTAGACCAGGGGTTCTTAATTGTTTTGGGGTCTTGGAACCTTTTGGCCATCTGGTGAAGCCTGTAAGGCTCTTTCTCAGAGTAATGTTTTTGAATGCTTAAGATAAAACACAGAGTATTACAAAGGAAACAAATTCCATCGAAGAAAAGTTAACAAAATATATTTTTAAGCTCACAGATCCCAGCCATCCACACTCAGGTTAAGCACCCTTTTCTAGGCTTTTTAATGACACTGATGGGGTATTTAAAAACAGGAAGGTTCAAGCAACACTAACCCATAGAATTCTAAAACTTCAAAGCTAGAAGGGACCTAATAGGACATCTAGTCTATCCGAAGTTGAAAAGGAATCCCCTCTGTAACACTGCTAAAGAGACATAATCTATTTTCTGCTTGAAGATCTCTAGAGAGTGATTACTCCCGAGAGTGCTGATTCTACTTTTGGATAGCTCTGCTCAGGTTTTTTTTTTCTTTTTTTATATTTAATTGATGTTTTGTCTTTATTCTTGTTTCTTTTTGAAACTTCTACTTTCTGCTCCTAGTTATCATCTCTAGGGTCAAGAAAAATAAGCTTAATTCTTCTTTCACATGACAGTCTTTCAAATGCTTGAAGCAGCTATCAGCAATCCCCTAAGACTAGTCTTCTCCAATTTTAATTCCTTTAATTGACCCACTTATAGTGGCATGTCCTCCAGTCTTCTTACCATCCTGGTTGTTGTTTTCCAGATATGCTCCAGCTTAAAGGTGTTTTTCCTAAAATGTGGCACCCAAAACTGATCACAATATTCCAGATGGTAGCTACCAGTGTAGAAGGCTGCAAGACTGTGTGTCACCTTCTTATTGGAGCCGAGTTCATGAAACAGGTCCTTAGACCGAGAATTTTTTGTCTAGTTTGCCAGGATTTTGACTATAGCAAGGGTATAACCTAAAATATAAAGCCTAGCATCCTGAGAATCCCTTCACATGGATAGATGTTGGGTCTCATCAGCTTTAGTGTGGGCTTGGACAAGTAGGTAACACTGAGTTATATTGAGAAACTTTGTGTGACATAGGAATGATCCAAGGGGCATGGAGATAGTGGCCTATTAAAAGAAAAAAAAAGAATGAGATGTGGCTTCCTAGAAGCCTAGATGAAAAAGACCATGAGCTTTTCTATCTCCTGCAAAGTCTGGTGGGAGACCTCCTGAGGCCTCCTGGATATTCATTTAATTCTTTTTTGATTACACCAATGATTTCATTGGCATAGGCAGCAGTTCCTGGTGAAGAATTTCATTTTCCAGTGCAGGTTGATGCTCTCTCTGTTACTTTATAACTGTAAAGAGTTGCCTGGAGTCACTGAGATGTTAAATGATTTGACCAGGGTCATAGAGACAATATATATCAGTGGCTGAAATAGAACCCAAGTCTTTCTGAGTTGAGGCAAGCTCCTTACCAAATATCCCACAGTTACTTCTTCCTAGAGTTTTATATTAGGAGAAGAGGGAGGAGGCAGAAGAAGGGGAAAGTTCTATTATAGTCATAGGGGAAACATTTAAAAATGAAAATTTTAAATAAGTTCACAGTTCCCACCTTCTTCCTATACTTTCCCTGTTATCTCAGAGAAATGATCTATGAAGAGGAGATCAAGAATTTATATCACATACCCAATTTATAAAAAACAGCATCAGGTAGGAAGAGCAAGAGACTTGGGGTCTGAAGACCAGGGTTCAAATTGTGGGCTCTGCCATGTACCAGGTGTGTGATTCTGGGTGAAATTACTTTTTCCCTCTGTAAAATGATGGAATTGGTCTAGATGAATTCTAAGGTCCCTTCCAGCTTTGAATCCTGTGACCTCATCAAATATTTATGTTTGCTCCCCTCAGTGGAGAAGCAGTATGTCGTTAGTGGAGACAGAGAGCTGGATTTTGTCAGGAGTTCAAATCTCATCTCATATCCTTACTAGTTGTGTGACCATGGGGCAAGTTGCTTAACCTTGCTGAGCTTCAGGGGCTTCAGTTAAGGGGATTCAATGGAATGGCCCCTATGGTCCTTTCCAGCTCTCAATATAAGATCCTTTCATCCTACATGCACAAGGCTTATTATCACAGTATCAGGCCAAGTTGTACAATTCTATATTTGGCAGCACCTGTCAAATTTCAGCTTTCCTTTCTTCTGACTCCATTCTGGACTTCACTTAATTAGCTTCCAAAGGATGGACAGAAATCCCAGTCCTACTAGTTTCCCAATCCAACATTAAACCAATTATCACTTGCTATCTAATTGTACTGGGAACAGGTGTTCCAGAGCAGGTTGTTTACCCAAAGCATATACAAAGGTTGCTGAACTTCATATGACAGTTCCTCTGTGTAGTATGGGCTCAAGGACAGCCACCACTAGGCCCTTTCTGGTTCAGATCATCTCAGGAATGTTACAAACAATTCTCTAGAGGGAGATAAATCCAATGAGACTGAGACTTGCCCCTAATGATGTCTAGAAAGGCACTTTTCGGGGGCATTTTTTTAAAAAGTCCATGTTGCACCCAATTGTGCATCATTATCCAAATATAACTAACATCATTAACTAACACATGGTTGAGACTAAAGGCCTGATCAAAGTGTGGACTCTCACATTTCATCATGGTCACAAAGTTGACAAAAGTATCTTGTTATAAGTAATGGGCACTAACAAATCCTCTGTAAAATTCCTGTAGCATTACCCATTTAAAAACAAAAACTAAAAACTTTTTGCCATCCTATTTCCTTCTTCTGCCTGCTTCTAGATGCAACAAAGATAGTGGCATATTGGTGGTGTGGTTCCTTTGACCCTGGTTAGATGAATTCCATCACCCTCCACCCCAACTCAGATAAGATTTGAGTTTTTCCTAGCTCCATCTGGAGGCTCCTGTCAACTTCCCACCTTAGGGCACCCATCCAAAGAGAGCTGAAAACTCAGTGGAAAAAGAGCAGAAAAATGAAAAGTGTCCCTCCAGCTGAGGAGGTATACCTATAGAAGTTCCTTGGGGAGAAAAGGGAGTTGAGGTTTCAAGGGGCGCTTCGACTCAGGCTGTTGTGTTTATTTTTCAGTCCTACTCCCTCCTGTCCATTTCAACTTCCTATTCTGTGCCCCCCCACCCCAGATGCTTCTGGCTAAACCCCATGCACAGATGAGGCAGAAATGAAGCCTTTACTTGACCTGTTTGCTACTGACTTCCTGAGATGGGCGGAACAGGAGCTCTGAGCATCTTATCCCACCAGGCAGCTAATTCGTTTTGGTTTGCAGACGGAAGCTCTCCTTTCCCCTGCTGGGATTCCTATGTCTAGAGTTAACATAGACATGTGTGTGGTCCCTGTGTATAATCGGTGCTCCAAGATGTCATGGGAACCAGGAGGTTTTCAAATGTATTTATTTATTCTTTAAAATTTCCACCCCACAATCTCTTTTTGGCAGACTTTCAGCCCTTCCCTTCCCCATTTGCCATTTTTCTCTCCGCCTTATGATTATACTGAAGCCAGGGCTCTGGTAGTCCCTGATAGCACCTGTCAGTCCCCCCATACACATGGCCAAGAATAGTATGGCAAACCCCAAAGGTGTCTCACAACCACAACTAGGCAAAGCCTGAGCTCCCTCAGTGCTGTTTCTTTCCCGGGAATTCAAAGGGAATCTTGCTTATATATAGGAGACCACACTTGCCCCTCACTTCCATATTCACGGATATCGCACATGGTGGTCCCCTTTGCAGCACTCTAGCTCCCCGAACCCAGCTCAAAGGAACAAAAGGTAGTGGAGGAGAGAAGCTTACCTTTGGAGGGTCGCCTTTGTTTGGTCTGCAGAGAGGAGAAGGTGCCCATCACAGCCCCCATGATCACTGGTAGTTGTGTGTGACTTTGGTTCTCCTCCCTCCCCCGCCCCTCCCCCTCTTTTAGAAAAAGATCAGTTTGGCTTGCCTACTCAAAATTAAATAAATAAATAAATAAATGATGAAGAAGAAGAAGAAAAAGGAAAAGGAAAAGGAAAAGAAAGAAAGAAAGAAAGAAAAGGGGGCAGCCAACACTGCAGCTTGGTATTCAGCAAACGTTGGGTTTGGAGATTTTTTTTTTCTCCTCTTCAGTCAACACACATGCACTGACTCACACAAGCAGCTGCTCTGTTATCATTCAAAACAGCTCCCCATCAAATGATAATGCCAGGTAGATTCCCTCAGACCAGGGCTGAAAGCAGATGCATCAAAATATTTACTGGAGCTCAGCCCCATCGACACACCGGGCTAATCCTTACTCCCGTCCCCGATGATGGTTCGAGCCAGGCAGCCAGCCGCCTGTGGGGCTGAGTCTCAATGCCTCCCCTCCCCGTGCATACTAAACTCCAGTTCGGGAGGCATGGGGTGGGTCTCCCGGGAGGCATGGGACTGGGGCTGAGTACCAATCATGAATGAATGAGAACCTGCTCAGTGGAAAATGAGAGTGAAGTAGTCGGAGGCAGAGCAGCTGTGCGGAAGGCGCGCTCGCTGTGATTAATAGAGTCTTAGGGAAGCAGGAAATAAAATTGTTAGGGGAGGGGGGAACCCTCTTCCCTGGCGCATGACCTCCCCCTTCCCCATCCCAGCAAAGAAATAAGGAGGGTGTCAGACTGCCTGGGGGCAAGTTGCCCCACTGCTCGCTTTTTTTTTTTTCCCTTCCCTACTTCCTCACGTGTCAGATGCATGTGCTAAGCTGGCTAATGATAATATCCTCATTGCATACAGTGCAGGGGGGAAATGGGCATATATCATCGTGAATGAGAAGCCTCAGCTATTGGCCTTGCCACCTCTCTCAACGTAGCGGCAAATTTTCCCCCAAACCAAAAGATGCAGGGTTGCTTTTAGAGAGGGTGTATTTTATCTGCGCCTGTCTTTGAAATGCCATTACATTTTCTCTTGAGTTCTTGGTGGCTTAGTATATGGGAGCCAGGAGGGGAATGGGTTCAGGGCTAGAAGAGGAACATGGAAGGAAAAAACTGAGTAACCCTAGGTTGTGAAGAAAGACTAGGACCTAGGAAAATTGTACTGCCCTCCCCTGCCACTGACCACACCCTGCTGGGGGGCCCAGAGTACCCTAAATTCTGGAACATCTTCCTAAAAAGTGGTGATGGAGGAGGCCTAGAAAACCTTTTAGGAATTTCACACAAGCACCCTATGGTCACTGCACTGACCAGTCTTTTGAGCAAGATGATAATGATGCTGCTGGTGGACAGAGAACCCCCAAACTGGGGTACTCCACTATGCTCTTGGTTCTAGACGTAGAAGATCAGAGCCAAGACTAGAATCAAGTCTTTCTAAAAAAATTGTCAGAAGAGGATAATGATGCTACTATTGGACAGAGAACCCCTCCCCCAAACTGGGCTACTCTACTATCCTCTTGGTTCTATTACTAGACTAGATTAAAGCCAAGACAAGAACCATGTCTTTCTAAGTAATTATTGTCTTTTGTCACTTGTTTATATGGATATATGATTTGGGGTTTTAAAAGATTGCTCTATTGCAAAAATGAATAATATGGAAATAGGTATCAAGTGATAACATTTGTATAACTCAGTGGAATTGCTTGTCAACTCCAGGAAGAGGGGAGGGGAAAAAAAAGAATCATCTAAACATGAAAAAATATTTAAAAAATAAAAACTAAAAAAACAGAAGTATCATCTTTTAGCTGCTACTTGGTTTCTGTTTTTGTTTGGTTTTTGTTTTGTTTCCTTCTGAAATATGAGGATAATTCCAGAGATAACTTATTAGGTAACCTTTGCTGCCCAAAATTTCAATGATATAATTGTCAGAGATGCATGACAGTGTTTGATGATGACTCTCTTCTCTTCCACTAAATGTATAACAGAGTTCCACTTCTCTTCTGCATGAGCTTACGATCTAATCTAATCTTATACAATGTGTGTGTGTATATGTTCCCATATATATATATATATATGATATAGATATAATACAAGGAGAGATCCAGTCCAAGTACTCTAGAAAATATGAAGGAAGAGAGAGAAAATACTTTTATCTTGGGGGGGGGGGAGAATTAAAGAAGTTTTCATTAAAGAAATGGGCCTTAAAAAAAGAGAGGGATTAAAAAAATTCTTACCTTCTTTCTTAGAGTCAATTCTATGTATTGGTTCTAAGGGAGAAGAGAGGTAAGGGCTAGGACTATGGGGGTTAAGTGACAGCTACGAGGTGTCCTTTCAAATTTGAGCCCAGGCTCCTCCCTGTTTCCAAACCTGGCTCTCTATCCACTAAGTCATCTAGCTACCCCGGGAGAGAAGAATTTTAACAAGTGACTTTGAGGAGGAAAACCTGGAATATGGTTCAGATGAACATACAAGAGGAAAGAGGAGTAAGATGAGGGTCAGCTAATAGCCTAGGTTGGCTGTAATATGGACTGTATGATGAGGGGCAATGTGAAATTAAGTCAGAAATGTACACTGAAGCCAACCTGTGGAAGGACTTAAATGCCAGACTGAGGAATTTGTATTTAGTCCTAAAAGGAAAACACTGAAGATTTTTTTTTGCAAGAAAATGCATTAGGAAGATTAGTTTGGCAGTTATATGAAAAATAAATTGGAGAAAGGAGAAATGAGAGATCAGGAAAGTATCATGTGGCTCAGTGGAAAAAGTAATGGATTTGAAGTTGAGGACTGGGGTTCAAAATCCATGTTCTGTGAATTCACTGAACCTCTTTTGGCCTCAGTTTCTTCATCTGTAAAATAAATATAATGATTCTAATAACCCACAGGGTTATTATGAAAATAAAATGAGAACATTTGTACAATATTTCACAAAGCTAAAAGTGCTATATAAATTATTACTTCTACTTCTAATCTATAAATATAGTAAACATCAATATAACCCAACCCACCTAAACAAAAATTATTTGGAGTCCGCAAATAATTTTTAAAGCTATGAAGAGATCCTAAGACCTAAAAGTAAGAGACCCACATTCACTGATCTGGCTGATGAGAATTCAAACTAGGGTGATGATAGTAAGAGATGTAACAAGATAAGTGTAAGCTTAGGTATAAGAAATATGGTAGATGGGGACAACTGGGTGGCTCAGTGTGAGAGCTAGGGCCCCAGAGCTGGGAGATCCTGGGTTCAAATCTGACCTCAGACACTTCCTAGCTATGTGACCCTGGGCAAGTCACTTAACTCCCATTTCCTAGCCCTTACTACTCTTCTGCCTTAGAACCAATACACAGTATTGATTCTAAGACAGAAGGTAAGGGTTTAAAAAAAAAAGAAAGAAAAGAAATATGGTAGAAATAGATTACTGATATAAGATTTGGGGTGACATGATAATAATTATTCCCTATAGCAAATTCTACTTTTTCAGAGTACTTATTTGATACATAGGTATTGGCCGCTAGGGCCTGGAATCAAGAAGACCTGAGCTCAAATTTGGCTTCAGACACTATTTGTGTGACCCTGATAATAGCACCTACCTCAAAAGTTGTGATGGGGATCAGATGAGAAAATTATATAGTGCTTAGCATAGTTCTAGGCATTTGGTAAACATTAAATAAATGTCTATTTCCTTCTTTTGCTAGTAAGGAAAATTAGGTATAGAAAGGTCCAGTGATTTGCTCAGGTTATAAGCCCCCATTTCTTTGTAGCAGAGCTGGGACCAGGATCCAGTCTGGAGCCTTCTGACTTCTAGTCCATAGTATGGAATCTCCTATGAGAAAGCCATGTGGTCCATAATTTATTTCTTAATTGTATATCCTTTATACCTCAAAGTTCACAAAGCCATACTGGTTCTAGCTAAAAGTAAGGGAATGGGGAGGGATGGGTTTAGGGAATCTGCTCCTTCCAAGAGTATCCAGGATGGGCCGTTTCCTTCCTTTTTTTTTTTTCAGAAATGTTTTATTGATACACTTTGTTTTTTTCTTTTTTTTTTTTTTGTAAACTCTTATCTTCTGGTTTACAATTGATATTAAGCATCACTTCCAAAGCAGAAAAGTGATAAGAGCTAAGCAATTAGGGTTAAATGACTTACCCAGAGTAGCACAGCTAAGAAGTGTCTGAGACTAGATTTGAACCCAGGTCCTCCCAACTCAAGGTCTGACTATCCACTGTGCTACCTAGCTGCCCCTATTGATGCACTTTAAAAGCAAAATGTTATTACTTACCAATGATTTCTGATCCAACAATAGAATTGTTCTTTACAATTAACAAATACAGTTAATCAAAACAAATAAAAGTATAGACCATGTCTAGAAATGCATCCCTTATTCCTAACCTGTTTTCCAAGTTCTCTCTGCTTAGAGATAGGAGAAATGTTCCAGCATTAGTCACCTGAAGTCATGATTAGTTATTGCATTGATCAGAATTCTCTTGTTTTCCCTTAGAACCTCCTAGCTACTTTTGTGTACAGTATCCTTATTTTCTTCTTCAGTTCTAGAATAATAATCAAATTAACTCTGCTTTTGTTTCAAAAAGGAAATGGCTCCATTCCTTCTGACACCCTTAAGCATCCCAATATTTCCCTGCATAAGACTCTCTCTGGCCATCAGGTCCCCCATGGGTATTGTTTTTCCTATTATAATGGAGATTAATTGAGAACAGGGATTATCCTTGCTTTTTTACTTTATTTTGTTGTTACTGTATTCCCAGACCTTAGCACAATGCATGATCATCCTGTAAATTATTCTCTTGGTTCTACTTACTTAGTCCTCTTTCATCTACTACCAAACTTTTCTGAATTCTTCATTTTCTATTTCTTACATTTAAATCATATTCCATTACATTTCCTTGCCACATTTCATTCAGCCATTTTCCAATCAATGAGCACTTACTTGCCAGTTCTTTGCCACTACAAAAAAAGTACAGTGATTTCATATATGTATATATATATATATATATATATATATATAGTCTCTTTCCCCCTTTCTTTGACCTTCTTAAAATATATGTCTAGTAGTACTACCCTTGGGTTGAAGGATATTCAGTTTAGTGCCTTTTCTGGTATAATTCCAATTTATTTTCCAGGACAGTTAGAACAATTCACAACTTTGCCAATAGCTCATTAGTGTGCCAGTCTTCCTACAGACACACCAGCATTTAACTTTTAATCTTTTTGTTATCTTTGTGAATCTGATGAATATGAAAAGAAAATTCAGAGTTTAAATTTAAACATATCATATTCTTAGTGATTTTGATCCTTCTTTAATCCACTTGTTGATAGCTCACAATACTTATTTTGAAAATTATCTGTTCATAGTCTTTTACCACACAAGGGGTTATGGCTCTTGTTCTTATATAGTTATATCAATTTAGGGAATGACCTTTTCCAGGAGCAATGAGACATCTGTTCAACAGACTTTCAGATCATCTGCAGTTTTCCCTTTTCCAGTTGGAGTGAGGAAAAAGAAAAATAGGAGATATTGGTTGAACTTCTTGCTGGGATTGTGATGATAGAGCTGCTGTGAGTGATGACTTCACAATCATTGAGGTTTTGGGGTACAGGTTTCTGGGTTTCTTATGCAAAGTCATATTGCTAGGAAGTGGCAGAGACAGGGCTTGAATTAGGTCTTCTGACACCAAGACCAGACCACTATTCTTATTATATCATACTGTCTCTCTTGCATTTTGTAAGATCTGTAAATCTTCCCCTTCTATGTCAAAATAAGCTGATTTAGTAATGATAGTAGCAGCTAGCATTTATATATGCTTCAGGACTTACAAGGCATTTTATTTATATTATCTTCATTCGACCCTCATGATAATGCTGGAAAGAAGGTGCTATTATTATCTGCATTTTACAAGTGAGGAAACTGAGGCTCAGTGAGGTTAAGTGACTTGTTCAGGATCACACAGCTAGTAAACCTCTGAGTCAGGATTCAAAATAAGCTTGAGCCAACTGGCTGCAAAGAACACCAGATGCCTGAGCAAATCTGCAGCCTCTAAGGAGATAATGAAGAATAACAACTCTTGAGGAAGTTAAACTGAAGTACATGGGATTTCCGCTTTCTCTGTTAGATGCTTAGTTAATAAACATTTAAAGCTACAGCATTATTATTGCCCTTCCATGGAAACAAAGACTCTTACCTAAATTCACAGATATTCTAGCACATTTGTTTGCTAAACGTTTCATCTTCATGCTGTCCAGGAGATGCCCACAACAAAGTTTTGAAAGCTAGAATTACTATTAAGAATGGAAGAAAGACCTATGTTACATAGTAAAAGGTCTCATCCCTAATGGAGATTCTCCCAGGGAAGTGCTGCCTTGGAGACATCACCCTAGATTTCATCATCTCACTACCTACCTCTCAACCCAGTTCTATTCTCGGGGAAGTCAAGGCAAAATAAACATGTCTCAGAATTCCTTATTGGTAGCCAAGGGAGCTTGTCAGTGGAAGAGATGAGATTTATAAAGGAGTAAGTGACAAGAAGACCAAGCATGTATTAAATGCATATCTGTCCATTGTCATGGTTTTCTTAAGCATCATTAAGACAAATCCTTCCATGTAGTGTCCTTCATCTACCAAATCTATTTTCAATGTGTTTTTCCATGTTAAGGTATAATTCTTAAATAGGTATGGGAAGGAGATGCAGTTGACCTTGGTTTATTCTGTTTTGTGTTATTCTCCAAATGCTTTACATGTGAAATTCTAGTCTTCCCAGCTCAAATATGAAGAAGGGTATTTTTATGTGTATCTTTTATTTCTTTTGTGTATTGATCCCATCTCCCCAGTTCCTGTCGTAACAATGGGTACATTAACAGATATTCAACGTATACTTCCTAGATTCTCATGACTGGAAGGAATCACAGAAACCTCCAATAAAAGCTATATTTGAGCAGGACCTTGACAACACCCTTGCCAAGTGATCATTCAACTGCTGCTCTAAGAGATTAGGTGCTAGGAAATTCCCTGCCTCCTTAGGCAGTCTATTCTACCTCTGGTTATCTGCGCTTGTTGCTTTTTTTCCCCACCCTTATATTGAGCTGAAATATGGTTCTCTGCATCTTCTACTTGTGGTTGCTGGTTTTGCCCTCTGGTGCCACGAAGAACAAATCTAATCCCTCTTCAACATGACAGCCTTTCCAACACTTGTAGACAGCTAAATGGGGATAATAGTACCTACAATACCTGTCTCATAGGAGCTGTTCAAATGATATGAAGAAGGTAAAGCATTTTACAAACCTTTGAGGTGATATAAATTCCAGCTATTTCTCTTATTAGGCTAAACATCTCCAGGTTCTTCAAATGATACTTATAATTCTAGGTTGATTCTAAGTTCTTTCACCATGCTGGTCTCCCTTCTTTATTTTCTTTCAAGCCTGACAATATCTTGCCTAAAATGTAGCCCAACCTGAGCAAAATACTGTACTCCAGATATTATCTAACAAAGCAGGACAAAATAGGGCTATTTTATCTCTTTTTCTGGACACAAGGAAGCTTAAGTGCATTGACTTGGGGCTGTCATATCATACAGGTGATTCATCCTGAGTTTAAAGTCCATTAAAATGTGCAGATCTTTTCTACATGGACTGTCATTTAGCCATGTCTTACACATTCTGCATTTGCAAACTTGACTTGAACTCACGTGTAGGACTTTATATTTATTTCTAATAAATTTCATCTTTAATTCAGTCCATTTTTTCTTGCCAAGATCTTTTGTGAGTACTTACTTTCTTTAATGATACCATACAATGTATTAGCTACCTTCCTAACCTTTATTCTACTTAAAGATTTGATAATATACCATTTGGGCCTTTATCTTCTTTGATACTCTACTTATTTGATGTTTCTATGCATTCTTAGGCTCATGCGTGTAAGCACCCTCTCTGATCTTATAATTCATCCATGCTTTCCTACCCTACTTAAGGCACCCCTTTTCTCTCATGAAAAATTTAAAAATAGTCTGCCCAATATGGTGGAGATCATTCTGTAAATCTTTTAACGTTCAATGGGTGTCAGCAGAATTTTGACTAATGTTTTGCCTTCACTGATCCATTTCCTGTCCTGATTATTCATCTTTTGTATGATATTTGAAGGCTTCCTTTTGTGCAGAGTGGTCACAGATAATATGCCTACTTATCCTTGCCATGTATCTCCCCATTGCTCTTTGTATCACCTGCAATTCTGATTCTTTAAACACTATTGTATTTGGTATCCAATGTGTTTTAAGAAGAAGTGGAAATGACACTAAGGGAAAAGTAGCCCAGAAGATAGATGGATAGGGCAAACATACAAGAAAGTGTTCTATGCTGGAGGCAACACAATTTGGAAAGCACACAAAGAGTGATTTTTAACCTATTTTAAAGCGACAGAGATTCTAAACAAATGGAAAACACACAACACACACACACAGAGCCTACTATTAGTACACAAAAAAGCACTGGAGAGGATATTGGTAATTGCCAATTTATTTATTCACTTTCTTTCTCTATAAAATCTTTTTTAAGGATGACCTAACACTAAAAACATTCAAGCAAGTTTCCATAAAAACTCTTCTATAGCATATTACATCTTAATAGTCATATAACTGACTGAAAGGTGTAGAGAATATGTCTCCACAGTATTTACTGTTCAGAAAACATAAAAAAGTACTTGGCTAGGTAAAATGAAATTCAGCCTCAAAATTTCTCTCCCAATTTCATGAAAATATTAACATTGTACATAATTCTTTGATAAATGAAAAGAGAGAGATAACTTTGTCCAGCATCCATTGGCCACTACTTATAAAGTGAAATATAAAACAGAGAGATGAATGCTTACCAATATCTTGAACTGATTCCAAATGGAATAGAGATTCCAATAAATGAAGTCCTCCAGATGCTCCTATTTGCAGATAATATTGTGATGGTTGACTCAAACCCCAGAGTACAAGAACTCCTCATCAAAATTCATCTCCACCCAGAAGAGATTAGCCTAACAATCTATACAGGAAAAACCAAATGGCTGAATGATGTCTATTATCCAGACTACAACAAGCAATTAGAAAGATAGTCCATTAAGTTAGTCTATCAGCACACATATCCTTTATAGACCCTGCAGATGGACAATGAACTGGGCCAAGAATTGAATTGGAGAAGAGAAAGGATTAGACTGCAGTCTGAGAATCATTCAACCTTTTCGATTGTTCCTAGCTACTCTCTGAAACAAAACCATGCCTTAAAAAAACACCAGGATGTTAAGGTTAGCAAAGTGTCTAACAATTGTTATTTCATTTGATCCTCGCAACAAAAACCCTGGGAGGTAGGTGCTATTACTATTCCCATTTTAAAGATGAGGTAACTCAGGCAAACAGAGATTGAGACTTGCCCAGAGTTCCACAGTTAGTGTGTAGGGTGGGATTTGAACCCAGGTCTTCCTGTCTCCAAGTCCAGGAGGCTATTTGACCACTATATTACATAGCTTCTGTTGATATATTCCCTCTTAAAGCTAGTGTCATTCCTTTAAGACAGTGATTCCCAAAGTGGGCGCCACCACCCCCTGGTGGGTGCTGCAGCGATCCAGCAGGGCAGTGATGGCCACAGGTACATTTATCTTTCCTATTAATTGCTATTAAAATTAAAAAAAATTAATTTCCAGGGGGCTAAGTAATATTTTTTCTGGAAAGGGGGCGGTAGGCCAAAAAAGTTTGGGAACCACTGCTTTAAGATTGTTTCCAATTTAACCTTTATATATCTTGTTAGCCTGTTGTCTCCCCTATTAGACTATGAGCTCCTTGAGTTCAGAGGCCATATTTTTGCCTTTTTCAGTATATCCTGCACTTAGCACAGCACCTGGCACACCATAGGCAATTAATAAATACTTGATAACTTGTTTTGACCTAGCAGAGTGCCTTGTACATAATAAGAGCTTAATAAATATTTCATGCATTGGATTGAACTTGTCAAACTGTGAATAGACTACTTGAGGTTCTAACAGCGGAGTTTATTCCCCCATAAGAATGGGTATTTAATGTTTGTTCAGTGAAACTGAAAGTCACCTCAGGAGGTCATCTCATCTATTTTTTGTCCTAGATCTCTTTGGTTATCTGTACAAAGGTCTATTACCTCTAACCTAAAGTCAACCAACTTGCCATACCCAGAGCTCATTTACTTTTGAAATAAGCTGGCCATCCTCCTCTGTATAGTATCTATATGTAGAATCAGAAAGGACATACATTGCCAAGGGACTGTGAGCATATTGAGATCCTGAAAGGGTTTCCTTTTGAGGAAATAGAATTCTTCATACTCGGGGGTGTGTTGGAGCTGAGAACCAGACATGATTGTTAAATTTTCAGTGTGAAAATGTATACCTTGGAAATTGGCAAATACTACAAATCAGGGCTTGACTTAATTGTCTAGACTTAAGAAAGTGATAGAAAAAGTGTTAGTCATGCAGAATAAACTTAAAATTGTGTCTTGGGAGAGCTGGTTATTAAACATTTACTAGCAGAGGGCTGCTCACACTCCTCTCTCCCTTCTTTCCTCCATCCCTTAGATCTGGTACAGATAGAAGCTGTGAAATATTAGCCCTCATTCCAGGTTCTTTGATAAACAGTGCTTAAGTGCTCAGGGTCATATAGTTAGTGTCTGAGGTTGACTTTAAACTCAGGTCTTCCTGAGCTGGAGAAAGGGAGGTAAGGAGGAAGGAAGAGAGGGAAAGAGATAGAGAGAAAAGAAAGGAGGAAAGGAGAAGAGAAAGGTAGGAAGAGACACAGGGGAAAGATTGAAAGGGAGGAAAGTAGGGAGAGAGTGAAGAAGGAGGGAAGGAAGGAAAGAAGGAGGGAAGAAAGGAAGGAAAGGAGGAGGGAAGAAAGGAAGGGAGGAGGGAAGGAAGGAAGGAAGGAATGAAGGAACGAAGGAATGAAGGAAGAAAAGAAATGAGGAAGGAAAGAAGGAAGGAGGGAAGGAAGGAAAGGATGAAGGNAGGAGGGAAGGAAGGGAGGAGCAAAGGAAGGAAGGAAGAAAAGAAATAAGGAAGGAAGGAAAGAAGGAGGGAAGGAAGGGAGGAGCAAAGGAAGGAAGGAAGAAAAGAAATAAGGAAGGAAGGAAAGAAGGAGGGAAGGAAGGGAGGAGCAAAGGAAGGAAGGAAGAAAAGAAATAAGGAAGGAAGGAAAGAAGGAGGGAAGGAAGGAAAGGATGAAGGAGGGAAGGAAGGAGGGAATGAAAGAAGGAGGGAAGGAAGGAGGGAATGAAAGAAGGAGGGAAGGGAGGAAGGGAGGGAGGAGGGAAGGAAGGGTGAGAGGTAGGGAAAGGAAAAGAAAGGAAAACCTAGAAATAATATGATAGCTGATTAGGAAATCTTTTTGCATACCACCCAATCTCCCTATTGGTGAGTTGGATAACGTATAGGAGAATGCTGCCATGGCAGTGACTATTTAGATTTCTCAATGCCAAAGACCTCTTTAAATTCAAGTCTGGGAGGATAAGACACCTAGTATGAGTGGGCAGAGTGACCTTCCTGTAGTTTTTATTGACCGAGACCCTGAGAAGACAGTAAAATCTACCGGGATTTCTGCTGCGAACTCTTTCATGATGAATAGCTGAGCTTTCACACTCACTTGGAGTTTGCATCTCTCCCTTCTCTGCACCTCCCCCCAAAACCTTTCATTTGGACTGCCACTCAAGAGATATGTTTCTTGACAAGAGTAGTTCATCAAAATGATTTCCATTTCTTTTCGTTATTCTCTCTCTCTCTCTCTCTCTCTCTCTCTCTCTCTCTCTCTCTCTCTCTCTCTCTCTCTCTCTCATTCTCTCTCTCTCCATCTCTCTCTCCTTCTCCCTTTCTCTCTCTCCTCCACCCCCACCCC
>NC_058131.1:367114370-367195972 GCF_016433145.1 Gracilinanus agilis
CTCTCTCTCTCTCTCTCCCCTTCTCTCTCTCCTTCTCCCTTTCTCTCTCTCCTCCACCCCCCCTTTCTTAGTAACTTCCAATGATGAGCCCAAACATGTCAAGTACAAGAGAGTTGGGAGTACTTGTTCCAGTTTGTATTAATTGGTAGCCTACAGTTTCTACTAGTTTGAAATTTGCATGCTGCATTAGTATTCATGTGCACAAGCCCAGGGCTGTTCTAGAAGGAGAATGCTAGGCAGATGAGCACTAGGGCACCGATCTGAAACAGGGCCTTCAGAGCAATCTGTCTGACATTATTCCTGCTGAGTGAGAGGTGTCAGAAGCTGGATGCTCAGATCCCTGGGAGATTGTGCTAGTGGAGTCATGGGCTGACTCTCCAGTCTGCTTCCCAAGCCCTCCGTCAATTTTATATATCCGAGTGTGATTTGTAGGCACTCAGCCAGCATTTGAATCATGCCATCATTACCTTTCCCTTGGTCTGTTCCTGCATCATATCTCACAGAACAGCTCTGAGGACTTGGGAGACAATGGCACAAAATTCAATTCTATTTGACTCTATATTTGACTCCTGATATCACAGGTAGAACATTTTAGCTGAAATAAAGGAATTTATGAGGGTAGAGATACAGTAGAACATAAGTCTGATAAAAGAGATGGATTCTAGAATAGATTGAGAGGGCCTTAGATATCCAGCTGAGGAAAGCATTACAAAAATTATTTGACAATGTCTAGGATACATTCTCTGACAAAAAGTAGCTTGGTGGACAGATAGATGGTTCAGTGGATAGAGAGCTGGGCCTGGAGAGGAGGTCCTGGGTTCATATTTGACCTCAGACATTTTGTAACCCCAATTATGTAACCCCCATTGTCCAGCCCTTATCACTCTTCTACCTTGGAACCAATACACAGTTGACTTTAAGATGGAAAGCAAGAGTTAAAAAAAAAAGGTAGTTTGGTGTCCTTGATAGAGAGCTAGCCTGGGAGTCTGGGAATAATATGGGTTCTAATCCCACCTCAGACATATAATAGCTATATGACCCCAGGGGTTTATGAAATGGGCATAATAATTACACCTATCACACAGGTATTGTTATAGGAAAAAGTGAGATTGGTTTATGGAAAGCTTACTGCCAACACTGAAGCAGTACATAAATATAAGCTGTTGTAATTGTTATTATTAGATGGGGGAAGGACCGGAGACCAGACAAGGAGGCTGGTTATTAAGGAAATTATTACTCTAGCAATAGCATAGGCATAAAATTATGAGAGCATGTACTTGGGTAGTGGCAGTGGAAATAATAAGGATGGGATGCCTTTTTCTTCATTGTGCATTTCTATCCAAGAACAACTCTTATTCATCCAATCATTCAGGCTCACATTCTTAGGGATGTTCTTTACTCTTCCTTTTCTCTCCCCTTCCTTCCTCCACATCCAGTTGGTTATAACACAATATCCCTTACATTTGTCCCTTCCTCTCTACACTCATGGTCACCACCCTAGTTCAGGCCCTCATTGACTCTAACCTAGCTGGACTATTGCCATCCTGGACTTATTACTTCAAGTCTCTACCTTTTCTCCTCCATTCTCTACATAGCTGCCAAAATGAGACTTCAAAAGCATAGATCTGCTCATGTCACTCCTCCTGCTTCTGAAGCTTCAGGGTTACCCTATTGCCTTTAGGACAAAATACCAACTCCTCCATTTGCCATGGAAAGCCTTTCCAGATTTGGCTCTGATAGGGAGAATAAGGAGAGATAAGGGCACTGGGCCACTGACAAGGAAGAAGAGAGAACTTCATGGATGCAGATGGGGAAGAATCAGATTCTGAAATAAATGGTCCCTACTTTACAACTTTTTCTGAAGACCTCCCTGCCTGCCAGGGCCTCATTCTTTAGTTTCTGACAGGAAAGAGAGAAGAAAAGAAAGAGGATCAAGCAAAGCTGGTATCAGGTGAGGGTCTGGGAATAGGCTTCACTGCCTAATGAAGATGCTAATGGCAACTCTGAAAGATGCACAATGAAGCAGGTCTTCCTTCATATTGGAGGAATGGTCAGAAGCTTAAAATTATTCCCTATTAGTTTATCCTTCATTAATTTTCCCCCCAATTGTTTCATCAGCAACTAGCAGGTGCTTTGCTTTTTTGGGGCCCATTTTTGCACACTGATTTTCTTTAACCATGTCTTCCTTTTCTACCTAGTGGGAAATTTCTATCTGTTCTGGGGTCAGTGCCTAGGTTAATGATCTAGTGACTTTCCCCCTTTTCTTTTGTTCTCTTTCTTTCACATTGTCCATAAATTATCACATAATTGCCAGGCCATCCAATGCCATCTCCCTGACCTCTCATTCCTGTCTGCTAGGGGAGCCATCCTACTAATTTCAAACTCTAATGAAATCTTCCTTCTACTCACTGCTTAATCTAGACTCAGTGACTTTATTTTTATACACACTATTGTATTCCATGTTCCGTAATTAGACCTTACACCTCATTGGAGACACGCCTTTCTCCTTGCAGAAGGGATAGCTTCTGATATTTATTATCCTGGGATTTTATTACTATTCTAATCACTGCCGGGTACCATAGTATATAGGAATGTTCCGGCTCCTCTGATTCTACTGTTGGAAAGCCCTTCCTTTTCGTCCTTGCCTATCATCTTACCAACAAATCTCACCAAGTTTAATTTTTACCTTTATTAATTTTTACCAAGTCAGCTTAGACTCAACCTTCTCCATGAAATCAGCTGACCAGTCAGGCAACAAGCATTTATTAAACATTCCATATGTTTCAGACAACATGCTGTGTGCTCGGTATATAAAGCAAAAAATCAGCCCCAAACCTCAAAAAGCTTACATTCTGAGAGGTTTAGCTTCAACCTTAGCTAAACTCCTTTGTCAGAACTCAACAAAGTGCGAGGAAAAGACCATTAATTTAAGAGTCAGAGATCCAGGATCCCTCAATCATTAAGTGCTAGGGGAAGAAATACAAACAAAAGGAAAGACAGTCCTTGCCCCCAAGGAGATTACATTCTCATGGGGAACGACAACACATAAAAAGAAACTAAGAAAAGGAGAGGTATATGTGGTGGGACATGGGAGGTGTATGTGGTAGGAGATGATGATCGTATAAAGTTCTAAGAGTCAGAAGCAGATATGAGAAGGAATGAGAAAGGGGTTAGTCTAAAACCCTTCCTCAAAATGGAAGTTCTGAGAGCAACTCACCAATGTAAGAATGGGGGCACCAGAGATGAAAGATGCCCCAGGTGAGGTCACAAGGGTTGGGGCTCAACTACTGCATCTGATGTTCATTATCTGGTTCGTTATCTGCCCTTGACCAAGTTGTTTAATGCTTGTAGACCTCAGTTTTCTTATCTAGAAAATGGCAGAGTTGGATTGAATAATAGAATGAAGGATTTAGTACTTGAAAGGACTGAAGAAGGTTATATAACTAGTGTACGTGACACCCACTTTGAGATATCCAGTTGGAGATGTGAGACTAGAAGTCAGAAGAGAGGTTAGGGCTGGATAAGTAGTTATGAATCATTAGGATAAAGTTGATAATTGAATCCTTGAGAAATTGCCAGGCACAATAGTATAGAGGGATCAGAGAAGAAGGCAAAAAACACAACCAGAGGAGACACCCATGATTAGTAGGGCTGAGTATTAATGAAGACCCAGCAAATGAGACTGAGAAGCAGTGACTGGACAGGTAAGAATACCAGGATAAAGAAGTGTCATAGAAACCAGAAATAAGAGAGAGAGAGAAGAGAATGTTAAGAAGAGGGTGACTGACAGTATCAAAAGAGGCAGAGAGGTCAAGAAGGATGAGGAGTGAGAAAAAGCCATTAGATTTGGCAATGAAGAGATCATTGGTGACTTTGGAGGAAGCAATTTTGATTGAATGATGAGGTCAGGAGCCAAACTGCAGAAAGTGAAGATGAGAGGGAGAGGAAAGGAAGTGGAGGCCTCAATTGTGAAATGGCTTCTCAATTAGTTTAGCTCCAAAAGGTAGGAGAGATATGAGATGATAGTAGAGACAGATGAATTAAGTGAAGGTTTTTTGAGGATAGGGAAGACATGGGCATACTTGTGAGCAGTAAGCAGCCAGTAGACAAGGAAAGACTGAGGGCAAGTGAGAGAGTGGGAATGATAGAAGTAGCAATCTGCTGGAGAAGATAGGAAGGAATGGAATCATTTAAATGTACAGAGGGGTTTGCTTTGGCAAAGAGAAGGGCCATTTCTTTATGAGTAGAGGGCAAAGGTGGAAAGAGTGGAAGAAAGCTCTGTGTGCTGTAAAATGAGAAGGGAAAAGAGGGAGCTCTCAGAAAATGGCCTCATTTTTTCCCAATGAAATATGAGGCAATGTTCTCAGTGGAAACGGATGGGGTAGGGGAAGCCATGGGAGGTTTGAGGAGAGATAAAAAAAATCAGAAAAGCTTCTGTGGTTAGTTGTATAGTCAGTCAGGTAGAGAGATATAAAAGGATTATCTTGCCACAGAGAAGGCCTGGTTGAGATTATATAATATAAATTTGCTCTGGTCCCTGTCTGCCCAGTTTCACAATTTTCTCCAGCTTTGTTCAGCAACATTTGTGCAGAAGTGACGACTTATGGGAGTAATTCAAGTTTGAGATTGTCAGGGCAAGGCCAGTAATAGAATAAGATGACAAGAGATGCTAGAGAAGGGGATGGTATAGAGTTAAAGTGGTTCACTAGGGTCGAGAATGGGAAAGGAGGAGAATATAGCCAGTGTAGGAGGGACAACTTGGGAAGGAACTAAAGGTCTGAGGAACTGTAATGAGAATGGTTAAGAATATTTATGAATAATGACAAGATCAAGGATGGTCTATACATATGCAGTTATTTTTCAATTGTGTTTGGCTCTTTGTGATCCAATTTGCAGTTTTCTTGGCAAAGATATTCAAGTGATTTGCTATTTCCTTATCCAGTTCACATCACAGATATAGAAAGTGAGGCAGAGTGAAGTGATTTGTCCTGGTTCATACAAATTAGTAAATATCTGAGGCCAGATTTGAACTCAGGAAGATGAGGCTTCCTGACTCTAGGCACAGCAATCTATCCACTGTGCCACCTAGCTGCCCAATAGATAATCTCGACCACAATTTTGATTGGGTGGCAGATATGGATGAATGAACCTTGGAAGAGGTTCACTGGGTGATGATGGTAGAGAAAAAACCTGGAAATGTCAATAGGGAGCAAAGAGTATGTCAACTCCCTGTCCTCAACCAGTGAGATAGAGGGATTGAGGGAAAGTACAACCAGGCTGGAAAGAGTGGCCAGGGAGGCTGTGTCATCACAGCAAGTCACATCTCTGCGAGAGCCAGGAGTTGAAAGGCGTGGAAAAGGAACAGAATTAAGAGGAAAACAAGTTTGCTACCAATGAGACAAACATTTCTGGTGGGAAAATACCTTTGGCTATAAGTCAAGATTTCTGGTTTTGCCCCTAACAACTTGACCTTAGGTAAATCACTTCCCCCCTTTAGATCTCAGTCTCCCCATTTTTAAAATGAAGGTGATTGGATTCATTGATCTCTAAGTCTTCTTCAAGTGTGTTCCACACAGTATTTTGGCTTTGTGCAGTATGGACTAACTTAAAATCCTAACCTAAAATAACAAACAGCTTATACTATCTCTATCTTATCCTATCCATCACTATCTTACTCTGTCCTACTCTAGGGATTTTAACAAGGAAAAGTAAAGGGAAAAAATATAGGGGAATGGGGGGAGACAGGAATACTTGGTGTGACAGTTAAACACAACTTAGTCAGGGAAACTAACTTTTTGTGAATCCTTTGGGGTTATATTGAGACAATAAGAAGTAACATTAAAGGACTTTAATAATAAAATAAGGTGGGGCAAATGAGAAATGGGGCAAACTATTCTTAACAGCTACAGGAGGGAAGAAACAGGGGTTTAGGTGGTTCAGGGAATCAGGGCAGGGGAGATAAAACTTACACTACACTACACCAGGCTAAATGCAAGCTTGTCAGGGTTATGGAGATCTCACTGCTTGCTCCAACGATGTTCTCAGCTGTCCCAGGGTCCAGGGTGTTGGTACGTTCCACAAACTCCACTGGGTCGATCCAATAGGCTGTCACAGGCCTGGAGGTCCACCCTCCAAAGCTCCTGATCCAGACCTACTTGTAGTTCCTCAAAATGCAGTCCAAGTAGGGTTTTCTCCAGTGAGATCAGGGCACAAAGCTCCTCCACCTGTGGCAAAAACTCCCGACTGTCTCAGAGTTTAAAAGCCCTGTGACCTTTCAGCCACATTCCAAAAGCCCTTAGAATGTTCAGCTCAAGTTTGCATTTTCCAATATACTTTGCTAAATTTTTCACTTATCTACCTTGACTTATTCCTTATTATCAGTGCTAACCTTCTATGTTCTATGTACCTTTTAAGCTTGAAGATTTAAAATGCTGAGAAGCATCAGAGTTCAGAAGTGTCAAACTCAAATAGAAACAGTAGTCATTGGACTGCACATCCCTACAAGCCACTTACTGACTTAGAAAATTACATAGGAGTATCATCTATGTTCTATTGTAATTTTATTTCTTTTGTAAACTATTTCCCAATTACATTTTTATTTGGTACTCTGTTGATAGCCATCCTGTTTAGCCCTTCTGGTGTAGTGGTTACATTGGCCTTGCAGCCAGGAAGGCTTAAATTCAAGTCTTGCCTCTGACATATACTGCTATGTGACTGTGGACAAACCACTTAACCTCTCAATGATCTAGGCAACTCTGACTCTAAGTGGCAGAGAAAATGGCAACTTGCATTCATAGAAAGAATTTCCTCATCTGAGAGTTTCCTATGCCAAGGAAACTACAGGTCTAGTTTCTATCCTATTGTGTTAAGTTTCTTTTCTAGCCTGGGCACAATCCTATGTGTTAAGTTGGTTTTTTTTCCTGGTGTAAACACTAGTTTTAAATAGTAGTAATAATAATAATAATCTCATATTTATATAGGACTTTAAGGTTTTTGAAGTACCTTCCTTACCCCCACTCTGTAGAGTGGGCATTGTCAGTAGCCTCATTTCCATTTTGATAGATGAGAAAATTGAGGCTTCTTGCTGAAGGTCACCCAAACAGTGTGGTTTAAGGTTCCTTCAAATGCTGACATTTTCTGTTCTCTATACTAAGTCCCCTTCCAGCTTTGACAGAGTATGTTTTAAACTTCCTGAAATCAAAAAAAGATTTCTTTTATTCTCCTTCTCTCATCTTAGGGTCAGCAGGGACCAGACTCATGATGAGCTGATTCCCCAGTGTGAAAATGGTTCCAAGAAATAGCCATTGGCATCTGGCTCAGGTGGAGAGAGAGTTTCCCTCTTCTCACTGTGGCTCTCATCCTCTCTTTGGACTCTAAAGCTCAACCTCTTCCAGGATGCCTTTGCTTAATATAGGGAAAAGGGTCCTGGGTTGGATGCATGAAGTCTGGGCTTGAGTTGTTTTTTTTTTTTTAATCAATTTACTCTGGCCCCTTCTCTAGTCCAGAGTCTCAGTTTCTTTCCCTATTAAATAATGAGGTTCATAGTAGAATTCCCAGAAGAATGATGGCATCTTTCTTATTAGGCATGCAAGCTGAGCTATCTTTACCTTAAGACAACAGTCCCAGGTATATTCTACAAAATAGTAACTAAATTGTTCTATTGTATGCACGTATGTATGTGCGCGTGTGTCTCCTCTTCTGAACTTGTAGTTTTCTTCTGTCTTTAAAATTTTAAATTTTTTTAAATTTTAATTTTGAATATTTTCCCATAGTTCCATGTTTTATGTTCTTTCCCTCTCCCCCAAACTCCCCCGCCCACCTCCCCACCCCCTGTAGCCAATGCACAATTCCACTGGGTTTTACATGTGTCACTGATTAAGACCTAACTCCATATTATTGATAGTTGGACTAGAGTTATCGTTTAGTGACTACATCCCCAATAATATCCCCATTAGCCCATGTGTTCAAGCAGTTGTTTTTCTTCTGTGTTTCTCCTCCCACAGTTCTTTCTCTGAGTGTGGCTAGTTTTCTTTCTCATAAGTCCCTCAGCCTTGCTCTGGATCCTTGCATTGCTGCTAGTAGAGAAGTCCGTTGGGTTCAATTGTACCACAGTGTATCAGTCTCTGTGTACAATGTTCTTCTGGATCTACTCCTTTCACTCTGCATCAATTCCTGGAAGTCATTCCAGTTCACATGGAATTCCTCCATTTCATTATTCCTTTGAGCACAATAGTATTCCATCACCAGCAGATACCACAATTTGTTCAGCCATTCCCCAATCAAAGGACATTCCCTCATTTTCCAATTTTTTGCCACCACAAAGAACACAGCTATAAATATTTTTGTACAAGCCTTTTTCCTTATTATCTCTTTGGGATATAAACCAAGCAGTGCTATGGCTGGATCAAAAGGCAGATAGTCTTTTAAAGCCCTTTGGGCATAATTCCAAATTGCCATTCAGAATGGTTGGATCAATTCACAACTCCACCAGCAATGCATTAATGTCCCAATTTTGCCACATCCCCTCCAACATTCACCACTTTCCTTTGCTGTCATTTTAGCTAATCTGCTAGGTATGAGGTGGTACCTCAGAGTTGTTTTGATTTGCATTTCTCTAATTATAAGAGATTTAGAACAATTTTTCGTGTGTTTTTTGGTAGTTTTGATTTCTTTATATGAAAATTGCCTATTCAATTGGGGAATTGCTTGATGTTTTGCACAATTGATTTAGCTCCTTATAAATTTGAGTAATTAGACCTTTGTCAGAGGTTTTTGTTATAAAGATTTTTTTTTCCAATTTGTTGCTTCCCTTCTAATTTTGGCAGCATTGGTTTTGTTTGTACAAAAACTTTTTAGTTTAATGTAATCAAAATTACTTATTTTACATTTTGTAATTTTTTCTAACTCTTGCTTGGTTTTAAAATCTTTCCTTTCCCAGAGATCTGACAAGTATACTATTCTGTGCTCACTTAATTTACTTATAGTTTCTTCTTTTATATTCAAGTCATTCACCCATTCTTAATTTATCTTGGTATAGGATGTGAGATGTTGATCTAGATCCAATCTCTCCCTTATTTTTTTTCCAGTTTTCCCAGCAGTTTTTGTCAAATAGTGGGTTTTTGTCCCAAAAGCTGAGTTCTTTGGGTTTATCATAGACTGTCTTGCTAAGGCCACTTACCCCAAGTCTAGTCCACTGATCCTCCCTTCTGTCTCTTCACCAGTACCATATTGTTCTGATGACCACTGCTTTATAGTATAGTTTAAGATCTGGTACTGCTAGGCCACCTTCCTTCATATTTTTTTTCATTATTTCCCTTGATATTCTTGGTCTTTTGTTCTTCCAAATGAATTTTGTTATAGTTTTTTCTAATTCAGTAAAAAAGTTTTTTGGTAGTTTGATAGATATAACACTAAATAAGTAAATTAATTTGGTTATGATGGTCATTTTTATTATGTTAGCTCATCCTACCCATGAGCAATCAATGTTTTTTCCAATTGTTTAGATCTAATTTTAATTGTGTGGAAAGGATTTCATAGTTGTGTTCATATAATTCCTGTGTTTGTCTTGGTAGATAGATTCCTAAGTATTTTATATTGTCTAGGGTGACTTTAAATGGAATTTCTCTCTAACTTTCACTGCTATGAAATGTTGGAAATATATAGAAATGCTGATGATTTATATGCATTTATTTTGTATCCTGCAACTTTGCTAAAGTTGTTGATTATTTCCACTAACTTTTTAGGTGATTCTCTAGGATTTCTTCTCTTTGAAAAAAAAATTTGATTGATTTTTTTTTTTTGGTACAACTAAACTACCCACAAACCTACAACCTTGAAAGAAGAAAGCTTTTTGTCTTTCTTTGCATCTTTCACACAGTACATTGCCTGGTACATAGAGAGAACTTGATAAATATTTGTATATAGAGTCTTCTACATATTGTTCAAATAACATGGCTGAATGAGAACTGTGAACTTCTTGAGGGCAGGGACTATTTTTGATTCATTGCTGAAACTCCAAAGTCTACCTCAAGTGCCTGGTATCCATTCAGTGATTAATAAATATAGCTGCAACTGGGTTGAACAGAGGAAGCTAAGCAAAGCTGAGCTGGGTTTGCTTTCAGGTTCACCAAGAGGAAAAACACAAAAAAGTACATAAACTGCAGAGAGAAATAAATTTCATTTTTAGCTTCCCAGAGGGCATTCCATAGAAGACACAGGGTCTGCCTGGCAGTAACTCATAATGAAGACTTCATGTCTGTGTCTCCGGTTCCCAGAAGTAACCCACAGCTGAGGCTTCAAAGGAGCAAAAACTACCTTTTGCTGGTGGCCAGAGTGCTCGAATGTGACTTGTAATGATCATTATTTCAGAGTCCTGCAGGCTCAGAAATGGAGACAGGCAGGGACCTTAGGGATCACCTGCCCTAACCCCATCACTTCATAGGTAAGGAAGCAAAAAGTGCCAGCCAGACAAAATGATTTGTTCCAGGTTACAGTTGGTAGCAGAGCTTTTTGGTTACACTCATCAAGAAATCCTCCCCATTCTTGACCTCCTCATCCCTCCCACAAACACATAGACACATGCACAAATACACACATATACGCACACCTTTTAGCCTTCTTCCGAGCCATGTTGCCTCGGCTCTAGCTATTCTCTTCAACCTCGTTCCACCAGAATCATTTGTACTCATGGGGCAGCGAGGTGGGTTAGTGGATTGAGAGTCAGGCCTAGAGACAGGAAGCACCTGGATTCAAATGTGATCTCAGACACTGTGATTGTGGGCAAGTCACTTATCCCCAATTGCCCAGCCCTTACCACTCTTCTGCTTTGAAACCAATACTTATTATAGATTCTAAGATGGAAGATAAGGTTAAAAAATCTTTTGTACTTTGGCCTGGGAGGTCCCTGAGCTCTAATAGATGAGCTTCCACCTTATCTTGCTTGAAATTTAGACCTCGCTGTCACTTTCTGGCCATTTCCAAGCTGGGCTGCTCTCTGTGCCTCCTGCATCCTCTCCCTGGCTAGGTTCTCTTTATGTTTTTGTTTCCTTGAATTAAAATGCAAGATTCTTGAGGGCAGGGCTTGTCTCTTTAGAGCAGTGGTTCCCAAACTTTTTTGGCCTACTGCCCCCTTTACAGAAAAAATATTACTTAGCCCCCTGGAAATTAATTTTTAAAAATTTTAATAACAATGAATAGGAAAGATAAATGCACCTGTGGCCATCACCACCTTCCTGGATTGCTGCAGCACCCACCAGAGGGCAGTGGCGCCCACTTTGGGAATCACTGCTTTAGAGTATAATTGTATTTCCAGTGCTTAGCCTGGTATCTGACCCATAGTAAATACCTAATAAATCATTATTCATTAATATTCATTCTTTCTTACCACTTCCCAGAAATAGAACCAATGTTCACTCAGTTAGACTGTGAAGGGATTTGGTTGGTGAGTCCACAGAATAGGAGAGGGCAGCATAGCTATGTGGTAACCAGACCTAGAGTGAAATGGAGTGTGCTACCTGAGGAGGAATTTGCCAGTATAAGTACAGTGGGGAAAAAGTTATTTTTGGTGGCAAATTTCTTGGATTTAAATATTTTCTCTGTCACTTATTCCCCGTGTAGGCTTGGCCACATTACTTCAATACTATTGGCCTCAGTTTCCTTATCTGTAAAATGAGGAGGTTGGTTTGAGTGGCCTTGGTCTCTTCTAACAATAGCTCTATGCATCTATGACCTTGTTTGCCTGTTTTCAGAGTGGGAAGATGAACCTTAGGGTTCTGGATCTCTGGCTATTCTACAACACAGGGAGATGAGCTCAGCTGGTACTATGGAGAGGCATCTATCCATCCAGGTCATAGCTATGATTCCAGGAGGAGTTGAAGAAATCTATGGTTTGATTTAAACTGAAGCTAACTTGGTTATGTCTGAGAATAAAGATTCTGAGGTCCTGGTGTTCCTGCTGCTTTAATATGAAATTATTTTATAGATTTAGATGTAGAAGGGGGCTTTAATGAAGGCCCCAAGAGTCAGAGAAGCTTATTTGAGATTACACTGGTGGTAAGAAGCAGAATTGGGGTTTGAACTCAGTTCTAGTGATGACAAGTTCAGCACTCTAACCATTGTGCTATGCAGCCTCCTTTGACTTTCCTCTCTCCCTTTTGGCCACTTGGCACTCTCAGTTGTAAACATTGCCACTAGCTAAGATAAGGTACAGAAAGGATGTTTCTCACCCCTCTCCTATTTTATCTTTACTATAATTTTCCTTCCATGCCCACTCACAAAATCCTGCATTACCACACCCCCTTCCTAATTTTTCCCATTATTGTACCTTCATGGCCCCAGTACATGAAGGAGGGAGGGACCTGTCAAGGGGACTGGATTGTTCTTCCCTGCCCCTCCTCTTCCATTTTCTCTGTCTTCTTTTTCTCCTCTCCTCCCCACCCATGTTGAAGGTTCCCTGGGGGTGGTTCCCAGAATAGCTGTCTCTGTAGAGACAAGGCACTGAAGGGTAAAAGGGTCAGGATGCTGTTTCTGCAGTCATGTGGCATTTCTGTTGCCAGTCACCTCTGCTCCCTACCAATCCACCTTTACCCTCAAAATTGTGACTCTGTGAATGAGGAACACTGGGTCAAATGTCAAGGTCCCAATAGCCTTTGAAGATGATTGAAGACCAGAGAGAACCTTAGTCCAGATTGAGGAGAATTTGACAGGTTTCCCACAGGGTCAACTCTACCATGGCTTTGTCTGGGACAGAAAATGGCATATCAGGGGTTCTTCCAGTATTTCAGGTCCTTCCAATATCCACCCCACCATGGACCCCCAAATAATAATACCTGCATGTTTGTCATATGGAAATGGAGGAGAAGAGGGAAAGCAGAATAAGCATAGCTTTATTAACTTGTTACCTATATCTGACGTATGATATACTCTAAATGATATATTAAAGCTGAGGAAATTCTACAAATGCTTCCACCCACCGCCTCCCCCCTGGGGACAGGCGCTATATTAGTGAGATGAGTCATGCAGCCACCACTTAGGGCTTCAGCACCAAGGGGATTAGACTTTGAAGATTCATTGTGGCCTTACCTTCCCAGACTGGATGAGACAGCATGGAGAAGGGTAGGAATAGAAAAAGTGAGTGGTTTGGGGAGATAAAATTCACATAAAAGAAATCCTTTGTGAGAACATCCAAATTATCAGTAGAGCGGGATGGAATGATGGTTTCATGCTGCTCAGCAGAAAAGTACAAAGTGATTGGATATATACTGGCAGCATGATGTGGTGGTTAGAGTGTTGTCCTTGGCATAAAGAGAGGAAGGCTTAAATCCCATGTGAGCTACTTACTAGCTGTGTGATAATGAGAAAGTCATTTAACCTCTTCAAGACTCAGTTTCCTTATCTGAAAAATGAGGATTAAAACTGATTTTTTACTATTCATCTCACAGGATTATAAAGGAAGTGCTTTGAAAAACCTTGGAGCATTATATAAATGTTAATTATTGTTGCTTTAAATTGAGATGAATGCTTTTTAATTGCCTCATATAATTAGAAATCTTTCACAAAAGCTGACTGCCTCAGAAAATTCTGCATTCGAAACTTGTCACACTCAAATTTACCTTGGAGTAGTAAGGTACCTATGTCTTTCTCCTGTGGTTGTTGTCTAGTGTCCTAGAGGACTGGTCTACAAAGTGGACACCACAGAATAATCTCCTTCTTTCCACTCATATTATCACTATTCGAGGTCTCACCTTTTTTACCTGGACAACTGTAGTAGCCTTCTAACTGGTATCTTTGTCTCAAAGCTCTTCTACTCCAATCCATCTTCTACACAGCCAGCAAAGTGATTTTCCAAATTATGTAGGTCTGATATTATGTTCATTGTTGCTCAGTAAACTCCAGTGGCTCCCTACTCCCCTTAGCATTAAATATAAGGTCTTCTATTGGTCATTTAAGAGCCTCCATAACCTGTTTCCTTCCTACTTTTTGAATCTTCTCATGTTATGTGCACTAGCTTACTGGCCTACTTGCTATTCCTTTCATACAACATTTCATTTCCCTTTTAAAAACATATATTTAATGTTGTTTTTAAACCCTTACCTTCTGTCTTAGAAGAAATACCTTGTATTGGTTCCAAGGCAAAAGAAGAGGCAAGGGCTAGGCAGTGGGGGTGACTTGCCCAGGGTCACACAGCTAGGTCACATCTGAGGCCACATTTGAACCTAGGACCTCTCATCTATGGGCCTGGCTCTCAATAATGCTTCATTTCCCATCTCTGTGGCTTTGTATTGGCTGCCCCACATGTTTGAAATGCTCTTTCTTCCTCCTTACCTCTGCTCTATGACATGTTAAATTTCTTTCAAGACAGCTTGAATTCTGTCTTCTATAGGAGGACTTCCTGAGCCTACCAAATTCTAATGCTCTCCTGCCTGAGGTGACCTTAATTCTTCTCCTCCCTATGTATTTTGTGAATTTATTTACAGGACAACTTAGGTGGCACAGTGGATAGAGCCCTAAGCCTGGAAGTTAGTAAGATCTGAGTTCAAATCCAGCCTCATATACTAGCTGTGCAACCCTCGGCAAGTCACTCAAGCCTGTTTGCCTTAATTTCCTCAACTGCAAAATAACCTGGAGAAGGAAATAGCGAATCACTCCAGTATCTTTGCTAAATGGGACTAGGAAAATTTGAAAATGATTAAAACGACTGAACACACATATACACACACAAAGATTTAAGTTAAGGATGGAAGTAGATGAGGTATAGTGTCTCTAGAGTACCTCGGTCTAAGTAACTAGGAATTAGGAGGAAGGGGTAAATTGGTTGATAAAGATGTCGTTCTGGAACCTTGAATCACCATTAGTAAGAACATTTGCAGAAACATGCACATTTTATGTCTTTTCTTCCGTATTCCAACTTTCATGCATTTTCTAAAGAAACAAAGAAATTAATCCTACTATTAGGATTGTACGAGAAAGCTGAAAAGGACCTCAGAGGCTATTAAGTACAATCCCTATCCAGGGAAACTGAGTCCCAAGAGTGGTTAAGAAGTTTGTCTATCATAATATAGATAGTAAGTGTAATCAGCTCCCACCCAGGCTGGATGGGGGAGGCACAACACTGTGCCAAGGGTTGAAGAAAATGTTGAAGAAAATTGGTGGATCCATGTTCAATAATGTCAGCATCCTCTCCACCAATGGAGAGTCAAGTTATTTCCTTCCACATCAAAAGGCTTTCCTTCTACCACCCAATTGGAGGGGCATCTGGGTTACGTAATCTCTGAAAGGAGGATTTGAACCTAGGTCTTCTCATTTCCTAGCCCCTACTTTTTCTTATTGCTTTCCTCAAAAACAAGGAGCAGTCCTTCCTCTGTCTCCTTAAAGACAGTCAAGTTAGTTCAGTAAGTCTGGGAGCACACCGAGGCTTAGCTTATGCAAATCTATGTAAATGACCATGCAGATGATCAAAAAATAGTGCACACATTTCCATTCCCCTCAACTGGAGAGAGATTTGGCTCCTTCCCTTCTTTCTTTAGCAGAGAAAGAAGCTTAAAAACAAACTACCGTTTTGCATGAAGAACAGCCCTGGGGCTTCTTTTTTATATGTGAGTTTCATTGGGATTACTGCTCCACATTTTCCCCAACCTGCAAATCAATCTCAGAAGTGTAACTGTGAGGTCAGAGCGTGAATCCAAATGGAGAGGCAGACCTATTTGGACCTAGGCAATCCGGAAAGGAACATGTTGGATGGGGAAATGGGGCAATATTGTGAAGATGCCAGGTTTGTAGTGTGAAGAGTGCATCAAACTCTCTTTGTCTATTAATCAGTGACTTTTAAGTTAATCAATTAAAAACTTAAGTACCCCTACTTAGTACCTTACCAGTCACTAAGTATGAGAGATCACAAGTCACTTGCTAGAGTGGGTGACAACTCCAGAGGCCACTGCTCCCCCACCCCCACCCCTGCAGTGCTAAGCAAATTGAAAGACTGGGATTGGTTCTCATAAAGTGGGGAAGGGACAGGAAAGGATGCGGAAAAAGGACTATAAAAAGTCCTGAACTTCCTGTCCAAGGAACTTCTTAAGACTTCTCGTTAGGAGTTCTTCTTTGGAGTCTCTGCTCCTTGGATCTTTTCCTTTGGACTTCTTTGGAGGACCTCCTTGGGGCTTTTGGACTTCAACTTCGACTTGGAGCTTTGGGCCTTTTGACTGGGGTTTTTGGCTTTGGGACTTGGACTTTCGACTTTGGAGTTTCTTAGAGTTGGACACTTTCTTGTTGGGTTCACTGCAGCTTCAGTGAGCTTAGCTCAAGAGGTTTTTTCTGCATTGGGACCTTGCCTGGATCCTGCCCAGCTTGCTGGTGAGTGACTAGGATTCCCATGTGGAGATTAGAACTCTGTTGGGGAGTGAGCTTCATTTCAGCATTTAGGGTAGGCTAGATAGTCTCCTTACCTCTCTCCCTTCCACATTTCCCTCTTTTTACTAATATTCCAATTAAAGAAAATTGTTAAAAGCTGCTAATAGTTTTCCTGACTTAAAGGATAATAATCAGTGACCACTTTTTATAACTCTCTTATTTAGTCAAAATCCCAATTTAACCATTATAGTAGTTTGCAGACTTCCTGTTCTCAAGCTCTGGGTGAAGGGCCTCTTCATTCAGGTTGCTTTCATTCCTTAAAGTCAGCATGCCCTCAGCCTCTATTACCCACATTAGCATGAAAAAACTAAACCTCATATTAGTTTTCATTAAATTACATTTTCAACAGATAATTGAGATGTACCTATAAAAGATTCTTTGTGCTAATAATTGCAAGAGGCAATTTCTCCAACTACCAAACAATAATAATAATAACTCATGTATAATTTTTATTATACAGATATAATTATATGTACCTATAATTATATGTAAATATACATGCATTACTTTGAAGTTTGGAAAACTCTTTTCATAAATTATCTTAATTGATTCTCACAATGACTAAACACTGGGGAAGAAGGTACTATAATTCTCCCCATTTTATAGATGAGGAAACTGTGGCTTGGAAAAATTAAGCAATTTATCCAAGGTCATTCAGCTATTAAGTATCTAAAAATTTGTACCCCTTTTCTCTGACTTTGGATCTTCCTTATATCTGCTAGGCCCCTCATCCTATTAATGGTCTTCATCCTGGTGGTCTTCTTCCTCCATTTCCCTAGCAGGTACCAATTAACCTAAGGTCATTTTTATTCTTGACTTTCCTTTTTTTTCCAATGGGACTCAGAAAATTTCTTCTGGGATATTCAGAGAAGACTTGCTTAGGGATCATGTTCAGATATTTAATTATGGACAGAATATCAGAGATAGAAGGAACTCAGATATCATCTAGTCCACCTCACCTCAAATTTTACAGATGTGAAAAATGAGAATTAGGGAGCCAAATTATCAGAGATCACTCAGCTAGTCAGTCACTAGGCTAAAAAGAGAATATAGCCAGTTTTGCTAGAATACTTGTTTTGAAAGCATGAATTTGTTCCAATGCAATTGAAATATTAGGAAACATTTGGAACACAAATGGATTTTCTATTTACTTAAGTGTACTTTTGTCTATAGGAAATAGTGAGATAATTATGACAGACCCCTTATTCTGTGTGTGCCACTAATGATTTTGAGTGCTGATCTCTTAACCCTATTTTCCCCATAAACTCTGTGGTTTTTTTTAATGTGATTTTGCAATGATTGGTGATTTTTAGGAATGTGTATTCTCATTATAAGAGAACTGACTGAAGTCTCCTGACTCCCACTGTATTCTCATCTTTCATTCCTTCCATTAAAGATCACTCATACAGGGAGTGGGGGAAAATAAATAGCATCTCTAGCGATTAATAGATGTCCTGAGCTACTAGCACAGGTTTTCAGTCAGCCCTATGTGTTGAGCATAGGCAGACTGAACGGATGCATTGAAAATAACTGAATCTCCTTGACATTTCATTAAGAGGTGAAAGAAAGCCCCTCACATGCTTACTTTGGGATTAGTGTCACACCACTGGGCTCCTTAGCAATCTGAAGGCTCTGCCTATAAAGTCTTTAAGAAACTACAACTGAATGGAGAAAAACACAGAAGCTGCTAAGCCATGTTTTTTCAGTGATGGTATTTTGGATGTAATAGAGGGTAAATCAAGCAAAAGATATACCCCTTTGGGTAGACAGGAAAACAATATACCATATAACCATTCTGCAGACTTTTCTACATCTACAATATTGCAATTCTGAGCTACACATCAAACCATGAGTTCAGTTCTTTTCTGAGACCCAGCAGGTTTTGGATTCAGACTTGAGCAACAAAATTAGGATTCCTCAGGACTGAGTAGACATAATGAATGTAAGATAGAAGAGAATTTTAAGGACCACTTCATTCAGCAACCTTATTTTCCAAATGGAATAAGTACATTCCAGAGAGGTGAGATGACTTATCCAATGCTACCTAGCTAAGCATCTGTAATGGAAAGCCAGGATGGCAACTCAGGTCATCAGACATTTATACATTCCTCTTTCTCTACGTCATTAGAACAAAATTCATTTTTCCTGGTCACCATGCTGCTATTTTTATTGTCTCTTCTAATGAAAATGGAAGCTCAGTAAGCCCAAGAGGTCAGAGATAAGGGAAAAGGACCTGCCTGTACCAAAATATTTTTAGCAGCTCTTTTTGTAGTGGCAAAAAATGGAAAACTGAAGAGTTGTCTATCACTAGGGGAATGGATGAACAAGTTGTGGTATATGGTTTTAATGAATACTACTATGCCATAAGGAACAATGAACAGGATGAGTTCAGAAAAATGTTGAAAAAACTAGTATGAACTGTTGCAAAGTGAAATGAGCAGAACCAAGAGAACAATATGTACAGTAACAGAAATATTATACATTGATCAATTGTAAAGGCCTAAACTATTATCAGCAAAACAAGTCTTCAAGATAATCATAAGGGACTCATGAAGAGTATCTATATCTATCGATTGATAAATCGATGCATTGTTCGATCAATCTCCTCAATGCCTAGCACAGTGTCTATCACAGTGAGTGGATGGAACAGAGGAGTACTTAAATACTCATTCATTCTTACCTCATTCATTCCTTTCAGATGAGGAATGATACTTATGGTCAATCTGGGGTTTTGTCACTGACAGGAGAATCTATATATTATGCAAGATTGAGATCTTCTTTAGATTACCTACCATGGAGCTGTCATACATGAATTTTCCTAAATCTTTCTTGAATCACTTTACCCTTTTTTTTTCAATCTGTATCAATTTGATTAAAGTAACAAGATCTCTGAGTGTCAACTTCCGTTATATCAAGTACTTCTGGCTTTTTGTTTATCTTAGAACTACCACTTTCTAACTATAAGGATTGTCCCTGTGAAATCATGGTAAACATCTCTTTGGGGAACTTGTAGGAATCCTGGTGACTACATAAAAGCAATCTTGGTTTAGTGAATAGAGGAATGGGCTTCTGTTCTAAGATGCCCTGGGCTTCATGCCCTCCTCAAAAACAAGCTGTCTCTGGGGCCATAGGCAAATCTTTTCATCCTTCCAGGCCCCAGGCAATCCTAGAAGACCTCAAGTTTCAGGGAAAGTATTGGCCTTTATTGACAAAGAAAGTTCCTGAAATCATAAGTCCAGTCTATCACTCTGAGACTGAACCAAGAGCCCAATAATGCCAATACAAACAAATCCACAGAAGGCAAACTTATTTTTTCCTCTACTTCCATTCTTTACTTATGGCCCTTTCTCACGTCCCTTGGCTAGCACCCACCCTATGCTCCACTTCCGAATATTAATAATTATTATCATTATAAATAGTCATATTTTCAGAGTAACATTAAACATAATATTTAAACATTGCATATAACTATGTTATGTTAATTATTATAAAAGAATAATTGTTTTGTTATACATGAATGCATGTGTAAATACAAATTAAATTGATAATTATCACAACTTTTATTATTATTGATTTTTATAGTGGGCATTCCTATAGCTAAGGTTTGCTATATATAAATTCCTCTAGAAAAGCAAGCAAACATCCCTTCTGATCTTCTCTATGACCTTTCCTCTCAGATGACTGTCAAATAAGATCTGTTAATGTAGTAGCTAATAGGATGGTTGTATCAATTCATAGCTCTATCAACAGCATATCAGTGTTTCAATTTTCCAACATCCCCTCCAGCATATCCTTTGACCCATCAATACCACAACTAGGTCTGTAGCTCAAAGACATCAAAGCTAGGAGGAAAGGACTATTTATAAGAAAATAAAGTAGCTCTTTATGTGGTGGCAAAGAATTGGAAACTGAAGGAATGTCCATCAATTGGGGAATGGCTGAATAAGATGTGCCATATGATTGTGATGGGATATACTACTGTGCCATAGGAAATGACTACAGGATGATCACAAAGAAACTGGGAAGACATACATAAAATGATGTAAAGTGAGCAGAACCAAGAGAATGATGTACACAGTAACAATAATAAAGCACAATGACTTAACTATTCTCAGCAATGCAAGAATTGAGGACAACCCCAAAGGGGCTCATGATGAAAAAGGCTATGCACCACCACAGAAAGAATTGATGGTGTCTGAACACAGATTGAAGCATATCATTTTTCAATTTATTTCTCTCATGAGCTTTTCTTTCCTTATATAAATTATACGTCTTCTTTCACAACATGATAAACATGGAAATATGTATAGCATAACATACATGTACAGCCTAGATCATATTATCTGCTGTCTTGGGGAAGGGGACAAGTAGGGAAGGAAAGAGAGAATGAGGATGACAAAATGTCAAAAACATTATTAAAAACTGTATCTATATGTAATGGGAATAATATAATAATAAAAAATCATCTAATAATGGGTTTAAGTTTGTTCTTTCCTCCTTCCCTTCCCTTCCCTTCCTTTCCCTTCCCTTCCCTTCCGTCCTCTTCTCTCTCTCTCTCTCTCTCTCTCTCTCTCTCTCTCTCTCTCTCTCTCTCTCTTTTGTGATTTGGAAATGACACAACAAGACATTTAGGTGGCATAGTTAAAGAATTTTAGATTAGCAGCCAGGACAATGGGGTTCCAGGTCCCTGTGTGTCATGAGCTAGCTCAGTGAACCCTAACTGAGTAATTTCCATCTCAATTCCTCCCAAATAAGGAACTGGCCTGGATGACCTTTAAATTCTCTTTTGGTACTCATATCCTCACATGATGAGTGAAATAGGAGAGACTTTGATTACTGAGATCCTATTAGTTTCTCTCCATTAGTGTGGAATGTTGTGGTTGTTTTTGCTATTCGGTCATTTCATTTGTGTCCATTTGAGGTTTTCTTGACAAAGAAACTGGAGTTTTGTTATCTCCTTCTCCAGTTCATTTTAAAGATGGGGAAACTGAGGCAAACACAGGTTAAAGGACTTGCCCAAGGTCACACAGCTAGCAAGTATCTGAGGTTGGATTTGAAACTCAGGAAGATAAGTCTTCCTGACTCCAGGACCTGCAATCTATCCACTGCACTACCTTGCTGCCCTTGTGCCACCCAGTTGTCCTCATGTGGTTCAAAAGGATGTAATATGAAATGACAGAAATGTACTGATTTAGGAGTCAGAAAGCCTTGATCCTTGTCCTACAGCTGCTACTTACCCCTTGTGAGACTTTGGAAAAGTCACTTAATCTTTTCAGTCTCCTCACATATAAGATGAGGATGATACTCAGAAACAATATAGTATAGTAAATAGTACGTTGGATCTCTAGTCAGAAAGACCCAGGATTACATCTCATTTTGGCCATTTACTGGCCTTGTTATTGTGAACAAGTTGCCAACCTTCTCTGAACCTCATTTCTTCACCTATAAAATGAAAGGATTAGTCTAGGAGTTCTCTAAGGTTCCTTCTAACTAAATCTATGACCCTACTAGGATGTTTGTATTTCCAGATCCTATGATCCTAGCAAATAGCCATGTCGCTTACTGGAAAGGCTGGCTTTGCAATTCCTTTCTCTCTCATAGCTTCATTTATTTTTGTCTTTTAAAAATAAATTTTGCTGCTGCATTTTATTTTTATGTCATATTCATTTTAGTTAATATCTATTTTTCTTCCTCTCTGTTCATGAGATGAATCTCTCTGAAAAATAAATTCAGTAACAGAAAAGCATCCCATAGGGCAGTGATGGCAAACCTTTTAGAGAACAAGTGCCCAAACTGCAACCCTCACACCCTATGTGAGTCTTGCCCCTCCACCTTACTCCAGGCAGGGGAGGGAGAAAGAACTCCCCTTGGGCTGCTGGGCAGAGGGGCAGGTGATGTCAGAAATATTCTCAGGCACATGTGGAGAAGGGGAAGGGAGCAGCCCCCTCTGGCATGCTCTGGCATTCATGCCATAGGTTCACCAACATAGCCATAGGACAAAGGTTCTTACCAAATTCAAATTCATAGTTCCTACATTAAAAACTCCTATCAGAGTCACCTCTTCTGACAATCTACAACATTCTGCCCCACTCACTGCCAAAAAGATGCCTCCCTTATTAACATTTAATTCAGAAAGGCAGAGCTTCCCTTTTATTAAGAAGGTATACATGAGCCCCTCCATGACTTTAGCTGGTAACGTTTCTGAACCAAAAGAACACCCCACCCCCCAAAATATAAGCCCTAACCTTATTTTTGAAGTTTCAAGCTTTTGTCTGCTACTAGAAATTTGGGGGTTTGATGTGATCCTCACAGGCTATAACAAATACAGCTTTTCAAAATTTCAACTCTAAATTGAGATAAAGCATTTTAAGAAGGCGTCATTTCCCCACCAAATTCAGTAAGCCCTCTGTTTTTCCTTTCTCATTTCCATGGCCAAAGCCCAACTACATATGTATGTTTCATTCATGAAAACAATCCCACTGCTTGCATCTTCTGAACTATGGAGATTTTAAAAGGACTGCTAAACACAGCCATGAAAGCAAATGTCTCAAAGAAGAACTCTTTTGACTTGGAAGACTGGAGTTAGAACAGCATTCTGCAGGAAAGTAACCTACTTTCCTAAAATCTTTACAAGTGAAAAAGAATACTTTAAGATAATTCTTCTTTTAGTTTTCCATATGATAGAAAGCAAAATGTCTTTAGTAAATAGAAAGTACACATCAACTAACATTGCCCTTGATTAGGGCTGTTAAATAAATGATTAAAGGGAATATATACCATAAACACATTTTGGACAAAAGCTATAGCTAAAGGAAATTTTTACTTTAGAGGAGAGAGAGAGAAAAAAATCTATAGACTGAAACAAAAATACCAGATGACATATTATCTACTTCTCCATTTTTTGGTTCAAAAGGAATACTTCTTAGGCACAAAGTTCTCTATCTCACCTACTTGGCTATATTTTGTAAATTATTTATTGTCATAGGAGGGATACCAGCATGTTTTGTCCATGTAGATTATGTGGGTCTGCATGGATCTGTCTAGATATATGGCTTAAAAATGAGCAAGAATATATGACTCTAGATTCTCTTCCTTCTATTCAGAGAGAACTTTTATTCTTTCCAGGAAGGGAAATAGAAGATTGGATCCAGAGATTGGTCACTCTCTTTTCCTTAAAGAGAGTGTGTACTGGGCCAGAATTAGATGTTTCTACTCTTCTATATATTATTAATCTAGGGGAAATAATTTTTAGGTCGAAATTGAGTTCTTGGTCACCGACTCTTTTTTTTTCAATCCCTAGAAGAGTGGTAAGGGCTAGGCAATGGGGATTACATGATTTACCCAGGGACACACAGCTAGGAAGTGCCTGAGGCCAGCTTTGAACCTAGAACCTCCCATCTCTAGGCCTGGCTTTCAATTCACTGAACTACCCAGCTGCCCCCAATCACCAACTCTTAATAGGGAAGTACCCCACACTTTATATCCAAGATCTGAGCCCATTTCTTCCAAATGTCACTTTCACAATGAACACACATAGAAAATAGCATATAAATCCATTCATTCAAATAGAGAGCAAGTCGAAATGATAGAAAGTATACATATGGAAATATATACCAAACAATATACAAAGGGGAATTAACTCTACTATTGAGAACAAAATAACTGCTAAATCAAGAAAGAGTCCAGATCTCAGCCATAGGGAAATTACCCAAAGTCTCTAGAGTAGTAAATCGAGTTTACTCAAGTTCTGGCACTTCTACACATCAGTTACTTTCCAGTCTTTCTCTCCTCTGAAGGACCTGAAGAGAGTCTGGAACCATATGTTTTCTCTCTTAAAATTGGAAACCAGCTCAGGATCTCTCTTTTCTTCAGCTCTTGCCAACTTTACTATTCATAAGGGCAAAAATCACTAACTAATCAATTTCCCCTGATGAGGAGAGTCTACACAAATGGATTTTTGAGCTAAGGGCAACATTATTAATATTATTTTACTGGGGTAGTCAGATGGTTCAGTGGATAAAATCTAGGAGTCAGGAGGACTGGGGTTCAAATCTGGCCTCAGATGTTTATTTCCTAGCTATATGAACTGGGTGAATCATTTAACCCCAATTTCCTAAACTAAATATTGATTCTAAGACAGCAGGTAAGGATTTAAACAATACTATTTTACTGGAATGTTTTTATTTTTTTTCCTTTCATGATGAGATTTTCAAAAGTTTGTTGCCTACTTAAATGTGATTTTTAAAAAAAATTACACCTTGAGGTAACAGCATTTTCTAGCAGGAACATATTTTTCAATTTAATAAAGGAAATCAATGTAAAATATTGATTTAATTTTATTGCAATTTTTTCACAAACCAAGTTTCAGACGTGCCTCTACTGTAAAGTGAGTTGCAACTCAACAAAGATCATATATTATAGAAATTAGAGTTCAGAAGGACCTTAGAGATGATCTAATCAAACCCTTCATTTTACAGTGGAGAACACTGAGTCCCAAAGAGATTAAGTCATTTGTCAAAGGTTACACAGATAAAGATTACAATTATTCAGATCTTTTGCTGTAAAACTATTTATTCTCTTAACTCACTTCTCTTTTGCTCATAATCTTGTCTCAATCTTTTAGGTGTAGCATCAAGAAAAGTATTTCTCTATCATTATTTAATGCTGGTTTAATGTTTCTTCAATTAATTTGATATCATAAAAACAAATTAGGACAAGAGGAAACATCAACTTGGAATTCATGCCAATGAACTATTTAGATCTATTGTAATTTAGAGAAATAGAATGAGTTCTTTCTCAGTAAAATCAGAATTGGGGTTTAGGGTTTAGGGATTTCATCACTTACTGATTTAATTAAAAAGAGAATATGTGCTCTCACAAAAAGAAATGGGATAGCCATTTGGCAAAACTGGAGAAACAGAGGAACAGCCTGAATACTTTACTAGTACCCATAAAATGACTTAAGAGTTAGGCCTCTAGCAACTGGTAGATTCTTTGTGGAAGATCTATGGGGGAAGATGGACAAGAATCATATAGGCATAGTAAAGTATAGATGGATTATAATCTACACTAATGAAAGGAATATCCAAATTGATAAAATCTCAGATAACAACAAAAATAATTAGTATTTATATATTAATTTCTAAAGTTTGCAAAGTGCTTTACAAATATTATCCTATTTGATCATCGCAACAAAGCTGACCTTTTTTACAAATGAGGAATCTGAAGCAAGTAGCAAATAAGTGACCTGTCCAGAATCACAAACTAGTAAATATCTGAGACAGGAGATCCATTTAAGCACTGTAGTGTTAGAGTCTAGAAGCCTGCCACTGAGAGAGAGTAAGACGGTCAGTTATAATGCAAGGAGACTTACAGAGGCCATTAAGTCTATTTCCTGGATGATAAGCAAGATAACTCTGAATCAGACCAGACTAATGGTTTCCTTTCAGGGGCTTTCTATGGCCTCTAAGATATTGTTAGATAAGATGAGATAATATTTGTAATGTGCTTTGCAAATCTTAAAGCTCTATATAAATTATGCTATTGTTTTTGTCACTATTTTTACAAATCTTACAATCTGAGATTTAAAGCCCTCCACTTAGAGCTAGTCTTAACCAATTTTCTTATTGATTTACAAACTATATCTTTCCGGTTTTATTTTATTTGCCTCCCTGTATTTTCTATTATAATTAAACTGGCCTTTAGTCATAACCTCTATGAGATATTTTAAAAAATAAATAAATTGGTATTAATTTCTTGTTTATTATTTCTGTATTTCTGATATTTCCTGACTTATTCTTCCTCTTACAGACTGCCCTCCCTACACAAAAGAAGGGGAAAATAATTCAGCAAAACTAATTAAAAAAAACTATGGCAACATATGTAGAGTTCTATACCTATAGACTCTTATCTCTGCAAAGAAAACAGGGAGGTACCTTTACATGTCTCTTCTTTGGAGCCAACCATGATTACTATTTCACATCATTCTATTGTTATGGTTCCATTTTTTTCATTGTTGCTGTCATTGTGTGTGTTGTTTTCCTGGTTCTGCCTCCTTTATTTTGCTTCAATGAATACAAGTCTTCTCATGTTGCTCTGTATTCATCATATTCATTGTTTCTTTGAGTACAGTAATATTTCATTACATTCATGTATCCTAATTTGCTTAAATATTCTCCAATTGATGGGGCATCTACATTTTTTCCATTTTTCACATTAAAAAAATGGCATGACCTTTAATATTTAGGTCACATACCAATTTTGAGTTAGTTGTTGTATATGATGTGGTATGTTGATCTAACCCCAATTTCTTCCAGACTCTGCTTTCCAGTATTCCCATTAATTCTTGTGAAATAAGTAGTTCCCCTTTAGGGAATTTTTGTTTTTAGAACAAATACTAGGTGATTGAGATCATCAAAAAACAAAACAAAACAAAACAAAAAAACTACCCTTCTTTGTCCAGTCTGTTCTACTAAGTTACTTTTCTATTTTTTTTAAACTCATACTATCTAGTTTGATTATTCCTCCTTACAATATAATTTGAGTCCTAGAAGTTCATCATACATATTATTCTCTTACCTTTGTGCTTCTTACAAATGGTAACTCAAATCATGCATGAAAGGCTTACCAGAGTTCCTCCTCTCATTTCTCAAAGAGCAGTTCAGAAAACATGGACTTTCTAATGAGGAGATTCCAAATGTCCTCTTGAAATTACTTTGAATTACTCAGTATTTTATTTATTTGTGTATATATTGCCCTTGAAGATTTTAAGCCTTCTGAAGGCAGGAAAATTTTCTTTTTTGTTATCATTTTTTGTCTTTGAATCCCTAATAATATCTGCAGTGAGCATTAAATAAATATTTATTAAATTGAATTGAATTGTTTTAAAATCTCTGTAGAGGAAAATCTCAAGTCTTGCTCATTATTTTTTGTTCTTTGTAGGATATTGTACTATTAATTTTTTAAAGTTTTATTTATGTCTTTTGCATTTTATCACTATCATTCCATTACATCCTCATCATCATTCTCTCCACTGAATCCTCCAATATAACAAAGAAAATCAGTTATAAAACACAAAATGCCTCACAGTATATGTAATCATCTACCGTTTCTTGACAAGTACCAGAACCCATATTTATCCACCTCTCTACTGATAGAAGGAAATTATTTGATTATCCGTTCTCTAGTACCAAGGTAATCAGTTCAACTGATTTTTTATGTTAAATTTACTTTATACCGCTATATGTCATTGTGTATAGTGTTTTCAGAACTGACTTTGTTAGCTTTGCATCTGCTCTTATAAATGTTCTCATCTTTTCCTGAAGTAGAATAACATGCTGTGGTAGAAGAACCCTGAAATTTGAGGATCTGGGCTCAAATTTCTTCTCTAATTCTGATTATCTGTTTGACGTTGGACAAGTCACAGCTCCCTTGAGCCATGATTTTTTTAATCTTTAAAATTATTGGATGATACTAGATAATTTTTGAGATTTCTTTCATTTCCGTACCTATGATCTTTTCATTTGTTTTTTTTTATGATGCCCAGATATTCTAATTCATCTTGATGCTGTATATTGTTCAACCACTCCCTATTCTTTCAGAACCAATTCTCTTTCTAGATTGTTCATATCTCACTAACTTACTCTGGTGTTCAACAACCCAACAAATCAGGTAGAGAAATCTCTTCTGTCAACAACTTAAGATCCTTTCTTCTAGATCTGTCCTGGGTTGGGATGGATAACAGCTATCCTGTGCCCTTAGAGTAATAACTTTCTATCAGTGCTTACATTTGAGTAATTTTACTAGAGAAGTACGTTACTACCTGGAGGAAAAAAAATCATGAGAGAAAAGTTATATATATATATATTGGGAAATGCAGAGTTGATCAGGTTGGGTAGAAGACTGAGCCTGAAGACTGTTAACTCTCTAATGAAATGCATCATTGTCATAACAAACTCAATTATAAGCTAATGATCTTGGCTCTACACGATAAGGTTGGTTAAGATCAACTTCAATTCAAATGAATGGAACTCAGGCTTGTAATAAGAAGTATGATGTAAACATTGAGAGACAAAGAGCATATTGGGAAGAATTCCTAAACCAGCAACAGAAGCAGGTAGCCCAGGTTTCCTTAATGAAACAGCATGGTAAAGTGGAAAGGTCATGGGAAGTAGAGTCAGAGGACATAGGTTTGAATTCCCCTTCTGTCACCCCTTGCTTGGGTGACCTTGGACAAATCACTTAAGCTACCTAGATGCCAGTTTCTTTATCTGTAAAATAAGAGGGCTAGTCTCAATGCACTTTGAAGATATCTCCATATCTTTGTGGATTTTTTAGCCTATTAGGCCTCAATCCTTAGCTGGCCATGAATATATATGACAAGACACAATCAGTGCCACTCATCCCAATTTAATCCCTGCCTTGGACTCCCACAGGGATCATGAGTTTTAAGTGGTAGGCAATAATCTATCATGATCCACAAATTTTTGAGTGCCTCCTGGGTGCCCAGCCTTTCCCATAAGGGAGCTTGAGATCTGAATGGGTAGAGAAGATGTACATGTGGAGGAAGTTAAATAAATAAACTATAAGATGGCAGATGGCTTGGTAGTAAATTAGGAACAAAGACAGTGTGTGAGCAGCTCTGAAAGGGAGGAAATCACTATGGGCTAGAGCAGTGATGGGCAACCTTTTGAGCTTGGTGTGTCAAAATTCACCAAAAAACTGAGTATAACTCGGGTGGTGTGTCACTTTGAGAAAAAAACCCATAATTTCACAATATTTATAGTTTAAACAACAAAAATATAGAATTGTAATATATAATTGTATTTAATAAACCAAAATAGGTAAATTAATATAGGTAGAATTGTCATCTATAGTGCACAGAGTGTCTACACTACACTACAGCAAATGTTTCATCCTCAGCATGTGGCCCCATACTTCTCTGTATGCAGCCACATGTGGCTGCATGTCATTGAAAATGACTACACGTGTCAGTGCTGACACACATGTCATAAGTTTGCCACCACAGTGCTAGAGTCATCAGGGAAGGCTTCATGGACAAGGAGGAGAAGGTTATACTGAACCTTGGACAATGACTATTGATTGGAAAGGTGAGAAGGAAGTTGGTAGGGAAGTAGAAAAGCAAATAGCAATAGCATAGAATCAGATAAAACAAACAAACATTTCCGCAGGTGGCACAGATTGATATGAGTGCAATTTAATTAGTTTCATGAGCTCTACTGAATTACTATCTCTACTTACTCTTTACCTATAGGAACAACTGGGAAAGTCAGTGGGTGACAGATATTAGAAGCATTTTTTTCTCTCTAGGTCTATTATTTGGAAGCCTGAATTCCAGTATAGTGGGGCATATTGTTCCATCTTGATGTGACAAGAGGCAAAAAGGCAGAAAGGAAATAACTTTGGGCTTGGAGTAGAATACCTGACCCTGCTATTTGCTAGTCCTGTGTCCTTGGGCAGCTCAGTCAGTCAATTAACATTTATCCAGCATTCTTTTATGCCAGGCACGATGCTAAGTCCTATGGATACTGAAATGCTTTGGACTTCATTTTTTCCATTTGAAAAATGAAGGGGTTATTCTAGGTGTCTCCCTAAAGGGTCCACAGATATGTGGGCTTTTAAAAAATACTTTGATGATTATATCTCAATACAGTTAGCTTCTTTGGTAAGTCCTTGGCATTTTATTTTATGCATTTAAAGACATAATTCTGGAAAAAGTTCCATAGACTTCACCAAACTTCCAAAGAGGCCCAGAACACAAAAATGTTAGGAACTCCCTGTGATAACTTTGAACTCTAAGTCCTAGGAAAATAAAGTGTATTTAAGAAGTATTTGCCTAGTTTCTTCTTGCATCGCTGATGTAGCACTTTGTCCTGAAACTGAGTAAATTAGGCTTAATATCCTTGTGGCTCCTGATGAGGTCTTTATTCTGGCAGTGATGATGTTTCCTTCATAAAAGGTGAAATTCCTTTGATAAGTTCACTTGGGAAAACAGGAATTCCTGGGGACTTCTTATCCCTTTTAGGCTCCAATTATGTTCACTGGTTGTTTCCTAGGAGGTTCATACACCTGCATCTTTAAAGCAAGGGTAGGGAGGTCAGATTAAAAAAATGTTGACCCTACACATTTGGACTCAGTCCCTCAAAGAGGTCTTTGAAGCCTTTCAGGTTATTTTAAAAAATCAATAAACATTTATTATGTGGATACTATGTATGAATCTGTGCTGACTGTTTACACTATAAACTTATATTACATCACTTCAACTAGGCCTTCACTGCTACAGGGTAATCCTTTTATACCTCCCTTGTCATGTTGCTCTCCCACTCTCCACAACAGCCCTCTCAAACTTTTACATCCCTCCTCAAATACCCCACAGGGCAGCTATATGGTTAAGTGATAGAATACCAAGCTTTAAGACAGGAAAAACTGAGATCAAATCTGGGCTCAGACACCTACCAGCTGTGAGTCTGGGGGGACCGTTCAACCCTATTTGCTCTGCAAAATGAACTAGAGAAGGAAATGGCAAATCACCCCAGCATCTTTGCCAAGAAAACCTCAAATGGTGTCAAAAAGAGTCAGACATGACTGAAATAACTGAACAACAACAAATGTCCAATGGTCCCCCCTCCCTGCTCCCTCTAGAATGAGAACCTCAATATATAACTGAAAAAATTGATACCGTTTATGTAGAGTTCTGAATCCTTCCTTCCTCTTTATCTTATATTATCCAAATGCTTCCTACCTCTAACTCCTCCTTCAATGTCTCACAAAATAATGACTCTTCTTCTTGTCAAGGCTAATTCATCAACCTGTCCAAGTGATCCCATTCTGTTTTCTCCAGCAGATTGCCTTCTCTCCCATTCCCCATTATCTCACTCATCTTCAATCCTTTCTTGTCTATTGACTGCTTCCTTACTATTTACCAACTTGGAAGCAGTGTCTTCCTCATCCTCAAAAATCCTTCTCTTTTTGCTTCCCTCCCCACTATCATCTATATGAATTAAATCTGTAGGGGACCCCAATCCCAGGAAGAGTCACCTCATAGATAGGCACCATTGAGTCATATATTTTAATATGCCAGTATGGCAGCACAATTCCTGACCAGGGGAAGGAAGTCAATATATGTGACGTATTGCTTGCTAAGGTGAGGACTGATGTAAAACCCTGGTCAATTAGAAAATCTGAGAAGGTGAAATTAAAGTGAGGTTTAAAAGGTTAGTGGTTCTCTCTCAGCCTTTTTTTTTTTTTCCCTTGTGGGTAAATGTGATTCTCTCCCTGCTAAACAGTCTTGCTCTTACCTTAGCTCATGCTTCTGCTTATCTAAGGAATGAATCTCAAAAAAGCTGGAGGCTCCTTATTTTCAGGGAACTTGGAGTCAGAGGACAAGACTAAGCTTGGAGATCTTTTAGAAAGACTGCTCATTATTTCTCTCTCACTCTTTTATAAATAAATAATTAGAAAGTTAATATATTTCCAAGATTAATTTTAATTATAATACATCCTACATCTCCTTTGTCCTTTGTTCCTCAGGCTTTCCAGGGAATCATGCCTATACGGATAGTATAGGGCACGGGGATGGAAGTAAAGATCAAGGTGGGAACACTTCTCCAGTGAAGCTTGGAACTGAAGCAAACACAGTGCAAAAGAGGAATTCCAAGACCTAGGAGAAGAGATTTTCTACCAGTAAAAGAAGTATCTGGTGTCCCTGCATCCAAAACCAAGGAGCCACAAAAAGGAGAAAGAAGCCTACACCTTGCCCTTTAGTGGTACTGTGAAACATTTAGACTTTGAAGTCTAGGACAGGGATTCTACTCTCGCAGGCCTAAGTGTTTTCCCTTATTTGAGGGTACCTCACGTGGTACTCTACACTGAGAAGACTATATGGATGTCTAGAAGATTAGGCTCATATCGGGGGTGGAATGCAGCCTTATGTTCTTTTCTCTTTTTGAAAAGATAATAATGTTAAGTATGGAAGATGTATAGGTCCCTGAGAGAGAAAGAAGTCCCAAATTAAGAGAATTGACTTGATATTTTTTTATAGACTTGAGTATTGGTTTTTCACATTATTTTGCTAAATCTGGATTACATTCGATGTCTTCTTTCTTGTCCTGAGTAATTGAATTAGAGTCAAAGGCCTTTTTTTTCATTTCTAAAAAAAATAATAATGATAAAATTAAGATCTAAACCTGAACCAAATTCTGAGGTTCCCAGGTGAAAATTCTGAGAGAGGTCATGATCCACATTAAAATATCTGAGTGCTTAGATTTAACTCCTGTAAACTCAGAACTGGACTTCTGGATCACAAACTACAATTCTATGTATTAAATAGCATTAGAGAACCCCATATTTGGAAGGTACCTCAGAGGCCCCCTCATCCAATCCTGTCATGAAAAATGATCCTCAGTCCTGATAAATACATTTAATGAGTCATTAAGTCTTTGCTTGAAGACTTTTTATAAGGATGAACAAACTACTTTCTTAGGCAAACATGCCACTTCTGAATATTCTTTGCCTTATATCAAGCTTTTTTGCCTCATTATGACTTCCATCAATTACTCCTTAGCCTGTGCTCTGGAGCCAACCAGAATAAGTCTAATCCTTCTACCCCGTGATAGCCTGAGGCACCTTGTTCAGACTCTACCCTGCCCCCAGAGGCAGAAGAGGAAGCTCATAGATAGAAACAGCCAGTGTGACTAATGAATACACAGATGTAGCCACTGAGTATCAACAGAATTCTATCATCCAATGTACAATTACATGGTAGCTTACCTCTTACTGATGTATTCAAAGGTGCCCAGGGTCTGCTTAGCCTAGAATGGTTTATTTTTCAAAGGGCTCTCACTTCATTCCCTACTCCTGACTCTGAACAGTGTAAGCCCAAACTTGGGGGGCACTCATGAAATTCATCTGTCTTGACTGAGTTGACTGTATTCCCTGCATGGTGATGTAACAAGCCAGTGCATGACCTTTCTATGTTCTTTCTTTTGATATGGCTAAATTGCTAATATCATTGTTATTAGTTTGGCTCCAGAGCTGTGATTTCATTCCTAATAGGTAGAACTTCCTCCACCAATAAAGATTGCCAATCTTGCCTGTAACTTATAACCTTAAAGATTTGATTGGGGATAGGGGTGGGACTGACAGTTTAAGTGACCTGTCCAGGACCACATAACTAGAATGCACTAGAGGCAGAACTTGAATCCACTCTAAGACTAGTTCTCTATTCAACATATCGGGGTAACCCTGGTACACTTGTACCTTGACACTACTTCAAATAGGAAAAATTATATGTAATATGTAGAGCGATGCTGAGAAGAATCATCAGAACCAGAATTACCATATATAAGTTAAATGTTCTTAGAGAGTGAGCAAGCAAAAGAAGGGAAGGAAGGAAGAAAGAAGGAATGATGAAAGAAAGGAAGAAAGGAAGGGTAGAAGGAAAAACAAAGAAAAACTAGAGGATATTGGAGCTTGCTTGTTAATTCATAAAATCATAGAATCTTGGATTTAGAAGTATAGTCCAGAATTCCTCTAGTTTAACTCATTAGTCACTTCTAAACACACTCAGCAAGTGGTTATCCAGCCTCTAGTTTTCACTTGAAGTCTTCCAGGAACTGAAAACCCACTACCTCTTATGGCAGCCTATTCTACTTTTATATAGCTCTAATGGTTATTAATTGTTAGAAAAGTAGCCTGGTATAGAGGGGAAGAAAAGAAGGATTCAGAGTCAGGAAGACCTGAGGTTTTTTCTCTGATAGTTACCATCTCTTTTTTTGTTTGTTTGTTTTTGTTTTTTGTTTTTGTTTGCGTTTTAAAACCCTTACCTTCTGTCTTGGAGTCAATAGTGTGTATTGGCTCCAAGGCAGAAGAGTGATTTACCATCTCTTTTACCATCAACAGTTTATGTAACTTCTCTGAGCCTGTTTCTTCATCTATACATTGATGATCACAATTACTGCAGACTCTTCTTCAAGGAATTATTCTGAAACTAAATTGAGATATGTGCAAAAACACTTTGTAATTGTTCAAGCTCTACATAAATGCCACTTATCGGGTCATTTCCCCTTTACCTAATGAAGTAATGAAACCAAATCTATCTTTGCAATTTCCACCCACTGTCCCTGATTCAGCCTTGTGAAGTCAAGCAAATTGAACATGATCCCTCCTCTGTATGGCAGTTCTTCAAATACTTGAAGCCTGCTATCATATCCCCTAATCCTTCTATTCTCCAGGCTAACTTCTCAAGTTCCTTCAGCTGAGCTTCAGATGTCATGATTCCAAGTCTTTGCCATTCTGCTTCTGCTCTACTAGACAATTTCCAGATAATCAATCTCCTTCCTCAAATTTGACAACCACCATATAGTTGCTATGATCTGATCAAGGCATGTTATCAGATGCAAATACAACCTCTTTTATGTTGGGCACTATACTTCTCTTGATCCAGATCAACCTTTAATGCACTTTGGGTGGGGGAGGGGAGGTGCCACATCACAAGACCTGTGATCCAACACTTGGCTAAATCCTCTGGATCTTCCTTGGAAGAACTAGCATTCAGTCTCTGCCATTTTATACTTGTGAAACTGAGTTTTTGAACTAAAATTTCATGTTTATTCCCTTTAAATTTCTTCTTAGATTCTGTTCAATGTTCTAGTCCAGTGATGGGCAAACTTTTTAAAGAGGGGGCCAAAGGAAAGGAAATGTTCATCTGTCTGTCTGTTTCTAAGGTAACTCTTCTGAAGTGTCATTATATTGTATTTGTATTTGTTAGATTAGGAATAATGTCACGTAGTCGGATAGAACATTTCAGGGGGCCTCATCTGGTCCGTGAGCTATAGTATTCCCATCACTGTTCTAGTCTATTGAGACCTTGTTGGATCCTAAGTACTATCTTGTGAGTTTGAAGGATGATAAAGTGTTTTACACTGATCTCATCTAAACCTTAGCAGAATTCTGTGAGATAGATCCTATAGCTGTTATCATCATGCCCACCTTTTCATTATTTGCAAATTTAATATGTGAGATCTATGCCTTTATCCAAATTATTGGATTAAAAAAATGTTAGTACAAGACCCAGAATAGATTTCTGGAATATTCCAGGAAAGGGCTCTTTTTGAGTTGACATTGATCCCTTAATCCAGTGATTCCCAAAGTGAGCGCCACCACCCCCTGGTGGGTGCTGCAGCAATCCAGGGGGGTGCAGTGATGGCCACAGGTGCATTTATCTTTCCTATTAATTCTATTAAAATTAAAAAAAATTAATTTCCAGGGGGCTAAGTAATATTTTTTTTCTGGAAAGGGGGCGGTAGGCCAAAAAAGTTTGGGAACCACTGCATTAATCACTTCTCTTTAGACCCAGCTATTAAGTAATGAGTCCCAATAACTATTATCATGTAGCTCAGGCTTTGCCATCTTGTCTATGAGACACTGTCAAATTCTTCATTAAAATCTAGTTAAATGATATCTGTAGAATTCCTCTAATTTATCAAGCCAGTAAACCAGTAATCCTGTCAAAAAAGGAAGTTATTCTGATATGGTTACTTTTTGCTGAAGCCATGCTGGTTCTTCATGATCATTGCCTTTTTAATAGGTTCAGCATATATCCCTTTAATGGTATATTCTACATTTTTGTCAGAAAGAGGAGCCAAGATCATTGGTCTAGAGCCTATAGATTCTCTTCTTTTTCTTTTTTATTTTTTTCAAAATCAGGAAAACATTTGTCCTTTTTCAATAAAATTCCATTCAATAAGTTTCTGTTTCAATAAGGTCTTGTTCTCCATTGTATTCCAAATATAACAATTTCATTATCATAGGAGTCTATTTCAGTAGGGCCAGCTAACTTGAACTCATCAAAGGCAGTGATTTGCTTTCTCACTTTTGTTCTATTTATTTTGTATATTTACTTCCCATTAGCCATTTTTGCTTTGTTTTTTTGTTTTTGTTTTTTTTTAGTCCAAAGATCTTTCTCTTTGGAAGAGAAAGCAGAAATAAAATAAGAGAAAAGCAGTGCCACTGTTTTCCATTATCAGTGGCCCATTCTTCTCAGTAGCTATTTGTCCTACCCCTTCTTTGGTTCTCTTCCAAAATAAAATTTAAAAAAAGTACAAAACTCATTTTTGTTTTTTCTTACCTTTCTGCACTTACCCTAGCATACTATAAACTTTAACTCTCTTGACATTCTTCTTATAAAACTATGCCATCCTTTTGTGTTTGTTGTCTATTAACTGTCATTGGTTTCATCTTCTTTATACATCTTAAAAACTAAATTGACTGCTGAATTTTCTGCACATGAATATCAGTTTCTTCTCTTCCCTCCTCATTAAAATTCTTTCTCTTGGTGTCTTCAGAGTTTCATTATTTAGACTTTCTCACTACTTCTGGGATCTCCCCTGTAGAATTTGTCTCTGGAATTTGACTTGTCCTCTTTCTGAATCTGTCTAGTTCTGCTTTACCAAATGTTATGTACATGTTATAATGTGACTAGATTTCTTCTCTAACAAATTCTAAGACCAAGTGATCACTTCTCCAGGGTTCTCATAATATCTCCCTCTAGAATAATTTCTTCTTTCATTGATGAGAATCAAATATAGAACCAAAGTCTAAACACATTTTAAAAGCTGCATTTGTCATTAAGTTGTCATTAAAGAGAAAAACAAATTTATTTGGTTCTACCTTCTTAAATTTTAACTGCTTTATGTTAAGATTTTTATCCCTTCATTTGTGTGTTTTTTTTATTATTTTTGTTCAAGTTTATCATTTTAAAATGAAATAACCACTACCATTTGTATAGTGGTATGGTGTAAAGAGCTCTGTATTTGGAGACAGAGGACTTTACTTCAAATACTAGCTCTGCAATTTGCTGTTTACCTTGGGCAAGTTGATTAACCTTTCCAGGCCTCCCCACCGTTACATCATTCTTCATCTGTAAATTGAGTGGTTTGGATTAGAAGGCCTCTAGGGTTTGTCCCGGTTTAAAATCTATGATGCTTTGATCTTACCTGACCCTCGAAACACTTCTATGAGGTAAATGGTGTTATCTTTTTATTAATTCTGTCATGAAACAGAGGCTCACACAGGTAAAGCAACTTGTCCATGGCAACAACACAGGAAATATTTAAACCCAGGGTCTCTTGATTCCAAGTTCAGCTGCTATCTTTCCATTCTGCCATTTTGTCTTTCAGGGAATTATTTAAAAAACATCTCTGACATAGATTTGTCAGCTCAAGATGATCAACAAAAGAAGTTGCTATACTCATAGAGTCTAGGCAGCTGCCTATGTGGGTCCCAAAACATCTCTCACTATCTAACAGGTGCTGATAGGCAATTCATACTATTACAACCATTCTTTTGGCACTATCCCAAACCCTGAAAAATGGTACCTGGAGAGAGTCCCCTCCTCCCAGATATCCATGAACCCTCTACTGGAGTCCTGTGATATCTCATCATGGCTTACTTATTTTGTTAGGTTGACAAAAGGACGAGTCAGCAGACCATAAACCCTGGGAGTTCTCAATCCCGTCGAACTAAAAAGCCTTTAAGTATAGTCCTGGCAATGCTAGTCGACTTAACCTGGCAATGCACTATGTGTCTGTCAACCAATGTTGCACACCAGGCAGGTAATCAATGTCTTTGGCTATTGGCACTCAGGAAATAATGTATTAAAATGAGGAGTCCCTATGAGTCACATCGATGGAGAGAAAGGAACCCACAAGGATGAAATTGTAGTCTTTTAGTGAATTAGAGTATTGGTCACTGGTGCCTCTTATATATTTCTCCTATCTCCCTAATGTGATGACTATAAGCTCCTTGAACTTATGGGTCTGTATCTCATGGAGGTGCAGTCTAGTACATAGCAAGTATTTAAAGATTACCTGATTTACTGATTAATGTATGAAAAGTGGCAAAAAGCCAAAATCCAACCTTATTTACTTAACCATTTTATAAAAACCCTTGCCTTGACTCCAAGGCAGATGAATGATAAAGGCTAGGCAATGGGGGTCAAGTGACTTGCCCAGGGTCACACAGCTGGGAAGTGTCTGAAGTCATATTTGAACCCAGGACATCCCGTCTCTAGGTCTGGTTCTCAATCCACTGAGCTACCCAGCTGCTCCCTTTACTAAACCATTTTTGCTTATGGTCACTCTGGTTCAAAAGAACATCTAGTAACTTGTTCTCTGATGTTGCTGATGCCATCTCTTTTCCTTAGTCCCTACCTGTCAGGAGGCCTTGGAGGGAAAAATGAAAAATGGGCCATTAAGTATTTTGTGACTTGTCTCACCTGTCAACAATTAAGAAGTTTATTAAGATGAACACTAAAAAGTTCCTTGATGTGCCTGCATTGCAGAACTGAGAGGATGATGATGAATGAGTATACAAGCAGAAAGGAAGGTTTTGTCAGGGAAAAGAGGAAAGGTAAAAACCCATCCAATTCCATTCAGATGACTAATGCCAAAGTTAAGTTAATGATGGAATTAGGGAAATGAAGTAAATGAGTTCTCTTCCTGATCAGTCAGGGTGCACTGAGGAGCTCAGGCCAAAATAGCATCTGGTTATGAAGAAAGACACAAACAAGGCTCTCCTTGACCTCTGATTATGACCCTCTCAGCAAGGTCACAAAATTCATGACATTGACCCAAGCTGAGATTTCATCCCATCCTCTCTCTCTCTCTCTCTCTCTCTCTCTCTCTCTCTCTCTCTCTCTCTCTCTCTTTCTCTCTCTCTCGTCTAGAAGATCCTTTAGGAATGAGTTCAGGAGTGACAAATATTTTCCCAATCCCCCTTGCTCGCTGATAGCCCAAATTTCCTAATTAGAATTTCATTACTTTGCCCACAGGTCCATATACTCAAAGCTATGGTTTTTTTCCGTAGCAATCTATGGCTGTGAGAGTTGGACTATTAGGAAAGCAGAGTGCCATAGAATTGGTGCTTTTGAATTGTGGTGCTGGAGAATATTCAAAGAATTTAATCAAGACTGGAAGGTTAAATATTGAAACTGAAGCTTAAATAGTTTGGCCACATGATGAGAAAAAAGGACTCATTGGAAAAGACCCTGATATTAGGAAAGGCAAAATGTTAAGAAGTTGAGCTAGATGTCATGGAAACAATGAATATAAACTTGGATAAACTTTGAGAGATAGTAGAGGAGAGCCTGGTCTGGTATACTATGATCCATGAGGTCACAAAGAGTTGGACTCATCTTAGCAACTGAACAACAGCAACAACAACTTTGGCTTAACTCGGACAGAACTTGCACTTTATAATAAGTGAAAGTACTCTGCAAAAGACAATATATGAAATAATTTTTATCTTCATGTGTGTTTATTGAATCCTTTTCTAGAACAGGTTTTAATTAGGAGAATTTGAGTGAAAGAAGAACAACTTTAATAGGGCGGCGATTGAAGAAATGTAGAACTTGGTGTCTATATCATCATTTTGTCCAAGGCATGCCTCAGATTTTTGTTGTGGAGAATATTTAGAGCAGCATGGGAACATATTGATCTCCTGACATTGGCACAATTCTTAGGTGGCTCAGAAGGAATGGAGTGGGAATGAAGGAGCTATGGTTAGTTCCAGAGATTGGCTATTGTATTCTCTTGCAGAAGAGGGAAAAGATCTGGGGGTGTTTTATAGAATCACTCAAAGGGCAGGGTCAGACATAAAGGCAGAGCTTGAAGGCTCAGCTGACCAGTGATTATACGATTTTATATCTAAAGATGGCTTTAGAAATTATTTATATTTACTCTGTATTTTGGATCTTCTTTTCATTGGATTATATCAGTGGTTCCCAAACTTTTTTGGCCTACCGCCCCCTTTCCAGAAAAAATATTATTTAGCACCCCCTGTCACATACTATCACCACCCCCTTACAGTTATTCACCGCCCCCAAATGCACCTGTGGCCATCACCGCTTTCCTGGATCACTGCAGCACCCAGCAGGGGGCGGTGGCACCCACTTTGGGAATCACTGGATTATATAGACAGAGCTGAAAGGGACCTTCAACGCTGTGGAATCATTTTATAGGGAAATGAAATGTCACACAGCTAAAAAAAAATGGGATAAGAACCTAGTTCTTCTTGTCTGTATACATGTTTCCTTCCATAAATGTAAGCTTCTTGAGGGCAGGGAGTATTTATTCTAACTCAATGCCTAGTACAATGCCATATCTTTAAAAAAAATTGATCTAGACCTATCTTATCTTTGGTTTGGGGTTTCCCATTGTGAGGAAACTCCCTCTACAGATGCAGACCAGCAACTGCTCTGCAATTTATATCTTTAGTGTGTTGCCTGAGGAATTGAGAGATTACACAACTTGCCCAGATGTGTATAGCCTATCTGTGTCACAGGTGGGTCTTGAACCCTTATTCTTCCCTATCTGTTAAGTCATGTTGGCTTTCACAGTCTGGCACACAGTGAGCTCTTAACAAGTGCTTGTTGGGTCAAATTGCATTGAACTGAATATAGACCAACCCCCTCATGTGACAAAGAATTTATTTAGAAGGCAGCACCCGGATGTTGAGAGGATGAAGAACTGTATTCCAGCCACAATGTGAATTAATGGATTCTATTGCTTCAATTTAGAGAAAGGCTTGGCAGCATGGGGAGCTTCAGTCCTGTGCCCTAGTTCCCAACAAGTTACAACATGTTAGCTCTGCAGGAGCTGCATTAATGCTTCTCTCACCAATGTACCCAACCTAATGCTCGCATACTGCAAAGTGGCCCTCCTGCAGGTTTGGCAGCAAGAGACCATGTGCAAAACAAGCGACCTGGGGGAACGTGTGCATTCAGGGCACATGGGGAAGCATGAACACACACATGAGCATGCATGTAGACAGGGCTTTGCAAACCAAAAAGGGGGTCATCTTTTTTCTATCTGTTCTTATGTCTTTTCCTCCTATGTGAGGCTCTGTCCCTTGTATCTTTCCCTTTGTAATTCCTACTCCACAATGTAGAGTTCCTTATTTTTTTTTTCAAAGTGCCTCTCTAGTACCTTCTACTTGAAATTCTCCAGTTGCCAGGGCCTAACCCCACAACTTACAACTTACTTTGTATTTAGGTTTTAAAATTTTTTTTTCATATATCACTCTATTCCTATAGAATGTAAACTCCTTGAGAGCAGGGATTCTTTCTTTCTTTTTTCTTCTCCTTTCTTTTTCTTTTCTTTTCCTCCCCTCTCCTCTCCTCCCCTTCACTCCACTCTCCTTTCCTCTCTTCCCTTCTCCTGTCTTCCCCTCCCCTCAACTCCCCTCTAATCTTCTCTTCTCTTTTCCTTTTCTCCTCTCCCCTCTTTCCCTCTCCTCTCCTCGTCTCCTCTCTCCTTTTCTTTTCCTTTTGTCTGTCTTTATTTCCCCTTAGCACAGATCCTAGAACATAATAGGCACTTAATCAGAGTTTCATGATTGATTGGTTGAGAGCTCCCATAGGAAGTACGATATATGAAATTTACATAAATGGTAAGCTGATAAGAAAAAGAAAGACAGACATATGCTTTTATGTCTTGGATGCTTTTAAAGAGGTCCCAGTGGAAGGAGGGCAATGGAACCAATGCCCTCTTGAGTCCCTAAGAGCCTGTGACTCAAAGAATTTCCCCACCTATTAGTTCCATGTTTCATTCAGGAATATTTTTGAAATATTTACTGCCTTTTACAGAACAATTTGCATCCTTTTCTCTTGTAAGCAGACAATTTATTTCCTCTGTCCCACTGGGGCTGAGACATAGACTGGATTTCCAGTCACTATTTGGGCTGTTCAACTTTCCTGTTTTCTTTTCTTCTTTAAAAAATTCCTCTGTATAAAGCCCACCTCAGAGCAAGCCAATCCCCTTAAGGGGACATGGCACGGTGCCTGAGTCAGTGAAGAGCGAGGGAGCCAGCTTTCTGCACATACTGATCTCTGCCATTCCCAGAGGCAGCAAAGACTTGGCAGAAACCCCCATGGTCTGAGCCAAGCTTCTCCCATGGTGCTTAGAGCTGGGATTGCAGCCCAGGTTCCTACAGGGCTCACCTCCAGGGACAGCTTGTCAATGGAGCTCATACCCAGGGAAGAGTTCCGAAATCAGCCCCATTTCAAATGTCTGGCCTCAGACTCACAAGGGACCCTGAACTGCTAGTGAGCTAACCAGTAGCATTTCTCTGGGGGAAGAAATGCATTGCCATTACTTTTCCTTCTCTGACCTCAGAATATTTTAGACAGTCTTTCCCAGAGAAACAATGAAATGTGTTGGATAGGGCAGTGGACTTGGGGTTAGGAAGACCTCAGACACTTTCAAACTATGTGACTCCAGGCAAAACCCCTAACTTCTCTGAACCTCATTTTCCTTATCATTAAATGACGAGTTGGGTCTGATGGTCTCTAAAATCCCTTCTAACTCCAAATCAATGATACTATGATGAATGAATAAATTCATTTGTGCAGGCATGAATAAATGAAAAGACATTTATTAAGTCTTTACCATATGCTAAGCAAAGGGAATACCAAAAGAAAAAAGCAAGGCAGTGAAGGAGCACAAAGGGCAATTGAGGAGATAAGGCAATTAGGGCTCAGAAGTGGGGCATAGGACAAAGCCCAGGGCATCAGCAGGCCAAAGGATAAAGGCTGGCCATCCTCCATCATATAAGAAGGATTAAAGTTGGTGACTCTGTATTAACTTAGATTGTGTTAGCATCATATCACCTGTGAGGGAGGGAAGAGGGATTGAAGGGCCTGGTATATACCTGCTACCACAATTGGAAAGGGGGAAGGAGCTTTAGGTTCTGAGGGGAGCAGGATTCTCTTCAGTAGTGCTGAAGATTGCAGGGAAAGGTGTCCCTATCCAACCAGAAAGAAGGAGAAAGGGACACTATAGGTCTGAATAGAGTAAGGATTCTTAGTTCTGTCCCACAGGGATGGGATTGGAAAGTAAGATGGGAATCAGTGTTTAGCCAGAATGGGAAAGAGAAGGAAACACTGGAAAGAAGAAGAATACCTCTTGATACTTACTTCTCCTGGTTTTCTGGAATATGGATTAGTTATATATTAATTATCTAACATAAGCATATTAGAAGGAAAGCCTTCTGCTCTTACTGTCATTCATTGTCTCCTAAGGCTAATCACTTCCTGGGTAATTTAGTTCATTTTCTTGGTTAGACTGGACTCTAGAAATGTAATAATTGAATAAAGCAGATATTTCAAGAAAGTCTAAGAAAACCTCCAAGGACTTTCAGAAACTATTCTTTATAATCTGTGTTATGAAATGGCATCTAGGACAGCCTCTAGTGGAGGAAAACCTTGCCATTTTCTATGTCAGGTCACTTTCCACTGGTGTCACCCAAGGGGGTATGGGACAATTAAGGAATGTTTCTGTTGTTTATTGCTTTTCCAGAAAAATTTACATCTCTCTCCTGAAAGTTAGATTAGGTTGTTCCACCTTGGATTTAGGTTTTACCTTTGCCTTACAAGGTCTCTTCCATCCCAGTCATTCTTTGAGGGTACCAACAAAAGTTCGATGTGTGTTCATGTATATGTGACTATGTTTGTATAGCTCTTAAAATACAATCTACATAGAATCAAATCTAGGAGAGGAGTGGATAGAGAGCTAGCCTTAAAATTACGAAGACCTATATTCATGACCATACCCCAAATGCAAGATGGCTGATTTCAGGGACTCTAGGAACTTGAATGGGGAAAAAATATCTTCACTTATTTTTTTATGAAAACAAACAAAACAACCTGAATTCCATCTAGAATCAATACTGTGTATGGGTTCCAAGGCAGAAGGGTGGTAAGGGCTAGATAGTAGGGGTAAGTGACTTGCCCAGTCATATAGCTAGGAAGATTTAAACTAGGACCTCCTATCTCTGGGCCTGACTCTCAATCCACTGAGCCACCTAGCAGCTCCCCATCTTTATTTCAATGTAATTGATTTACTGTGTCTTCTATTTTATTCATTTAAAATAATTATTCTAAGGAAGAATCTCAAGATTTCATTAGACTACCAAAGGGTTCCATGACCCTCAAAAAATGCTGAGTCTCTAGACTAAGGAGAGAAAATCCAGGAAAGTCTTCATTTACCTCCTTGTACACTTCTTTTGCTCAGTAGTCTCTTAAGTTCTTAACCATGAATCCCTGTTAGTAAAAATAAATAGAGCATGCACCTTATATGTTGCACAAAAATAAAAATTTAAATGTTGGAGTTAAGAATGAAATAGTACTTGATTCTAGTGGTAATAGGGTGCCAATGGGGTTTATCAAGTCAAGGCGTGGCATAGTTAGACCTGAACTTTAGGAAAAATCACTTTGGCAAATGTGTGGAAGATAGATCATAGAGACTTGAGGAAAGGAGGCTGGTTAGGAAGCTAACTCGATTGGCTAGGTAAAAGGTGGTGAGGGTCATAACTGGGATGTTGGTTATATGAGTAGAGAAAAGGGGATACACAGGAGAGATGTTGGGAAGTCAGAAATAAGAAGACTGATTGGTAAGGGAGAATGAGGCATTGAGTTTGATAATGAAGCTGTTAACAGGGATCATTGGGAAGTTGTTATTTCTCAGTCATTCAGTCATGTCCCAATTTTCATGACTCTGTGGACCATAGCTATCCATGGGGTTTTTGTAATAAGAACACTGGAATGGGTTGTTATTTTCCTCTCCAGTGGATCCTTCTTTCAGGCAATCAGAAGTTAAGTGACTCACCCAGGGTTACATAGCTAGGAAATGTCTGAGAATGGATTTTAATTCAGGTCTTCCTGACTCCAGGTCTAGCACACTGTCCACTGAGCAACAGCTGCCTCTTCTAGGATAGGAGTGCCCTTAAAAAGAGTAATAAGGAGGTTTGGAAGAAGAGTATGTTACAAAATTGATATGAAGATAAAATGTGCTGATTAGTAGGAGAATATGTTATTTCCCCCTTTCTCTTCTAATACTCTTTGGAATCCATGGACAATGAATCCAGTGGGAAATATCTGCTGGTTAGGCCACAGGTCTGAGCCAAAATAGTAGTGGTTTAGTAAGTAAAAAAGTTAAAATCTCGGTAAGGCATTCGACATACTTTCCTTAGATCTTTAACAATTATTTTTCCTGTCTGCTCTTGGACCACCCACAGGAGTGGTCTCCAGAATCTTGGATATTGAGATCTGCTATGTGAATCCCATCCCATCCAAACCTGTTCACCCTGTGCACCACACTCTATCCCATGGATCATGAAGAGGAGGGAGATGGGCTTCATACTCATTGATCCCTACCCTAGAGAGTGAAGAATCTGCCAGCACCATAAGGATCTGGGAGTTGTGGGTAGGGACAAAGTGTGGGTTTAACCAGGTGTGGGGATTTTCTCTTTGGCATCTGAGCAGCAGTGGTTGTGGATGCCTGGATAAGGGTTAGATTGTAACTGCCTTGAAGGGTCAACTCTACCTGCTCAGAAGGGAGAAAGTTTGAAGATTACGTATTAGCAGGAGAAAGCAGAGTAGATGAGATGATTAGGTTAAAGTGGTTGTCTTACAGACAAGCCCCATGACTGACTTTCTAAAAGAAAATGGACCAGAAGCCACATTCTCACCTTCTGATTGATTGATCACATAACCCTTAGAGTCAGACCCCACCTCCTTGAGGTTAGGCCATAACTTCCACTTAAAAGACCATTACATTAACTTTCGTATTCATACTTCCAATTCTCTGCTCCTCTTTTATATTCTTAAATTTCTATATTTTTTAATCTTAAATCTCTTCTTCCATCTCAAGATCCTAAATCTCCAAGGCATAGTATGAAGCTATGATAGATAGGTACATATTTCCTGACTTCATTGTCCTTTCAGCGTGAACATTAATATATCTAAAATTCAATTACATAACCATTATTCTAATCCTAGTCAGAAAAGAACATTTTCAAATTGCATATGATCTGGGGTTTGAGAAATCCTACATAGGTTTGAGAATCAGATATAGAGGAGTCTCTGCAATGAGCATATGCTTCAAACATTGGAGACCACTCCTGCACGTGACCCAAGAACAGACAGGAAAAATCATTGTTTAAGATCGATGGAAAGCGTGTCAAATGCCTTTCTGAGATTCCAACTTTCTTACTTCCTAAACCACTACTATTCTGACTGACACCTGTGGCCTAGCCTGCAGACATTTCCCACTGGATTCATGTCCATGGGTTCCAAAGGGTATTGGAAGAGAAATGGGGAAATAAAATGCTCTCCTACCAATCAGTCCATTTTATCTTCACAGCAATCTTTTAAGTACAAGGGCTCTAGTTACCCAATTTATCCATTAAGGAACCATAGGCAAGAGAAGTTAGACATCACGCCTAAGTTCATCTGTCTCGTGGCAGACATCAGTTTGGAACTTGGGTCTCCTGAATTCCAGGCTCCAGGCAGGGTCTTTGCAGGAGGCCATAGTACCTCATTAGAGAACAGCTTGCCCTCTGGTATCTATTGACTCTGAGACCTTACCATTATTCTGGATGCCAGTGATACGTAACTTCAGCACCAAGGGAGAGCTGCAGCTGAGCCTTCCAGGAGCATGAGCATTTCAGGTCAGACAGTCTCTGGAATGAAACTTTGGAGAACCAAAATTTGATTCTTTAAAAACAATAATAACAGGGGGCAGCTGGGTGGTTCAGCGGATTGAGAGCCAGGCCTAGAGATAGGAAGTGCTAGGTTCAAATCTGGCCTCAGACCCTTCCTAGCTGCGTGACCCCAAGCAAGTCACTTAACCCTCATTACTTAGCCTTTACTATTCCTCTGCCTTGGAAATAATACATGGTATTCATTCTAAGATGGAAGGTAAGGGTTTAAAAAATAACAACAACAATAAACCCCTTACTTTTTGTCTAAGTATGGCAACTGGGGCTGTGACTTACCCAAGGTCATTCAGTTAGGAAATGTATGAAGTCAAATTTGAACTCAGGTTCTCCCAACTCCAAGCCTGATGTTCTATCTGCTGTGCTATCTACCTGCCCCTAATTTATAATCTTTTTTTTTAAGGCAAACAGGGTAAAGTGACTTGTCCAGAATCACACAGCTAGTAAATGGTGGAGGCTGGATTTGAACTCAGATCTTCCTGACTCCAAGTCTAGCACTCTATCTAGTTGGCCCCTTGATCTTGATTTTTGAGACTGGAGATAGAGTCCAGAGAGCAAGGGACTGTATCTCCTTTGGTTATTTGTTTTAGCCTTTCAAAAGCTCTAGGAATTAGGAGTTTCTCTCCTCCAGTCTCTCCTTTAATATATCCTATACTCTGATGACAGAGTAATCCTTCTTAAACATTGTTTTCATATTAGTCCTCTACTAAAAAAAACACAACCCTGTTAATATTTATCTTGAATTCCAAATATCATGGCCTAGCATCTAAGCTACTCCACAATCTAGGCTTAACTTCCATTATGTTGCAATACTCTTAACATTTTTAACACATTCTTTCTCGAATCAGAATGTTTTACTCTCTGTCTTCTGACTATATTTAAATAAAAGGTATCTTTCCACCTCTGTTCTTTTGTTCACATTGTTTCCTGCAACTTTCTATGACTTCCCTTCTTCACTGACTAATCCTACCCAATATCCAAAGTCCATTTAAAAGGCTTATTTTCTCCATGACTCCCTTGACTCTTTCAGTCTACTATGATCACTCCTTCCACTCTATTCCCATGGCACTGGTAACTGCCCTTCCTCTGGCACTTAGCTCAGACATTTTGTGAAATTCTATGCTTTTCTCCTTACCTTGTTATGGAATGCAGAAAAGTGTCCAGACATAATGAATGGGGTACTGGATTAAAGAAAGAAGGACATAAGTTCATATACTGCCTCAGACACTAATTAGTCATGACACCTGGGCAAGTCATATAACCTCTCTGAATCTTCATTTCTTCATTTATAATATCATGAGAAGTTGAACTTGATGATGTCTAATATCCTCCTAACTCCAAATTTAGGAATTCTCACTGTTAGTAAGGTTCATAAAGCAAAGACTTAGTACTAAAAGGAACCTCAGAAGTCATCTAGTTTTACCACTTCATTATAATTTTTTTTAAAACCCTTACTGTGTATTGGCTCCAAGGCAGAAGAGTGGTAAGGGTAGGCAATGGGAGTCAAGTGACTTGCCCAGGGTCACACAGCTGGGAAGTGTCTGAGGCCAGATTTGAACCTAGGACCTCCCGTCTCTAGGCCTGACTCTCAATCCACTGAGCTACCCAGCTGCCCCCCATTATAATTTTTTTAAACTCTTACTTTTCATCTTAGAATCAATATTGTGTATTGGTTCCAAGGCAGAGCAAAAGGGGTGAAGTGACTTGCCCAGGGTCACATAGCTAGGAAGTGTCTGAGGCCAGATTTTAACTCAGTACCTTCTATTTCTAGATTTGACTTTCAGTCTACTAAGGGACTTAGCTACCTCCGCTATAATGTTTTTTTTTTAAATAATTATTGATTTTTTTTACATGACCAGATTTTCCCCCAATATCCTTTTGCATACTCTCTCCCCAAGGTCCATCCCATATATTAAATAGAATTTAAAAAAAAGATAGACTTCCAGGGGCACAGCTAAGATGACAGAGTAAACCAGAATATCTATCACCATGAGGATCCTCTCCAACCAATATTTAAATATAGCCACAAAACAAATACAAGAGTGAAAGAACCAACAAAGAGACAGAGTAAAACAACTTTCAAGAAAAGAAAAACCCAAAATGTAGGCAGAGAACATCTGGGACACTGGGGTAGGAAGAGAGCACAGTTAGCAAGATTATAGCAAGGAGTGAAGAGCAAGCTGAGAGCAAGCCATACACCTCCACCCCAAAGCTGCTCCAGGTTTGGAACCTAAGTTCAAGTTAACATTCAGACCCTGAGATCCTGCCTGGGCAAATAGTGGTCCTAGCCAACTCACAACCCTTGAGTCCCAGAGTTCCAAGCCAGAGTCCTAGCCCAGGGCAGTCTGGGCTAAAGTGGGCTGATCTGTGTGAGCCCAGAGCAATCCAGGAGTCCTGGTCTGGACTTTGGATGAGGACATACTTCAGAGTTTGAGGTGGCTGATACTACTAAGTACTGATCTTTTTCCCTAAAGCTCAGGGTAGAATTCCAGGACAAGAAATCAAGGGTGTGCCAGATTAGAACAAGTACACAGCAAGACCCAAAACTTACATCTAAGCCTGAGGCTATAATTTAAGTAGTTCTTGACCTGATCAAGATCAAAGTAAGAGCAAAATTTTACAACCAAACCTAAGGCAAATCTTTGAGTTATCAGAATCTCAAGGGTCAATTGAATCAGCATGGGTAGGGGGCTCTCAGAGTTCTCAGACCTCAGACCATCACATCATCCTTCAAGAACTAAAACTGGTAAAAAAAAAAAACAACAAAAAACAAACAAACCAGGAAATAGTCTGAAAATAGCATCAAGGAAAGCCTGAAGTTTAAGAGGGTACTCCAACACCCTAGAAAACAGAGCCTACCTATAATTAGATAGGAAAAATGAGCAAACAACAAAAAAAGCATCTAATTCTAAAGAATTCTTATGGAGACAAAAATTGAGGTACAAACACAGAAGGGGATAGCAAAAGCAAAGGAAACACATGCTAAGTCCAAAAGAAAAAATATGGATTGGTCACAGAGTCTGAAAGAGCTCAAAAAAGACTTCAAAACCAATTAAGAGAGGCAGAGGAAAAGTTGGGAAGAGAAATTAAAGAGATTCAATGAGAAATGAAAGTGATGCAAAAAGAAATGGGTCAGTTGAAAAAGGAGAATCAAAAACTGACAGAGGAAAAGCATGTCTTAAAAATCAGAATTAACCATTTAGAAACCAATGATTTCATGAGAAATCAAAAAACAATAAAGCAGAATCAAAGGAATGAAAAAAAAACAAAGGAAAATATGAAATATTTTATTGAAAAAATTTTATCCACATACCATAATCTGTTTAGTCATTTCCAATCAATGACCATCTACTTTGTTTCCAGTTCTTTGCTATTGAAAAAAGTGTTGCTATAAATATTTTTATACTTATGGGTTCTTTCTTTTTCTCAATGACTTCCTTGGGGTATGAACCTAATAATGTAGCACCTGGATCAATGGGTATGCGGATTTTAGTCACTTTATTTTCATAGTTCCAAATTGCTTTCCAAAATTATTGTACTGATTCCCGGCTCTTAGCACCAATGTTCTAGAATACCTATCTTTCCACAACCTCTACAGTAGTCATCATTCCTATCTTTTGTCATCTTTGCAACTTTTTGTGCTTCCAAACTAATAAGGAAAGTGAGGCTCAGGGAAAGAGTCACTTACAAAAGATCACACTGGTAAGGAAGTAGCAAAATTATCCCTGCCCAGGGATAGCTAAGTGACTCAGTGGATAGAGCACCAGGCCTGGAGTTAGAAGGACCTGGGCTCAAATCTGGCCTCAGACATTTCCTAGTTCTATAGCCTTAGTAGTAGAATTCTTCTTTTGACTATGAATTGAAGATCTGTGGCTTTCCACTTTACTCCTTGGAGACCATCTAGACCATGAGGTCTACTACATAGCTGCTATAAAGTATTCATAGTCATACAAGGAAATGAACTACACAAAATGGTCATTGAGGTCAATAACAGAACCAGCTTCAAAGATAGAGTAGTGGGTGTTTAGCTCCTGAAGCACAGAATTCAAACTGGTCCTCTGTGTAACCCAAGATTTCCTGCAAGGGTCTCTCTCTGATACTTGCTTTATTACTTTCTTAATATTATTATATTTGGCAGGTTCCTTCAGGAGGCAGGTCAAATCCATAATAGATACATTGGGAGTAGGAACATAGAAGGTTATACTGTGAACTTCCTATTCAGTTCAGGTATGACCTTACTTACGAAGCCTTAGTGTCACCATTGGAAACAGGAATGATGTTTGGGTAGCCACACACATTGCACTACAACTTGCCAGAGGGGTAGTAGAAATGGCAAGGACTTATCTTCATGAACCCTTCTACAATGCCAATTGTTGTCATGGCACCCAATGTAATTCTGTGCACAAAATAGATCCTCAGACATTTTCAGAAAAAAAATTGATTGAACAAACTTCAGTGCCCAGTAATGCCTATAGATGAGTAAGGAACTGAAGGTGTATTATGAGAATGAAGTTATAGAGAAGGCCCATAAGCACAGTGTTGAGAAGGTCCATGGAAGCTAAGTTTCTCCCTTATTCCAATAGCAATAGCAAAGAGAGCATTTGGAGAATATTCCCTGGCCCGTGCGTTGGGTTCTCCAGCTGAAGATGCTTAATGTGCATATTAAGCTCTGGCTGATGTTTCCTGTTCCGAGAGCAATCCATTAGAGCTGTTAAGAGACCCAATTTACTTCGTCATGGATAGATAATCAACTTTTATATTGGCTTGTTCATGAAATTCTCCTGAAAATATTATTTGGGGATGGAGAGGAAGGAAGGAGCCTATGAGAAATAGTAAAGTCATTATTTTTGTAGAGACAGCACAGAATAGTAGATGGACAATAGGATGGTAAATCAAAAGACCTGGGTTCAAATCCCACCTTAGACATTTACAAATTTGTGATCCTGAGTAAGTCACTTAGACTCTTTGGGTCTCTTAGTTTCCTTATCTATAGAGTTTGGAGTTTGGACTTGAGATTTCTTCCAGTTCTAAATCTATGATCCTATGACAATCATTGACATAGCATCTCCTTTAGGTAATCTCTGTGCTACATACTTTCCTCAATAACACATATTCTCATCAAAACTTATCTAATTTTTGTTACAAAGCAATGCCAAAGTTGAAAATTGGAAGGGACCCAAGTGCCCCAACCCTCACAACCTCAGCAAACAATGACTGAGACAACAATTAGAGAGAAGTACTGAAACCTAACTGTACAGGGGAACTCTGCACCAAGAACCTGATGAGCAGAATTCTTTACACACAGTAGGTGCTTAACAAATGGCTTTTGAATAAGTAGCCAGTGATGAGTCTATAATCTCTGCCCAGAGCTGTCAGACACATATAAAATTTTAGAGGTTACCAAAAATTAGTACATACTTTCTTCTTCACTAGCTTGTCATGCCCATGTTAAACACTACTTTGGGGTAGGGCACTGGCTATTGATATGTACCTATATTAAGTAGGAAAACACATTAAACCACCTCTTCTATAGTGACAAAAATAGCAGCAATAAAAGAAATGCACAGTCATATAATATTTCAGCTTTGCAAAGCAGTTCCTTCACATTAATGAATGTATCAAATTAGGCACCTTGTCACCTGATAGGGCTAGACTCAGACTATCACTGGGTGATCAGGTATGTCCTGGTGGGAATGCCTTTCAAATTCAGGTTAGAATAGATGAACCAGGGAGGTACTTTGTAAATCCCAACTTCAACAATTCTATGGAAAATAGGATTAATAGATTTAGTTAGGGGCAGGGATTGTCAGAAAAATATGGCTAATGGAAATTGCATGACAGGAAGGTCCAGGAAAGAAGGATGAAAGGGTACTGACAATTCTCCATCACTCTTTTCCCAAAGGTTTCTTTTCCCTGAATTCATTTTCAAACCCTAATTATCTCTGGGTAATTTCATGAAGTCCTCTATGATGCTGTTAAACCTTCTATTGGAACTAAAAGAAGTAAAACAAACACTGGAACCAAATATATACTCCTTGGTTTGGCTTTGAAAGTCCTCCCCAGTCTGGCTTAGCTCACTTCTTTAGATTTATTGCACCAAGTTCCAAATGTCCCAGGCTAATGAACCCTGTCCATGATACCTCATCTCTTCACTCCCTGGTTTTCCAAAGGCTATCTCTTCTATATGTGGAACTTATTCCCTCCTCACTCCAACCTCACTGAATCCCTAGCTGCCTTCAAAGGCTCAGCTCAAGAGTCACCTCCTGCATGTAGCCTATATCCAGTTGTTAGTGACTCCTCCATCAGATATTACTTCATATATTTTGGATTTAGTTTCCTGCCAATAAAACTTAAACTTCTTGAGGGCAGGAGTAATTAAAAAAACTTACCTCTTGTCTTAGAATTAATACTAAGTGTTGGTTTCAAGGCAGAAGAGTGGTATGGGCTAGGTCAATGATGGCAAACCTATGGCATGCAGACCAGAGGGGGCATTCAGAGCCCTGTCTTGGGGCACATGCACTGTCACTCTGGCATAGAATTTGTTTGTTACTAGAAAGTTTGTTACTAGAAAGCCAGAGGGACATGGGGTGAGCTTCTCCCCTCCCCTTCTCCATAGGTACCTGAGAACATCATTTGCCCCTCTAAAGGGTTCGCCATCACTGGGCTAGGTAATTGAGACTGAGTGATTTGCTCAAGGTCACGCAGCAAGGAAGTGTCTGAAATCAGCTTTGAACCCAGGACTTCCAATATCCAAGTCTGGCTATCTATCCCTCAGCTACCTAGCTGCCCCAGTAATTTTTTAAAAACTCTTACATTTTGGGGGGTGAAGGGGAAAGTAAGAGCATGAACCATGTAACCATGTTAACTTTTCTAAAAAATAAATATTATTAAATGTTAAAAAAAACCTTACATTTTTTTCCTACTAATAATTCTAAGATGGAAGGGCGAGAGCAATAGGATTAAATGACTTGCCCAAGGTCATAGAATTAGGAAAGGTCTGAGGTTAGATTTAAACCCAGGTCCTCCTTATTCTAGCCTGGCACTCTATCCACTGAGCCATCTAGTTACCCCCAGTTTACTATGGTCTTTGTATCACCAGTATCTACTGTGCCAGCCATGTAGTCGGTATTTCACAAATGCTTATTGAAAAAAAAATGAGTAATGAATCTGCCATCAGAGAACCTGGGCTCTAATTCTATCTTTACTACCTGCCATCTATTTGACCTTGGACAGGCCACTTAACCTCTTAGTCCTCCGTTTCCTCATGTGTAAGATTCAGGGGTTGGATTAGATGATCATTTAGATCCATTCAAGTACTCTGACTATTCATGGCACATTTGGAGTATTGTGTCAGTCCTGGGCACCATGGTATAGTGGGCCAATGCTAAGTTGAGGAGGATTTTATCTGGAAGTGATAGCCAACATGGGTGGAAGGTCTTGAGTCATTGCCACATGAAGATTCCTAAAAGTAATTGGTGATGGCCCTGTAAAGAGAAGATTCTGGTTGAGCACAATAGCCTGTCTTTGAAGGGCTGTCACCTAGAAGAGAGAGTAGACCTCTTATTAATGGCCCCAGAGGTCAGAATAATGGATGAAAGTTACAACAAAGAAAATGTAAGCCCAACGTAAGGAACTATTTCCTAACATTTAGAGTCATCTAAAAATTAAATGGACTATCTTAGGGAGTCCCACTACCTTGGAGGTCTTCAAGTAAAGGTTGTATAAACACTTGTCTATTATGTTATAGTAGAGATCCTTTTGAGTGTATGAGTTGGAGAAGATGGTTGCTGAGATCATTTCCAATTTTAAGAGTCTTTGTTTCTGTGATCCTGTAATCTGTCTGGGAAAGAATGGTCCTGAGTTCTATCCTTGGCCCTGAATCACATCCCTCAGCCCTTCTGCACCAAAATAGTGTGTTAAAAGAAACCAAAAACCAAAAACTATTTTATTGGAATAAAAGGTCCTTTTCCTAATATCGTAACTTTGTTTTAAAGTTAAATTGAGAGTTGAAATGACTAGACAATAGTCTTTTAATGGTGGTTGAGTGTAAATGCATTTTGAACAAGAAAGCATCTTGGAGATGGGTCATTTCTAATGTTCTTTAAAATTGTCAATTTGGAGGTTGAAGGGAAATGTGATTATAAGTCCAAAATAACAAAGATCTTGAGACCACTAAAAATTTGGACAGCATAGTTGTATAATTTAAACTGCCAGAGTTCTAACGCATTTGTGATACCAAATATACTTAATCAGTAATAATTCTGTCCCTCAAGAAGGTCTCTAATTTGTTTTATTGCCTTTTTATATTTGTTCCCTTTCATTTTCTGAAATATAATCATAGTTCAGCAACTCCATCTGCGAGTGATCCTGCGATGAATTCTGGGCTGTAATGATGTACAACGAGTGAATAACAATTCCTTAATCACACAGCTTCCTTCTATTGTCGCCTCATTTGAATTCATAGTTTTCACAGAATTCAATTATATTTGCAATTTCATCAAGAAATTACTCAGATAAATAACTGACAGTCATTCTCTGAGAATTGAGGGAAGAATGAATGTCAATGGTAAAAAGACAAATTTCATAAAAAGAAGCAAAAGGCACCATAAAGAGAAGATGTATCATTGGTGGTGAGTGGCAAAGACACTGGCAGAGTTTTCCACCTCTAGATGCCGGTTACAGTTACACTGAAAAATCTGACAACAGCTACCAAATGGGCCTTACAAATCAGGTCAAGTGTGATTTCCATCTTTCCCAGTCCAAGATTGGCCTATATCACCATTGTTCTGGTTCTGGTTCCTGGTTCCTGGCTAATGGTCCATACTGACCATGGCAAGGAATGAGTGATATATATGGGAATATCATAGAACCTGGTGACTTCCTCTGTCATCTGAACATGGCATTAGATTTCTAAGGTCTCCTGGAATGGCCCATGTGTCTTCTCCTGCTAAGAGATGCTATACTCACTTTAATCCTGCCAGTAATGATTCTTGGATTTAAAAAAAGAAAAATGAATCATAATCCATATAATAGTCCTATTTCTACTTTTTATTAAAAATATTTTAAAACATATTTTAAAAAACTCTGACCATCTGTCTTAGAATCAATACAAGAGTGGAAGGGTTAGGCAACTGGAGTTAAGTGACTTGCCCAAGGTTACACAGTGAGGAAGTATCTGAGGCCAAATTTGAACCCTAGCCCGCCCAACTCCAGACTGACTCTCTATCTGGTGAACCACTTTGCTGCCCCTCCACTGGCCTCCTGGTAGTCATCAAGGCAGCCACTACCTAAGCAAATGTTGTTCCTCTCTAGCCCCTCCATACACAGATTAAGCTGTATATAATTTCTTGATCTTGACTGGTCATGCCCTCCTTTGGAAGTTCCTACCCCCCAGGAGGGTTACTGAAGAATCCCAGGGCTAATTTTATAGCATCAATGCCACAAGGTATTTGAGAGAAGAAACATTTCTAGCTATTAGCCTATGAAGCTTCATTCTCTATCTAGAGTTGCTGTTAGCACCCATAAAATCCATTAAAAGTTCTCTATATGACAGATAATTAGTGAAGTTAGGTGTCATCCCAAAAGCAATAATTGGGGGGATGGGGAGGCAGCTCAATGGTGTAGTTGATAGAGTTTTGGGCCTGGAGTTCAAATGCAGCCTCAGACACTAGCTGTGAGACCCTGGGCAAGTCACTTAACTCTCGTTTGTCTCAGTTTTTTCATTTTTAAAATGAGCTGGAGAAGGAAATGGAAAACCATTCCAATATTGTTGCCAAGAAAACTCCAACGGGGTCACAAGGAGTCTGACGTGACTGAAAAATGACTAAATAACAACAACATTTCTTTAAGCAAATGTCAGTAAACATTATTTTGAAGTCGAAACAGTCCTCTGCAAATTCCCAGAGAAGAAAAATGCAGTGAAATAGAAATATAGACTGACAGAAGTAGAAAAGACTTTAGAGATGAGTAAACTGGTGCTCAGACAGGGTGGATGATTTTATTAAGGTCTTACAAGAAGTTGTAGTGGCTGCCTCATGTTAAAGTTGTCCATTTAATGTTTATACTTATATACACATTTCATTTCCCTCCTTAGAACAGAAGCTTGTTATGGGGAGGTCCTGTCTTTCTCTTTTGTCTCTGTATTCCCACCTTCTAGTGAAGTGCCTGATACAAACTGGGCACTTAATAAATGCCTGTTAATTGATTTATTCATTAACTGCTTTGGAACTAGACCCTAAGTCTGACTCCCACTACTCTGTTCTTTTCACTAAAACTATTGTGCTTCTCAGTTCAATTAAAAAAGCAATAACTGTCCCTTCTACAAGTGAAGTGCTGCTCCTAGCACCATGGGGGACAGGAGAAAAGTCTTATGCTCCACAAGTCTACAAGCAAGACAAAATTAAAGGAATTTTTATTTCTTTACCAAATCAGGTGCCTGGGAAGATGAGGCTCCTACCTAGTTAGTAGGCTGCATTAGACTACCTGGACTTCCCATGAGAGATACTTATAAACGTAGGGCCCTAGGTAGCTGCCTCTCATTCGTAGGGCTAAGGCAGCTTCACATGAAGAAGACTAGGGAAGACCACAGAGGGAGTAAAGCAGCTGCTCTTGTGGGCACTGAGGAGAGCATAGGAGAATGAGGCCTCTGAAGAAGGATCAGGAGCACAACATTTGCTGAAGACAGAAAAGGGTAGGCTCAGGGCAGAAAGAACATGGATTCAGCTTCTATTTCTAAAAGGGAAACCAAATGGGATTTTGGTTCTGTTGAGAACTTTTTGAGGGAAAAGTATGGGCTGGAGAGAGGAAGAGAGAATCTCAAGAATGGGTAAGCATCAGAACAAACTGGAGAAGACAGAATTGGAAAGAGTGTTCAAGAGAAGGCTGGGAAATGGTTTGGGGGACTATTGTAATTCAGGGAAGGGACCTAAAGGAGCTTTGTGGAAGGACCAGTCAACAATATACAAATGTGTTTTGCATGTATGGCCCAGAACAAATTGCTTTTCATCTCCCTGTGGGGGGAGAGAAAGGGAGGAAGGGGGAGAGTTTGAATCTTATAATTTTGGAAAATATATATTGAAAATTATTAATGCATGTAATTAGGAAAGTTAAATATCTTAGAATTAAACAAAAAAGGAAGAATCAGCTAATCACTAATCAATAGACATTTGCTACATGTCTACTAAGTGCTAAACAGAGGATACAAAAAGGGCAAAAGACAGTCCCTGCCCTCAAGAAGCTTGCAATCTAGTAACTATTAGATGAATCAATTTAAAAGACACCGACTTTTTTTCCTAGTAATTTAGAAGTAGGAGGAGAGACACGAGAAGTAAGATAGGACAGTATCCACCTCCCTAAACAGGGGCAGCTGCTGATGGTTTGTGCAAAGCAGAGTGGGCAAAGACAGGGCAGGGAAGAATACAACCCAAGATATCACCAGAAAGCCTTATGCATAATCTTCAGGCCAATGCAGGAGAAAGGAGTCCACAGTGGTCTTGTGAGGATGCCCCCAGGACTTGGTACATCACTCCACTTTTCTGTTGCTATTCCTATCATCTCTCCATGATTAGAGCAGCTCAGTACTGAAGAAGACTCAGCATTTTAGAGAGAGTTTGGGTATTGCTCAGGCTAGTCTGATTGCTTTCCCTCTTTGATGTCATGGGCAGGGAGGGGCTAACAGTGAGGTTGTAGGGGAGATGGAAATTTCTGTGGTGAAGGGGGTGATCAGATTAAAGAACAGGGAGTGCAGGCCTGGCAAGAGAAGTGGATGAATCTGAGAGAGCCATCTTGTAGAAAGACAGGTAGATCCCCAAAGTAGTGCTTTGTCCATGCTGCAATTGGAGAAGCATCTTAGCTCTTCCGGAGGCTTTAACACCAGTCTATAATTACCACAACAATTTATTTATTTTTACTTTTAAAAAACTTTTACCTTCCATCTTAGAAACAATACTGTATATTGGTTCCAAGGCAGAAGAGTGGTAAAGGCTAGGCAATTTGGGTTAAGTGACTTGGCCAGGATCACAGAACTAAGAAGTGTCTGAGGCCAGATTGCCTGTCATCTGTAAAATAATATAGGACAAGCACCCAAATAAAGGACAAAGAACTAGAAAATAAAGGTTAACAATTGTTTCCAGAAACTTTTGATAGGTGTTATCAAAGTATCTTCAGTAGTAAGTGAAGTAAAGCTCTAAGATGAACTTCCCTTCAGGACCAGGTGCAAGGAATGCCAGAGACTCTTGTTTATGAAAAATAAACTATTTATTTAAATATATATATATATAAGGGAAAAAAGGATTTCTAATTCTAAGGGATTCTAACTCCACCCAAATAAACTCCCAGGTCCCACAAGGAACCCCTTCTCCTGTGGTTCACAGGCTATGCTAATCCTCCCTAATCTAACTAACCAAATTTATACTATTCTAAATAAATCTAACCACTCTAGCTCTTAATTTTGCCTTTAAGTTATACAGATAACTAAGGTTAGCTGATTGAGTCTCCACAAGAATCAAGTTAGGACTCTGAGCTTTAACAGACTCAGAGTCCAAACCAAAGATGAGGTTTTCTTTGGTCTTTTTAGAGTTTAACCAATCTATACTTAGTAACAGATAAATGAATAGTGTTTCCCAAGTTGGAAAAGAAAACACTCCTTCAAGTTTTTCACTCAGACAAAGATAGAGAAAGGCAAAGATGTTACCTTCTCTAGCCCTGAGAGAGAAAGGAACCTGTGTGTGGCTCTGTTGACTGCCAGAAGCCAACTATTAGAATGCCACAACCAGAGAGTGTAACTGTCATAGAATAATGGTTATAACTGACAACAGTTGAAATTAACACTCTCTCAGCTCTATTTGAAATTCCAAATCTTCCTGAAGCCAGCTTCTCTACTTCTTATCTTTAAACTAATAAAACAATGCTTATTTTCTAATATCATCCTTATACTTCTCTAGGCCTGGCTCTCAATCCACTGAACCACCTGGATGTCCTCAGAACAATTGTGAATATCAGGGAGGGTTTGGAAGCTTTTGGAAAGTAGGGGCAACTTATGATGAAGAAAGAAATTTTTTTTCTTCTACATTTTGGACACAACTAATGAGAAATTTGTTTTGTTACTCTTTGTAAATATGTATTAAGTGATTTGTTTCTGTTTCTGTTTTTTTTTCCAGTTTGTTCAATGGGGGAGGGTAGTCAGAGGGACAGATTAATTAAAAAATTGTTGTTATTTAAAAACACAATTTCAGAAAGAGGCAGAGAAAAAAAGATATGAAGGGAGAGATATGAACTAATTCTTTTTTACTCTGGCCGAATTATAATGAAGAGCTTGACAAATAAGTATATCCTACTCAGTCCTCTGTTATTCCTTTTACTTGCACACATTTAACTGGCCTTAGGTGCTTCTATGGTAATTTAAAAGAAGGATTTTAAAACTAGAGTCCATGAACTTTTAAAATTAATATTTTGATGACTGTGTTTCACTATAAATGGTTTCCTTTGCAATCTAATTTGTTTTATTTTATGCATTTAAAAGATGACTCTGAGAAAGAAACCATAGGCTTTATCAGACTGCCAGAGGGGGTCATGACAAAAAAATATCAAGAGCTCCTGTTTTAGAAGATCCTCCTACTCTGTTTCAGGTAAATGATCAGTTTCTCATCTCTTCCTTCCCATGTCAGACCTTTTCTTCCCACCTTCTTTTTCTACTTGACTCTGGATCATTAAGTCTCAGAGTGGAAAGGAAGCCTAGGAAGACAGTTAATCTAAACTAGAGCTTGAGAAGCATCCCATCCACAGGATCCCCAAGTTATCAACCAGCTTTTTACTTGAAGATCATTAGTGAGAGAAAACCCACACTCTCTCATGAGAACCCATTCTATTTGCATATATCTCTAATTGTTAAGAGATTCTTTCTTGCTTCACTGCATCCTCCACACATTCTTCCTAGGTTGGCTCTCAGGGACCAAATGATCAAATTGAATCCCTCCTACCTGGGATAGCCCTCAAATACTTAAATTTATAATTACTTAACCTCTCTGGGTTATCTATGAAATGAGGAGAAGTTTGAACTATATAGCTTCCTGGTTCCCTTTCAGGTCTAAATCAAGGAGTCATGTCCCCTTTTTAAGTCTTCTCAGGCTAATCATCCTTTCCTATTTCCTTTAACAGATCATTATATGGCATGAACTCAAACCCCTTTGTCATAGATTTTAAGTTGGAAAGGTCTTAAGAGGTGTTTTAATCCAACTGCTCATTTTAACAGAGGAGGAAACCCAAAAGAACTTTCATGAATTGACCATGGTTATATAACCAGCAATTGTTAGAGGTGGGATCTGAACTCAGTTCCTATGATTCCCAGTTCAGCACTCTTTTTACTGTACCATATTGCCTTTCCTCTTTGTTTTTTGATGTTTTATATCTTATCAACATCTTTCCCAAACTCTGACTTGCAGATATGTTTATAGACTCAAGCCTTGAAATGTAGCTAACACGTCTGTACCACTTTGCTCTTCTGAATCCTGGGGCTCAGGAAGAGGACCTATGTTTCAATCCATGTTGCCCCCTGAGAAATGTACTAATCACTTCTTATCCTTCCTAGACTTTTCACTTGACAGTTTTACAATTTCATCCTGTTCTCAGAAGATCATTTAAAAGAAAAGGACTTCTATTTTTTTCTTGGTTTTCTTTGTTGGACAATGTGTCCTAACATCTTGCTCTCCATCAGGTCATCACTATGACAACCTATGATGAAAGGAGTCCTTTGTTGCCTCTATTTGGTCCCTGAGGATGTAAATTCTCCTGAACTGGGATGAAGGGAATGGAGAGAGATGGTGCCCACTACTTTTAGCCAGGAGACTATGAAGTCAAGCTGTCCTTATGTGTTAGCAAACCAAGGAGACTCTTCATATTTGAGAGGTCCTGGGCTATTGTGCTTGTCAATCACTCAAGAATTTGCCAATTGCTGTTAAAGTGTTCCAAGGATTTGAAACAAATAAACAAACCCCAAACTCATTTACATTTAAGAATTTAAAAAAATAACCTTTTAATCCCTCTCACCACTTGATTACTTCTTGGTGTGGAATCTGAAAAATTCCAAGATGGAAGACCCATTGATAGAATGGAAGATGTGAAAATGAATGTGTTTTTTTTCTTCCTAGACATACTGAGTTGAGAACAGTAATTTTAGTAAAATGTTTTGTTTTGCTTTGTTAGGATCTGCTGTTCTTTTGTTGGCATTGGGGGTCTAAGACAGAGCAGACTTTGTCTTTTGATTAGATAGATAGATCATTTATTAAGCACTTACTTATATGTGCTAGACACCTCTAAGAGTAGTGATACAAATAAATGAAGTAAGACTGTCCCTGCCCCTAAAAAGTATATATGCATTATAATGAAGGTGAAGGGGTGGGAAAGGGGGAGGTGACACATAAAAGGTAGCAGGAAAAATGTTAAGAGGAATAGGCATGTTGTTTAAATAGCTGGGGAGTGATATAAAGTCTCTGTTCTGGGCAAGGTAAAGTGACAACTCACTTGTCAGAGTTTAGTATCCTAGGGATAGAGTACAAGGTTCAGATTGGAAGCAGGGAGAAAGTGGAGATATTTAATGATTGGAGTGGAGGCAGCCTGGTGTAAAGATGTCCAGGAAGTAGTTAGTTTTGCATTTAAAAAAAAAGTAAAAGGAAAGACAAGCAAGTCATAAGCATTAGACCTGGCTGCCAATTTAATACTGAAATATGTTTAGTCTGAAATAGTTTCATTTTTGCCAAGAAAGGCAAATATGTGCCCTCTCTCTGCTACCACTTTAAGAAGTTTAATAAATAAAATAGCAGCTGTTTATGTAACTCATTTAGTAATTACTTGGTCTTAACAGTCAATAAAACCAGATGGAATTAGTTTCCTTCCTGCTTTTAAAAATAAATGTTCATTTATTTCATAGCTTTTAAAAATATAAATGATCAAATATCGGTCTTCATATGATGGCTTTCCCCCCCTCTTTTGCCACAAGGACTTATGGAATCATGTACTAAAACTTGGAGGGTTGAACCATCTGTATCAGTGGGGTGAGTATCTATATCAATGACAAGATCTTTTGAAATACTGGGGTAATTATAAAGATAGGATAAATATTTCAATCTATTAATAGCACAACAGCTGCAACCATGAGTTCCTTCAAAACTCAGTGGTACAGGGTAATAGATACCTGATCCCCCCATAGTCAATGAACTTGAGGCTTTTTAACTTGGTAATAATTAAAATGCAGATATGATGAACAGAGAATTTCTCTAACATGATAATAATGTCCATGGAGACATGGCAGGTTGAGAGGAAGGAAACAGAAAAAGCATCTTTTCTCCATACTTCCTTCTGTTCAGTAGAGAGATGGCAGACTATAGGGACAGAACATTGTATTCATTGTCATATGTGGCTGAATGTTTGTTTCACTTAGCCATCTTTTCCTCTCCTCTCCTCTCCTCTCCTCTCCTCTCCTCTCCTCTCCTTTCCTTTCTTTCCTCTCCTCTCCTCTCCTTTCCTTTCTTTCCTTTCCTTTCCTTTCCTTTCCTTTCCTTTCCTTACTTTTCTTTCCTTTTCTTTCCTTTCCTTACTTTTCTTTTCTTTCCCTTACCTTCTGTCTTAGAATTGATACTGAGTATAGATTCTAAGGCAGAAGGGCAGTAAGGACTATTAAAGTTAAATGACTTGTCCAGAGTTACACAGCTAGGAAGTGTCTAAGGTCAGATTTGAACCCCAAATCTCCCATCTCCAAGGCTGTCTTCCTCTCTACTGAGTCAATCCCCCCCCCAAAGCCATCTTTCTTACAAAGGAAGGGCTCTATGGGGAGGTAGTGAGGAAATTACAAAGTGAGAGAAATAGAATGTAACTACCTTAAGGCCAGGGACTATGAATCCCTAGTAAAGTGTCTGGAATGCACTTAACAAATTCTTGTAGATTATTGGTTGGATAAAATATTTTAAAAATACTATTTTTGAATGACTTGCATTTAAATGAGCCACTTGGAATTTTAAAATACTTCAGATAAGCATTGACTAAATATAAGACACGTAGATAGATAGATTGAGTGAGCATTTATTAACTGACTAGTATGTGCTTGACACTAAGCAGGCATTGGAGATACAGAGAAAAGAACTGGGGCGGTCTCTGCTATTGAGGAAGTTACAGTTTAGAAAAGGGAAACCTTTAATAGTGATATATGCAGAACAGAAATGGGGGCAGTAGAATAGGATGAAATTTGGCTTTGAGATCTCACCAACTCTGTGACTCTAGGACCACACGGATCCTCTGGGAAGAAAGCACAAGATCGGAATAGAAAGTGTTAAATATGAGCTCTTAGTGAGGGGTGGGGAGGAGGAATGCATCCTAAAATAACTTTGATGCCAATAGGCAAATGAGGGCTGGCTGTGGCTGTCAGGAATGTTACAGAAGCATATTATTTCAGCTAGAAACTTTCCCCAATCTCACATTTCTATCAGACCGGGGGGGAAAAAATCTCTAACTCTGCTCATCAGCAGTGTTGGTCTTTTTTTTTTCTTCACAGCACTGCCAATAACTATAATAAATGGCCCCCACAAAGGCAAAAAGCTTGCCTGGGTTTACTGCTACAGTAGGGCTTTCATTTAGAACATGTTAAAGTGTAATAAAGAGAGAGGCTGAGGCTACTCAATATATTTTAAGCTGTCAGTCTCTCTCTAGGTCATGCTGCCTGGTTATGAAATATTGAATAGAACAGGCAGTGGGATTGCAATTTCCCGGTCTTGTCCCAAACTTTATACAGTCCACACAAATCAAGCATTTCCTGACTTTGCCCAGGGAAAAGGCTAATATCTGTGAATGAATAGCAGGAATGGTGTTGAGAAATGAGGGATGCCTTTCACCAACATTTTTTTAGCTGAGCCCCTTTTATCTCTCTCTCCAGTCAGCATTGTATCAGCCTCCTTGCTATTCAGAATACTTGCCTTGGGATAGACATAGTCTCTCTTCCTTTGAGGCTGACTCCCTCAGCCTATGTCACCCAGTCCACACCATTTGCCAGCCCCTGAATGCCATTCTTCCTATTTTCTCCAGGTTTATAGCCTTATTCTCAAACACAATCCCTATACTTGTGTTTAGAGTCTCCAATATATCTGTTGTTTTCTGCTTCAGCACAATGAACACCCAATTCATTGATCTCTTCAGGTCCTATGACTTATCTTCATCACAGTTCATTTACTCAGATGGATGGCCATACCTTAGACCTCTTCTTGTTATTCAGTCCTGTCAGTCATGCCTAATTCTTTGTGACACTATCTGGGGTTTTCTTGTCAAAGATACTGGAGTGCTTTGCCATTCCCATGTCCAGTTCATTTTACAGATGAGGAATTAAGGCAAATAGGGTTAAGTGTCCTGCCCAGGGTCACACAGGAAATAAGTGTTTTATGAAGCTAGATTGAACTCAAGAAGATGAGTCTTCTTGACAACACTCTATCCACTGCACCACCTGGCTTCCTTATCTTAGATCTCACCAACTATTCTACTTCCATAATAACTAAGCTCTGAAATTGCCCTATCTAATCATAACCTCTTGTCCTCCCAACTCTCCCACAAAGTTAATTATTTGTTCTTACAGTGTTGGCCAATTATTGTATTCCTTACTCTTTGTTCTCCCAATCCATCATACCTATACTTTCATCCCTTTAGAGTGCTAGCCTTGCAGTTGATCAGTTCAGCTATACAGTCTCTCTCCCATCAGTTTTATACTTTTCTACCCATGTAGAACTGAATGCTAGAAGACAAAAACATTGAGAAAAGGGTCTATTACAAATTCAAGTCATCTAATCTCCAATAGCACCTTACTATCTCATAGTAATCCTTTTATTCTTTCTTGATTGATTCTTGTAGAGAATTCACATTTTTGTAATGGATTTTCTAAACCTCTCTCTTCAAACTCCCTATACCTTTTGTGTTTTTCTCACTTCCAACTTTATTTTGGTTTGTTTTTTTTCAGTTATTGATGCTTTTTGTTCTTACATCAGTCATTTCTTTTTTTTTTAATTTTTATTTAGAATATTTTCCATGGTTACATGATTCATAATCCCCACCCTTCCTTGCTCTCTCCTCCCCTCTCCCAAAACCAACAAGCAGTTCCACTGGGTTAAACATGTATCATTGTTCAAAACATATTTCTATGTTATTCCTATTTGCAGTAGAGTGCTCCTTTATCATAGCCATTTCTTGAAACAACTTTTACCTCCACTTGTTGAAATGAATCCTCCCTTGTAACAAAGAAAACAATTAAGTAAAAATGTCCAATACAGTGATCACATCTGAAAATGTATACACCATTTTGCCTTACTACTCTCTCATCTCCTAGATAGGAAAGAGATATGTTTAAATTTTATTACTTGCTCCTTTTCCCTCACTGTCACTTCCCAATGACTGTCTCTCTTTCAATCCACATATAGAACCTTTCCTAATAATAAATGAATACAGTTAAAAGTAAATAAATCAACACATAGATCATGTCTGAAAAATGTATCTCATTCTACAGTCCTAGTTTACCACCTGCCTACCTAGGGGCAAGAGACAATCTTCACCAAAAGATTTGTCACTAACTGAGCAGAGCTTTGGAAGTCCCCAAATGTTGTTTTCTTTTACATTATTGTGGTCATGGAGTAAACTATTTTCCTGATTCTATTAGCTTTGCTCTAAATTAGTATATCTAATTCTCCCCAGTGAATTCTTCATGTTTTTAATTTCTGGTTGTATAATAATATTCAATTAAATTAACATATCATAGTCATTTCCCAACTGATGTTGGTACCCACCTTCCTTCCAGTGCCTTTGTTTCTCTCTCTCTCTCTTTCTCTCTCTCTCTCTCTCTCTTTCTCTCTCTCTCTCTCTCTCTCTCTCTCTCTCTCTCTCTCTCTCTCTCTCTCTCTCTTTCTCTCTCTCTTTCTCTCTCTCTGTCTCTCTCTCTGTCTCTCTCTCTCTCTGTCTCTGTCTCTGTCTCTGTCTCTCTCTCTCGTAGAACACACAGCATGAAATAGATTAAAGCTAAAAGATAGGCTGTGGTCAGTTTATGAGTATCTTTAAATGCAAAGATGAGTTTGTATTTTGTTCTAGAGGCAAAAGGAAACTACTGAAGTTTTTGGAATATAGTCAGATCTGAACTTTAGGAATATTAATTTTTTAGCTGAGTGGAGGAAAGATTAAAGAGTAGATATGCTGGAGGCAAGGAAATCAATTAAGTGGCTTTTGAAATAGTCCATAAGAGATATAAGGTGTCCCTGAACTAGGGTGGTGGCAGTGTGAGTGAAGAAAGAGATATAAGGAATGTAGTAGTAGAACTAACAGGTCTTAGGAAGTGATTATATATGTGGACTTAGGGAAAATGAAGAATTTCATATGACTAAAGTGGTTGTAAATTTGGGTGACTGGTGTGTTAGTAGTATGTCCTTGACAGTAATATTGAAGGGTAGATTGGTAGAGGAAGCAGGGGGTAGATGATGGTTTCTTATTGAGATGTGTTGAGTCTTAGGCTGATGGAAGATCCAAGTGGTGATGGCCAATAGATAGTTGGTAACAAAAGGAATAGCCACTATAAAGAGTATGGCACATAATCAACTAGGGAAGGGTAAAAATATTAATGCACAGCAGTAAGGACTCAACTGAGATTAAATGACAATTTTTGTAGTGGAATCATTCAATATAATTGCATGATATCCTCCAGTGGCATTTAGGAGCATATAGTTAGGAGCATAGAAAGAAGATAAAAGGGTTAATCCAAGGTTTATAAAAGGAGGTAGACTAATAGGACAAGGGGTAAGGGTTTTGAAGGTAGACACACATTCTAGGATCAAGATTTTGAAGGCAGGAAAGTGAGACCTCAGAAGAGAAGATGGATTAGAAAAGTAGAGAGGGGCACAATGAATGAAGGTTTCATTAAGGATAAAGAACAGGTTAAGGAGTGACACACATACACAAATTAAAGGACAGGAAGTTATTGACAAGTAAAGGAATTTCAACATTATAGATGGTGGGAGTAGAACATCTGTAGGTGAGGGCGAAGTTAAGGATTTGACCATTCTTGATGGAGTTGAAGTTGATTGTCATGACAATTAAGGAGGTTGGTAAACTGGAAGACTAGTTTTTGCTTGTGGGAACACCAACATGCATGCTGAAGTCTTTAGGTGAAGCTGTCCTTTGGTGCTCATGTGATCTTTCTTCTGGGATGGGATGCAGTACTTAGAGTTATAATATTTTCTTGAATTCATATTCTTTTTTGCGCTTTGAAAAATTTTTATTTAAATAATTGATTTAGAATATTTTTCCATGGCTACAAGGTTCATGTTCTTTCCCTCCCCTCCCCACACCCCGCAGCCAATGAATAATTCCACTGGGTTTTACATGTGTCATTGATCAAGACTTATTTCCATGTTATTAATATTTGCATTAGGGTGATCATTTAGAGTCTACATCCCCAATCATGTCCCCATCGACCCATGTGATCAAGCAATTATTTTTCTTTTGTGTTTCTACTTCCACAGTTCCTTCTCTGGATGTGAATAGCATTCTTTCTCATAAGTCCCTCAGAATTGTCCCGGATTGGATTCTAGCATTCCTACTAGTAGAGAAGTCCATTACATTTGATTGTGCCACAGTGTATCGGTCTGTGTATAAGGTTCTCCTGGTACTGCTCCTTTTGCTCTGCATCAATTCCTGGAGGTCATTCCAATTCACATGGAATTTCTCCAGTTCACTATTCCTTTCAGCACAATACTACTATTTCATCACCATCAGATAACACAATTTGTTCAGCCATTCCCCAATTGAAGGGCATACCCTCATTTTCCATTTTTTTGCCACCACAAAGAGCACAGCTATAAATATTTTTGTACAAGTATTTTCCCTTATTATCTCTTTGGGGTATAAACCCAGCAACGGTATGGGTGGATCAAAAGGCAGACAATCTTTTAAAACACTTTGGGCATAGTTCCAAATTGTCATTCAGAATGATTGGAACAATTCACGACTCCACCAACAATGCATTAATGTCCCAATTTTGCCACATCCCCTCCAATACTTATTTATTTTTTAAAAACATTTATTAATATTTACTTTTTAGAAAAGTTAACATTGTTACATAATTCATGCTCTTACTTTCCCCTTCACCCCCCCCCCCTGAGCTTCCCCTCCCCCCATGGCTGATGTGTATTTCCACTGGTTTTAACATGTGTCATCAATCAAGAACTATTTCCAAATTGTTGATATTTGCATTGGTGTGGTAGTTTTGAGTCTACATCCCCAATCATGTCCACCTCAACCCATGTGATCAAGCTTCTCCTGTTTCCACTCCTGTAGTTCTTCCTCTGAATGTGGTTAGCGTTCTTTTCTATAAGTCCCTCAGAATTGTCCTGGGTCATTGCATTGCTGCTAGTACAGAACATTCCATTACATTCTATTTTACCATAGTGTATTGGTCTCTGTGTCCCTCCAATATTTATTACTTTACCTTGCTGTCATTTTAGCTAATCTACTAGGTGTGAGGTGGTACCTTAGATTTGTTTTAATTTGCATTTCTCCAATTATAAGAGATTTAGAACACTTTTTCATGTGCTTATTGATAGTTTTGATTTCTTTATTTGCAAATTACCTATTCATGTCCTTTACCCACTTATTATTGGGGAACAGCTTGATTTTTTGTACAATTGATTTAGCTCCTTATACATTTGAGAAATTAGACCTTTGTCAGAGTTTTTTGTTATAAAGATTTTTTCCCAATTTGTTGATTCCCTTCTAATTTTGGCAGCATTGGTTTTGTTTGTACAAAACCTTTTTAATTTGGTGTAATCAAAATTATTTATTTTACATTTTGTAATTTTTTTCCTAACTCTTACTCGGTCTTAAAATCTTTCCATTCCCATAGATCTGACAGGTAATTATTCTATGTTCACCTAATTTGCTTATAGTTTCCTTCTTTATATTCAAGTCATTCACCCATTCTGAATTTATCTTGGTGTAGGGTGTAAGATGTTGATCTAAACCTAATCTCTTCCATACCATTTTCCAATTTTCCCAGCAGTTTTTGTCAAATAGTGAATTTTTGTCCCAAAAGCTGGGCTCTTTAGGTTTATAATAGACTGTCTTCCTGAGGTTATTTTCCCCAAATTCTATTCCACTGATCTTCCCTTTTGATTCTTAACCTGTACCAAATTGTTTTGATGACCACTGCTTTATAGTGTAGTTTAAGATCTGGTACTGCTAGTATCCCATCCTTCACTTTTTTTCCATTATTTCCCTTGATATTCTTGATCTTTTGTTCTTCCAAATGAACTTTGTTATATTTTTTCTAATTCAGTAAAAAAGTGTTTTGGTAGTTTGATAGGTACAGAAGTGAATAAGTAAATTAATTTAGGTAGGATTGCCATTTTTATTATGTTCACTTGTCCTACCCCTGAGCAAAATAATGTTTTCCCAGTTCTTTATATCTAGTTTTAATTGTGTGGAAAGGGTTTTGTATTTCTGTTCATATAATTCCTGTCTTTGTCTTGGCAGATAGATTCCTAAGTATTTTATATTGTCTAGGGTGATTTTAAATGGAATTTCTCTTTCTAACTCTTGCTGCCAGGATGTGTTGGAAATATATAGAAATGCTGATGATTTATGTGGGTTTATTTTGTATCCTGCAAGTGTGCTAAAATTGTTCATTATTTCCACTAGCTTTTTAGTTGATTCTCTAAGATTCTTTAAGTAGACCAGTGATTCCCAAAGTGGGCACTACCACCCCCTGGTGGGTGCTGCAGCAATCCAGTGGAATGGTGATGGCCACAGGTGCATTTATCTTTCCTATTAATTGCTATTAAAATTAAAAAAAATAATTTCCAGGGGGCTAAGTAATATTTTTTTCTGGAAAGATGGTGGTAGGCCAAAAAAGTATGGGAACTACTGAAGTAGACCATCATATCATCTGCAAAGAATGATAGCTTGGTCTCTTTATTGCATTGCCTATTTTAATACCTTCAATTTCTTTTTCTTCTCTAATTGCTACTGCTAGTGTTTCTAAGTACAATGTTAAATAATAGAGGTGACAATGGGCATCCTTGTTTCACTCCTGATCTTATTGTGAAGGCTTCTAACTTAACCCCATTGCAGATGAAGCTTGCTGATGGTTTTAGATATATATTAGATATAGATTATTTTTAGAAAAGGCCCTTCTATTCCTATACTTTCTAGTGTTTTCAATAGGAATGAGTGTTGTATTTTGTCAAAGGCTTTTTTCTGCATCTATTGACATAATCTTGTGATTTTTATTGGTTTGCTTGTTCATATGGTCAATTACTTGTCTTCCTAATTTCCTAATGTGGATTGTTTCCTAATATTGAACCATCTTTGCATTCCCAATATAAATCCCACCTAATCATAATGAATAATACTTGTGATCACTTGCTGAAGTCTTTGCTAGTTTGAATTCAAATTCTCATTAAAGAAAACCCATTATAAGATCTCTACATCTTACAATAGAAAAACACCTCCACCCTACTGGAAGGTTGTTCTTTAATTCCTTTCTACTTCTAGTTAAGACCTTGCCCTCTCTCTTTTGGTAACTTCTTCCATCTTAGTCTCTCTATTCCATTGAACTTGCATTAAAAGCAGCTATGCGACAGATCTGGAGAGAGAATGAACGAGTTCAAATTTGACATCAGATACTTGCTAGCTTTGTGATCCTAGGCAAGTTTCTTTCTTTTTTTTTTTTAAACCCTTACCTTCTGTCTTAGAACCAATACTTTGTATTGGTTCTAAGGCAGAAGAGTGGTAAGTGTTAGGCAATGGGGGTTAAGTGCCTTGCCCAGGGTCACACAGTTAGGAAGTGTGTGAGGTCAGATTTGAACCTAGGATTTCCTGTCTCTAGTCATGGCTCTCAATCTACTGAGGTACCCAGTTGTCTCCTCTAGGCAAGTTTCTTAACCCCCGTCAGACTCAATTTTTTTGTCTGTAAAAATGAATGCTGGGGGCAGCTGGGTAGCTCAGTGGAGTGAGAGTCAGGCCTAGAGACAGGAGGTCCTAGGTTCAAACCTGGCCTCAGCCACTTCCCAGCTGTGTGACCCTGGGCAAGTCACTTGACCCCCATTGCCCACCCTTACCACTCTTCCACCTATGAGACAATACACCGAAGTACAAGGGTTAAAAAAAAATGAATGCTAATAGCATCTATCTCTCAGGGTTATTATGAGGATAAAATGAAATAATATTTGGAATGTGTTTTATAAACTTTAAAGTAATATAGAAGTGCTGGCTAGATTAATATCAAATAATAATAACTTATTATTATTATATTGTGTTGCAACCCTCACTCTTTAGAGAAATTACTATCCTTACTTGTTCAACTCTGCACTAGAGATCTCTCCAGATCTCCTCTATCCCCATTCAAGAATCTCCTTACTGCTCAATCTCTCCCACAAAACAAAATAAAACAACTCACTATTAGGGCATCATTGGATTTAGTCCATGGAGTATTCATTCAGTTTTCCTTCTTCATTTTCCTGAGCCTTTAAATTTCCCTTGAATCTTTAATCCCTTATATTCTTTTTGGTCTTCATTTTTTCTCTTTCTTCTTTCCCCTTCAGTAAGATTTCTTTCTTACTTTTTTTAATGAATAACATGCTCGCGAGATAATATTTTATTGCTAATTATACTTATTTGCCTTCTGTTTTTGTTGCTTTGNGCGAGATAATATTTTATTGCTAATTATACTTATTTGCCTTCTGTTTTTGTTGCTTTGTGTATTTGCAAGTCAAATATTTGGTTTACCTCTGCGATGAAATTTTTGCTTTTTTTTTTCCTGCAGGAATGCCGCAATTCCCTCTCCTTTGTTGAAATTCCAACTTTTCTGTTTTGATAATTAGGCTTGGATGTGCAGAATATGTTATATTGAGTTGTAGTTCAAGTTCCTTTGAGGTGCTTTTTGGAATATTCTATTTCATTCTTTTTCCATTTCTTATGACTGTAGAATAATTCCGTACAAGTCAAATTACCTTCCCTTCATAGTTGAAGATCTGACTCCTGGTTGCTTACAAAATGTGTCATTTATTATTAAAATTATGAATTAAATAACTACATACTTTTGAGTTTAAGGCATGGAAATCTATTCGTTAACAACCCATGCATTTGGTTCATAAGCAATTTATTGTTTGGATTCAATAATTCTGGATAGTTTTCTTGTATTTCCCCTTGTAGTATAACATTGAAGTTTTGTTTTGTTTTGTTTTGTTTTCATGTTCTTCATGGAGACTTATAATTTTTGAGATAACTTTGCGATAACTTTGCACATTCCGTCTTCATGATAAGTCACTTTTGTTTTATATAGAATTTATATGCATATGAATATATATACATATATATATATATATAATTGCTGGATTTTGCTTTACAGATTTTTTTCTTTCTTTCTTTTTTTGGACATTTATTCCCTCTCTGAGTCACTATTTCTTGGAGATTATCTATCATGTTTTCTAAGTTTTCTGTCCTATTGCTAATCTGTTTTAATTATCATCTGAAGACTGATTTCTGACAATCTTATTCCCATTTTTTTTATTTTAGGAGTTTTGTTTCTCTTTTAAATTATCCTGAGTTATTTTGCTATTGAGTCATGATCTGTGGGAAATTTGCAGAATAATTTTTTTGTTTGGGAAATTTTATTTCATTTTTCTATAGATTATAATGCTAATCATAACGTTAGAGCTTCTTTTAAAATTTTACTCATTCTTCATCTTTATGACCTACATTTGGAGTTTGTAAGGTAGACTCTTCCTTATGCAATTTACTTGACTCTTTGTTTTCTCATCTGTCAAATATAAAAGAAATTGTATTATCTATCACACACAAAATGTATTGTTAATATAAATCTGAGTCACTTTTGTTTTGCATAGAATTCTATACACATATATAATCATATGTGTATGTATAGATATAGATATGTATATGTACATATGTAAATATCTCTGTATATTATCTATACAATTCTGCACATTATTTGATAATATATGTATGTATGTCTATATCTATCTAAATCATCTATCTAGCTATCTACTGTCTATCTTTCTTTGTCTCTCTCTCTCTCTCTCTCTCTCTCTCTCNTGATAATATATGTATGTATGTCTATATCTATCTAAATCATGTATCTAGCTATCTACTGTCTATCTTTCTCTCTCTCTCTCTCTCTCTCTCTCTCTCTCTCTCTCTCTCTCTCTCTCTCTCTCTCTCTCTCTCTCTCCCAATCTAGCCAAATGATTTCTTCTCTAGTGAAGGGAGGAGAGGGAGAAGGGAGGATATACCTGGAGACTTTAATGTAACAAATAAACAAATAAATAAATGCAGTATTAAAAAAAGAAAGAAAGAAAGAAATAAGTACTTGAGAGCTGATAGATATCAGAAACTGGACCCAGATAGTACATACTATATATAGTATGTGTGTATGTGTGTGTGTGTGTGTGTGTATATGTATATATATATATATATATGCTTTACATATATTCTCTAATCCCGCCTCACAATAACCCTATGAGATAGGTGCTATTATTATCATATATATGTGAAATGTTACATTCTATGTTATACTATATAGTATTATATATGTATATATCATATGATATGCAGAACTCTATAGATGATATACAGGGATATGTATAGTTTATGTAAGCTTTTATATAGAAAGAGATATACAACATGTATATATGCACCACATTTTAAACACACGTGTTAAATAGTGAACATATAATACAGATATATATGTATGATCAATATATCTACATATAATGTCAACATAGGCACATGTGCAGATACAATATATAATACACATATAATATCCACAATATAGAATATATGTATAGATAATATGGACATATCTGTACATAAGCCCGTGTTAAGACATTATATGCACACATGTATGTATTATACATTACATGCATATATATTATACACACCCTTACCTCACAGGATTGTTGTGGGGGGTTGAATTTGAGAATATACGTAAAGCACTTGGACAAATATTCCGCTTTAGCCAGATGGCCTAGATGGCCACTTACTGGGTGGTCCCCATTTCAGCTGTGTGCTTAGAACAAGCCCTGCTGTTGGTGGAAGTATAACTCAATATGGCTGAGTATGTTTCCAAGGCTACCAGGAAATCAGTGACTTTCTGCCTCTCAGCTCTTCCTCTTTCTATAAACAATACTGACTTTTAAAAATATATATATGTGGATTACTTAGTTTAGTAATTAGATATGAGTCCCCTCCCCAAATACATTGGCAAAACTCTAACTCCTTTAGGACTTTGCTTGAAGTTTAAGGGATGCTAATCACACGATCTTAGAATGATACATTTATTTTTTGTTGTTGTTCAGTCATTACAGTTGTATCCAATTCTTTGTGATTCCATTTCGGGATGGATATGGCAAAAGATACTGAAGTGGTTTGTCATTTCCTTCTCCAAATCATTTTACAAATGAGTAAACACGGTTAAGTCACTTGCTCAGGGTCACACAGCTAGTAAGTGTCTGAGGGTGGATTTGAACTTAGGAAGATGAGTTTTCCTATTTCCAAGACCAGTGCTCTATCTACTATACCACCGAGGTGCCCCTGGATTTAATTCCAAATTCTGTCAATTCTTGACCAAAGCAAACATACTTGGATACTATATACTCTGTTTACATAATATAGAATCAAACAAATATATCGAGTAGAAGATAATGTATAATACACATAAATATCTAAAAGTTGCTATTAGCCTACTGTTCTCCCAACTCTAGAAGCTGCTCAAACTATAGGATTGATCTGGAACCCAGGAATTCTAGGAAATCTACAGTTTGAGATCTTCCTTGAGTGAGCAAAGTAGTATAAACCAGGGATATCAAACTAAAAAAAAAGTGGGGGATTCCTATAAGCTGTACATTGACTTAGAAAACCATGAATTAATATTGTATTTTTATTTATTTTGTTAATCATTTCCCAATTACATTTTAATCTAGTTTAGCCTTCACTCCAGAGTTTTACTGCTGCTTGCTATCACCACAAGTTTGATACTGCTGGTATAAACAGTGGTTTCCACAGGACATTTAACTCACACTTCCAATAGGACTGGTCATCAGGAGTCAATGCAGGAAAGGAATTCTAGACCTGACATTCCCAGTTTCTTCAAAATCTGGGATTCTATGAAAAGTCATATTGAATATAAGAAGTTCCCAAAAAGTCTGTATACAGTACTTTTACAGGGAGAACATGGTTGACTTTGAGGTTCTCTGCTGTTGTCATTGCTTATGTCCCTATTGGTTTTTCCTAAGATGTAGCCATTGATTACAGCTCTTCCATCAGTGTACACAGCTTAACAATAAGAGTAGCAACTGACTTTTTCTAAAATTTTAAAGTTTCCAAAATACTTTGCACAAATTAACTCATTTGAGATTCATACCAACCTTGTGACTTAGGAACCAAAGAAATAAATTGTTAGAGAAGAGATTTCTTCCTGTAGTGCTTATCCATTGTTTATGGTTCAATTACAGAGTGAGGTCTTTATTTTATATCCTTACAGAGTGATTTCCCATTCTCATTTGGTGTCTCCTATCTGCCCTTGTCTTAAAGGCCCACAGTACTGACGGCCTGCAGATAAGTCAAATGAAAACTCACTCCAAATCTAATCTCTTTCCAACCTGCCAATAATATTTTATACACTATGCTAGGCACAAAAGTCACACCAACCATTCCTACTTAGCTTAGAAACTGTAGGCTGTACTTATGTACTGGGCTGTAAAGAGGAAAAAAAGAGAAAAACCAGAGTACTTGCCCTGAAGGACTTTATATTCTATTGGAGGAAAACAACCTGTGTATAGATGCCCAAGAATACCATTTCCTATTCAAAATATTGATTCTCCTATGGGGATTACAGAGCTGAATGTTTGAAATGAAGGGATCTTTTTATCTACTATAAATGCCTCATTCTACAAATGAGGAAACAAGAAGATAGGCTGAGTGACTTTCAATGGCCACAAAGCTAGTAAGTGCAAGAACTAAAAAAAACAAAACAACAAAAAAAACCAGTAGGCATATAATAAATGCTATTAATAAATGCAAATTCGCATTGACTGAATCTACATTTTCTGTTTCCAAAGACTAGTGCTCTTTCCATTATACCACACTACTTTTTTTTTCCTTTTCTTTTTTAAACTCTTACCTTCCATCTTAGAATCAATACTTTGTGTTGGTTTTAAGGCAGAGCAGTAAGAGTTAGGTAATGGAGGTTAAGTGACTTGCCAAGAGTCTCACAGTTAGGAAGTGTCTAAGGCCAAATTTGAATCCAGGATCTCCCTTCTCTAGGCCTGACTTTTAATCCACTGAGCCATCTAGCTACTCCCCACACTTTCTTCTAAATAACTTGCTCAGTGCTATATAATTGGTACTAGATCTGAGAAGTTTGCTTAGGAAAAGCCTCAAAATTACTTTATCTCTAGGTCAGAATTAGTTGCTATCATTAAAGAACTCAGATCTTCTCTAGGAACTGGAGTAGACAGAAGAGATATACTTTTCAGCCTCTGAGGCCTGAGCTTAAGTAACAAGCATTTATTAAGTGCCTACTATATGTCAGGCATTGTGCCAGGTTCCTGGGATGTAGAGACAATAGCAAAATAATCTCCTTCACCAGAAGGAGCTTATAATATAGATGGTGACAACATGTATTTCAATAGACATATGCACAAAAAACCAGGAATCCAGGTTTCTTTAGACCTAAGATAGCTGCCATCCTCAGAGTATTTGGTAAAGGAGGAAGCATAAGTGTTCTTCAAATCTCTCTTTTCTCTCCAACCCCCCCCAATTCCTCTCCAAGATTTTTGTGAGCTTTGTTCTCCCCCTCACCAAAGCCAGCCCCTGATTGTTGAGTCACAAAGCCTCCACAATGGGCTTTATGTTCCCGCCGTGCTCTCATTCTGCAGATTTCGCTGCAGACCTGTCAGAGCTATAGGAAGCCTCTAATCTGCCACAAATTAAACAAAAAGGGCTTTGTGTTTCAGTTCTCTGAAACTGTGGCATATCCTATGAACATAGGAGAGATGTCGCCAGCTGTGGGATGCTCTATCTCTTCTTTAGGGGCTTTAAATATTTCTCTGCCTCAGCACATCTGTGGTTTCCCTCAGGGACAGCATCCTCCTTCAGACCATGCATTGCTCTAATGACAGGCATATTTCAGAGCAAACACCCAGCATGTGCCCTTTATTTCCCAGAAGACAGGACAAATATCTAAAATTATAAATAATATAAAGCAGTAAATGTTACTTGAAAAATGAAAGATGAAGATTAGAAAAAAAGAGACAGAAAGGAAAGTAGAGAGACAGAGGGCAGGAGGGAGAGAGTGTGTGTGGGGGGGAGAAGAAGAGAAGGAGGAAAGGAGGAAAAGAGAGAGAGAGAGAGAGAGAGAGAGAGAGAGAGAAAGAGAGAGAGAGAGAGAGATGTGGGTTGGGTTGCTTGAAGAATTCTTAGGAGAGGAGGAGGTGGGACTCTTATGGATCATGAATCATAGAACCATAGATTTGGAAGTAGAAAATATTTTAGAGGTCATTCAGTTCAATTCCTTCCTTTTATAGATGAGAAAATTGTCCAAATAGGTTAAATCATTTGCCCAAGATCACACCTAAGTCCTCTGACTTCAAAACCTTTCTACTGTACCATACTTCCTTCGAGAAAAGGTAGAATTCAGATGAGCAGAAAGAAAGAAAGAGAGAATTCCAGGCAAGGGGACCAGAATGAACAAAGCATAGTTTTTTTAAGGACAGTCAGGAGAGAAGCTTAACTGGAAAAGAGATTTAAGGGTATATAGGGATCCCCAAATGGCAGTTGAAAGATGGACCTGACCTTTTTTTGGCCTAGGAACTTCTAGGAACCTACATATTTTTGAGGCAAAATTTGTTTTAACCTGTTCTAAAAGTTTTATTATCTACATGGACACCAGTTTCTATGCCATTAACAACCTTGTTTTGGCCAAAATTCAGCTCACATTCCGAAACAGTCCAATCCTTTTCTAAGAAAGTATCAAGATCTGGGCAATGAAGAATATAAAGGGAAATAATGAAAAAAATGTGAAGGAAGGCAGCCTAGCAGTACCAGATATTAAATTGTACTATAAAGAAGTGGTCATCAAAACAATATGGTACTGGCTAAGAGACAGAAGGGAGGATCAGTGGACTAGACTTGGGGTAAGTGGCCTCAGCAAGACAGTCTATGATAAACCCAAAGAGCCCAACTTTGGGGATAAAAATCTACTATTTGACAAAAACTGCTGGGAAAATTGGAAAACAATATGGGAGAGATTAGGTTTAGATTAACATCTCACAACCTACACGAAGATAAATTCAGAATGGGTGAATGACTTGAAAATAAAGAAGGAAACTATAAGTAAATTAGGCAAATGCAGAATAGTATACTTGTTAGATCTCTGAGAAAAGAAAGATTTTAAAACCAAGCAAGAGTTAGAAAAAAATTACAAAATGTAAAATAAATAATTTTGATTACATCAAATTTAAAAAGTTTTTGTACAAATAAAACCAATGCAACCAAAATTAGAAGGGAATCAACAAATTGGGATAAAATATTTATAACAAAAAACTCTGACAAAGGTCTAATTACTCAAATATATAAGGAACTAAATGAATTGTACAAAAAAATCAAGCCATTCCCCAATTGATAAATGGGTAAGGGACATGAATAGGCAATTTTCAGATAAAGAAATCAAAAGTAGGTTCTGGGTTAAGATGGCAGCAGAGTAAAAAGCAGCTCTTAACCTCTCCTGACCGAAACACACAAGACTCCTCAAGGGGACATAAAAACAAGTCCAGATGAATGGAGGAACCCCACAACAGGGTGCAGTGTGGAAGGTATGTGGAATCGGGACATTTCCATGCTATAAAGGGGTGAAACAGCTCTCACTAAATTGCGGGCTGAGCAACCCCCCACCCCCACCCCCTCCACACACAACACCTATAGCGCCGAAGCAAGCTAAAAAGAAATAGAGCAAGTTTGGGGCACCCATCGAGTCATTGGCAGCTCCAGGGCCTGTTCCTGAGAGCAGCAAGATTTGGGACCCCAAAAAGCCAAAGAACGCATGTGAACTCTGAGCACGGGCTCAGAGCGCAGGCGCGGCAGAGGCGTGGGTGGAGGCAGACACAGCCACGAGCTAAAGCTCTGAAACCCTGAGTGGGGAACCAGTGTAGACGGGTATAGGACTGTGGAAGCAGCTCCCTAAGACTTGCAAAGGAACCTCCAGCAGAGGATCAAGCAAGGGGGTCAACCAGGGGGCTTGATCTTGGAAAAAACCAGAACTCAGACCTCAGGAGCCAAAAGACCGTGGACAGACCCCGAGCGCGAGGATAAAGCTGAGAAGCTGCTGGGCTAATGATGGCTACCCAGACCAGAAGAGAAAGATAAACAACAAGAAAAAGAAGTCTTTAACACTCGACAACTTTTACACAGAGAAAATCCAGACAACCGAGCAAACAGAGGAGGAGAACAAACAAGCATCCGGACCCTCCTCAAATAAGGAAAACGGGTCACAAGCTATGGAAGAGTTCAAAACTGAGATTCTGAAGAAGATGGAAGAGATCTGGCAAGAAAATAACAGTTTAAAAGGTAGAATCTTGCAATTGGAAAGTGAGGCTCAGAAATCAAATGAACTAATAAGTAAATTGAACACCAGAAATGACCAGATTGAAAAGGAAAACCAAAAGATCATAGCCAAAAACCAGTCCCTTAAGGCTAGAATTGAGCAATTAGAAGCCAATGATCTCTCAAGATAACAAGAACAAATAAAACAAAGTCAAAAGACTGATAAAATAGAAGGAAACATGAAATATCTCAATGAAAAAGTGACAGACCAAGAAAACTGGTCTAGAAGAGACAATTTGAGAACTATTGGTCTTCCAGAAAAAGCAGAAATTAATAGAAACTTGGACTCCATAGTTAAAGAAATTATTCAGCAAAATTGTCCTGAAGTCCTACAACAAGAGGGCAATATAGACATTGAAAGGATTCATAGAACACCCACAACATTCGATCCAGATAAGAAAACGACCAGAAATATAATTGCCAAATTCAAGAGCTTTCAAGCAAAAGAAAAAATCTTACAAGAAGCCAGAAAGAGACAATTCAGATAGCAAGGAGCACCAATCAGGATCACACAGGATCTGGCAGCCTCCACGCTAAAAGACCGTAAGGCTTGGAATACAATATTCAGAAAGGCAAGAGAGCTGGGCCTGCAACCACGGATCAACTACCCATCAAAACTGACTATATATTTCCAGGGGAAAGTATGGGCATTCAACAAAATTGAAGAATTCCAAGTATTTGCACAGAAAAGACCCGGGCTAAATGGAAAGTTTGATATCCAACCACAAAAACCGAGAGAAACATGAAAAGGTAAATAAGAAACAGAGGGGAAAGAAAGAAAACTTATAATTTTTAAATTTGCCTTTTTAAGGGCCTCAGTAAGATCTAATTATCTGTATTTCTATGTAGAGAAATGTTATGTATAATTCTCTATAGTGAACTCTATTCACTATTATAGTATTCACTGTTATAGTAATCAGAAGAATAATTCACAGGGTGAGGGTGGA
>NC_058131.1:367205931-367272872 GCF_016433145.1 Gracilinanus agilis
TCTCTCTCTCTCTCTCTCTCTCTCTCTCTCTCTCTCTCTCTCTCTCTCTCTCTCTCTCTCTCTCTCTCTCTCTTACCTCATGAGTCCTCAGGCTTCTCCTGACATTTACTAGGAAGAGACAAGTGACAGGTAGTGAGTAGATAACTTTTGGATCATTTCCCAGAACATAGCTCTTTTTAGCAACCTCGGGTTTGTTCTTCACCTGAGCTTCCTGCCCAGGCTGCCAAGAATTATAATATTACAATCTGTCAGACTGAAATTTTCCTCTTATTTATATGGGGGGAGGGTTTTGTTTGCCCCATATTCATTCAACAATCATAACAATACCTATATATCCCCAATAGAAACTAGGGACAGAGACTAGGCGTGGATAATCAAATGAATTAAGAATCAGTGAGTGGGGACCCAAGTTGATAGATTACATTCCCGTCCAAAAAACTTTAAAATAGCACCTCAAATCAAATTCTGGAGTAACAGAGCCCCCAGAAGGTTGGAGTGAGACATTTTTCTGAAACTAAAAACTTAGGAGGTCTGCAGGAGGGATCTCTGGCACTGACGTGAGTGGAGGCCTGTCCAGAGAGCACCCATGGGGCAGCAGCAACATTGATCACAGAAGCAACAGCCTTGGGAGTTCTTAGCCCATAGAGGTAAGGGAGTTGGACAATTGGTCAGAAAGAAATTATAGGGGGCCCCTTGCTGACACTGGATAAAGCTGTCACTGATCAACAACTCTATTGCCTATATTTAGTTCTGGGTCACAATTCCAAGGGATAAAGAAGCACTTGTGGTCAGCTACATGGGAATAAAGTCCCCAAACACAGTATCTAGGTCAAGAGGAGTGCTGGTACTTGTGGCTACAGGAGGATCGGGGGTCCTTTCTGGGTAAAGACCAGATCACAGACCAGGAGAGCAATGACTACATCTCTTGTTGGATCACACCTTGGGAGCACTGAAAACTTGCAGAGTCCCTAGAACTAGCTCTAAAAACAGCAACATGAAAAGACCTAAAGCCTGGGATAGTGCCTCCCCACCACAAGGTGAACAGAACCCAACTTTAACATAAAGTTCAAAGTCAAGTAATGGGCAGGAAAAATGAGCAAACAAGAACAAAAATAAAAAAAAAACTTGAGCATAAAAAAATCTACTATAGTGACAGAAAAGACCAGGAACAAACCCAACAGAAGACAATGATGAGACAACAGTTACAACCAAAGCCTCAGAGAAAAATATTAATTGGGCAGAAGAGTTAAAAGGGGTAGCTAGGCTCAGGGGACTGAGAGTCAGACCTAGAGATAGGAGGTCTTGGGTTCAAATCTGACCTCATACACTTCCTAGCTCTGTGATATTGGTCAAATCACTTAACCCCCATTGCCTAGCCCTTACTACTCTTCTGCCTTGGAAGCAATACATAGTATCTAGTCTAAGATGGAAGGTAAGGGTTTAAACAAAAGAAGAGTTAAAGAAAAAGGTGAGTGGTAGAGGAAACATTGGGAAAAGAAATGAGAGTGATGCAAATTATGAAAAAAGAATTAACAACTTGCTAAAAAAGACACAAAAATATTGAGGAAAATGTTGATGTGGGCTGAATTGTCCCACAAGCCCTGTCAAGTGATTGTAAACAATCAAAAATACATAGAAATAATTTCTAATTGATTAGTATGGGGCTAACTTTCAGATAATACATATGAGTGGCTTAGATTCACAATTATGAGAAAACTCATCATATCAATCTTAAGACGTAACCTGGATCCTTGGTTAGGGGTCTCTGAATAGTTAGTACAGTTGGGTCATTTTCCTCATCACATAGGACTAAGTTTAAACAATGCTCAATTTCCACAGAAAAGAGAAAAAATTGACCTGAAGTTGCCTTAGGGTATCTAACATATCACTAGCATCCTATTGTCTTTTGTTTCCCCCAGTGGGAAAACAGGATGAATCCATGAATTCACCCAGACTAAAGTGGACCATGGTAAAGTGACATCAGTTCCTTGAAAACAGGGAGCAACAACTGCCCAAACAAATGATACCTTCTTTAGTAACTAATCAACATAAAAAACATTCCTGAAAACCCCTGCCATTTTTAGTCTCACTCTTACCTTTAATTTTGCTTATCTTACCTTTGCTTTGTTTACCCTTATTTACCATACCTCCTTACCTACCTTACCTTACTATACTAGCTATTCTGTCACACCTACAAGAAATGACAAATGCTGGAGGGGATGAGAAAAAAAACAGATACACTAATGAACTGTTGGTGGAGGAGTGAATTGGTCTAACCATTCTGAAGAATGATTTGGAACTATGCCCAAAGGGTTATAAAGTTATGTATACCCTTTGATCTAGCAATATCATTACTGGGACTATATCTCAAAGGGATCAGAGAAAAAGAAAAAAAGACCTATATGTACAAAAATATTTATATCAGTTCTTTTTGTGGTGGTAAAGTAACAGAAATTGAGAGGATGTTCATCAGTTGTGAAATTGCTGAACAAGTTGTGGAATATAATTGTGATGGAGTAATATTGTGCTATAAGAAATGATGAGGAGGGTGGTATCAGAAACAAAATATGGCAAGACCTATCGATGCAAAATAAAGTGAGAGGACCTGGGAGATCACTGTGCATAGTAAGAATGATGTTGTAATGATGATTAACTGTGAATGGCTTGACCACTGATCAATACATCAATCCAAGACAATTCCAAAAAACTCATGATTAAAAAATGTTATCCATTCTCAGAGACAGAACTGATAAATTTTGAGTGCAAATTGAAGTATAATTTTCTCACTTTATTTTTTTGTAATATAGTTAATATGGAAATATATTTTGCATGATTTCATATAAGTAATTGATATATTGCTTGACTTCTCAGTGGGTGGTGAAAGAGATGGGAGGTTAGGAGAGAAATTGGAAGTCAAAATTAAAAAAAAGAATGTTTAAAATAAATAAAGTATTAAAAAGAAAAAAGAATTGACCTTAGTTCTTGAGTCAAGACTTCAGTTCAAATTTAACCTCTGATATCCCCCTCCCCAAATAAAACCAAAAACTATAGTGGATGATGATCCTGGCTCAGTATCAAGGCAAAGTTAGAAATTGTAGTTAGAAAGCACACACACACACACACACACACACACACACACAGAGACACATAGACACACACACACACACACACACACACACACACACACACACACACACACCACTTCTCCCCTACTTCACATGTGGTTTTGGAGCCAAATGTAACTGAAAAGTGATGTAAATGGAATTGAGTTGTAGAAGGTCTATACTCATGTTTTCTGAGAAGAAAAGAAAGCCCTGCAGACAAAACTCCATAGAAATGGCTGAATCCCTAAAACCAGAATGTGACTTGTAAATAAAAAAGACTAGGATCCCTAGTAGTAAGACCTATGAATTCAGAATGTGAGGAGGGGATAAAAATATGATTTAAAAAAAAAGAATAGAACATGTAGGGTGGAATAATTGAGATGAAAGGGATTAGGATTGTAAACTAGAAAATAATTAAAGGTGGGAACAGATGGTTGGTGGAATACAGTCATTAACAACTAGAGGCAGGCTCTGTGCTCCAAAAACAAAAGGAGAATTCAAGGGAATTTCTGTGTCTGGTACTCATTTGAACACCAGTGAATAGAGCCGATTAGGAAGCTAGCAGGTGATACTTTAGACTTGAAGCCAAGCAGAGTATCTTGAGTCTAGATAGTTAAGAAGGAAAACATTTTTCATCTAGCATCACCAAATATACAGGAATCGATTGATTATTCTTTGAATTGGAGTGACAGTTATGGACAAACCAATCAATCAAGACTGCCCCCAAAGAGTCAGGCTCACTGGAAAAGTTAGTCTCCTTGTGAGAAGTGGATTTATAGTTGAAACCAAGTCAATTTAACTGAGAAATGGGAGAACAGGTGCTTTATAACTTGCCTGTTCTGTGGTGGGATTGTATCCTGGGATTGCCTGGCACTAAAGTAAAATTACATGAACACTTAGAGCAGTGAGTATGTTTCTATATTCAAAAAAACACAATTAATGGTCGGGTGCCTCCTGGGAGAAAGAAAAGGCTACAACTGCTAGCGGTTTGGTCTTTGGGCAGAAACTTCTTTAAGGGGCAAAAAAAAAGGAAATTACATACAAAGTGATAGACTTATTCAGGGAACTTTTTGTTTGGAACCTGCCTCAGGTTGGGGTTAAGGGTGAGGAAGAGGGATTGTATCCTAGAGATCTCTCATCATATCTGACTAGAAAAACTAGGGTTCTGGATGTTGGCATCTTAGGGTGCTTGCTGCCTTTTCCTGCACAAACTCAGTGACATAAATTCAGTTCCTTTTTTTATCTTGGGGCTAAGCATTCCAAAGTAATCACCCTTGAAAGCTTTTGAAGCGATTCACATGGAGTTTTGGGATTTGAGACTGATCTTATATGCCAATGTGGAGAATGACCTTTGAAAAATGTTTGTGGAGAGAGGGGGACTCATCTCTATGATGCCAATCTTCTGGGCAACGAATCAAAGGCTTCAGGTCACTAATGTTCCCTCTTTCCCTTCTGGGTAAAATTGCAGACTGTGTAGATTCTCCTCAGTTCCTCAGGCAAATGGCCCATTACTTTCTGGGGGAGTAAGGCTTAAGGCTAATGGAGGAAGCTACAGAACTTTGAGAGAAGTCAGCCAGCTGGGAAGAGAAAGGAGCCCCTTGTCTCTGTCTGGCGAAGAGCCAGACCAAAGAATCTCATTGCAAGGAGCCAAATGATTTTTTTTATAAATTCTTTTTAAGAAGGGAAAGCTCACTGGGTAGAGGAGTAGGGAGGGAAGAGGGGTATATTCAGAAGTGAAAGTGGTATGAAAACAAAAGATATCATTTTAAAAAGTAAGCTAGAGAGAACGGGAAGAACATAGAAGGTGTGAGAATTACTGTGGGGCACCCGATGGTATTAATCCACACAGGAATGTATTTCAAGCTTCCAGCTGTAGAACCCCACTTCATAAGATGTTCAGCTCTAGGGACAGCTTTCCAACTGCGCTACAATGAAATCATCCATGCAATTGCTCCTAACAAAGTGGATTTGAATTAAAAAGGGATTTTCCTTTTGCCTTATTCTCTATATTCCCAACCCTTAGTTCTGGGCTTTTTTTTTGAGCCTTCTACTACTCTCTATTTTGGGGAAGAGACAGATGATACTGTTGAGGCTGTTGAGGGATGACAATTGCCACACGCTCAATACCTATGTGGGAAGAAGTCCTGAGCCGGCAGGGCCTGAGCTCAGTGTCCAGCACATGGCCTATGCTGCCCTCTGCTGGCCATATGTGGTAATGGCTACTGACAGCAAGGTTTCTTTTCCCAAGAAATGGTTGTGATCCCTTTGAGCCCCAGGCTGATTATTAGACAGTTCTGGATGGTGAATTCCCCTGGAACAGGCTATGAGCCTCAAGCAAGTCTTTCCTGCTAATCTTTCATTGTCCGAGCCAAACGGAGCTCAGTCCCATCATCTAGCTGCATCGCCCTGGAGACTAGAGATTGTTTTCACCAGAGGGACCAAGGACAGGTCAGCGAGATGTGCAGGATTCAAGGAGGTAGACAGTCAGCCTTGGAAAGGGCCCTTAGAGAGAAGCGAATCCCACCTACTCCTGTTTTGGCTAAGGAGAGTGAGACCCAAAGTGCTAGGAAGCATCAGCTCTCTTCAACCTCCTCCTTGTGCCTCTCTCTGCAGGTACCTGTCAGGGGTGACAAATCCGTCTCTTTCTAGCCTTCTTCTTAGCAGTGGCTTCAGGATTGTTTTCACTCCTCATTTGCAGTTTTAAAAAAAGGGGTTGGAGAGAATTTCTCGGTTGTTTCACAACCAGATATTACATTTCTTCAAATTCAAATTAAGCCAAACTCAAACTGTTCCCCAAATACATTTTTACTGTCTATCTCTGCTGTTGCTCATATTCTTCCTTCTGCTTGAAATATCCTTTGACTGGCCTCATCTTAATTGTTATACAGCAAGGGCAATCTTGCAGTGAATGCTGGCTTGGAGGTCAGGAGGCTTGGGTTCAAATCCTACCTCTGACATATACTGGTTGTGTGTGACCTGTGTAAGTGACTTAACCTTTCAGTGCACCACACAATTCTCAATCAATCAATCAGCATGCTAGGCATGGTGCTAGGCCCTGGGAATATAAACAAAAAGGGAACAATCTTGATTGTGTGAGGTAATTATTTAGGGGACATGGATCCCACACACCGTGGTGGTGAGACATAGGTGTCACAGAGTCGTGTGGCACATCTGCTCCTAAGAAGTTCACACCGTAATAGGGAAAACCATAAATAGATATAGACATATAGATATAGATATAGATATGGATTTAAATAGACAGAAAGATTAGATAGATACAAAGATTATATAGACACAGACAGACAGACAGACAGACAGACAGACAGACAGATAGATAGATAGATAGATAGATAGATAGATAGAAATAGAAATATTTCTTCAATTGTTTCAGTCATGTCTGACATTTCATGACCCCGTTTTGGGTTTTCCTTAGTAAAACTATTGAAGTTTGCCATTTCCTTCTCCAGCTCATTTTTTATAAATGAGGCAACTGAGGCAAACACGGTTAAGTGACTTGCCCAAGGTCATACAACTAGTAAGTGTCTGAGACTGTATTTGAACTCATGAAGATGAATCTTGTTGATTCATCTTCTTCTGAGTCTAATATGCTATCTACTATCAACACAAAGCTCTATAGATGTAATTATATAGTTATCTAGATGTATATATACATATATATATAAATGTATGTGGCTATAGATATAGTTATGAAAATATAGCTATTTCTATCTATACACACATATAGGTATATATAATTTCTAGAAATAGACAAAAAATCTCCACCTTTCTCTCATAAATATGTTATTGTATTTTTGTTTCCTCACCTTTTTCCCCTTCCTTGATATCTCTGAGGTAAAATATATTAATGTTATTATAGTGCATATTGTTATTGATTATGTTATATATAATATATTATATAATGTTATTATATTATATTATAATTAATATTACTTCTTAAAACTTCACCAAGTGTCCAGACAATGTCTTGGAGATACTGATTAGCAGAGACCAATTAGGAAGTTACATACACATACACACTTACATCTATATACCGTACACACATAAGGTATGTGTGTGTATTATATGTATATATGCATGTATATACTGCTTAAACATAAAAGATAAATTCAATGATATGGAAAGAATGAAAATCTTAGGTAGTTTAGGGAGGCAGAGCCATAAGCAATTGAGGAATCATGAAAGGCCTCCTGTAGAAGATAGTGTCTGAGCTGCGTTTTAAAGAGAATGGGGGACTCTAGGAATTGATAGTAAGAAGGAGGAACACTTACAGACATGGAGACTATCACTGTAAGGCAAGGAGATAAAAGATAGATTGAGATGTTTGAGGAGCAGACAGAAGACCACTTTGTGATGTGGTTTGTTTTATTTTATTTTTATTATCATGCAAAATGCTTTTCCATATTGGTCATTGTTGTAAGAGCAAAGTCATCCATAATCAAAACCCCCAAATAAAACCATAAATACATTGATGTGAAAGATAGTATGCTTTGATTTGCATCCATCTGACTCCACCAGTTCCTTCTCTGGAGATCGATAACATTCCCCATCACAAGTCTTTCAGGATTGTCCCAGATGTGATGAGTTTTAAAAGCTAAGCAGAGGACTTAATCATTTCTATCATAGGAAGACAAAAGGAAGTCATTGGAGTTGATCAAGTAGGAGATTCATTTCTACATTAATCATTTATACATTGAAGGAAAATTCCTTTGGCAGTAGTGTGTAGTACAGACGGGATTGATAAGAGACATGAGGCAGGGAGATGAATGAGGAGACTGTTACAATAAACTAAATGAGAGCTAATGAAGTCGTGAGCTAGAGTACTAGCTGAGTGAGGAAAGAGAAGGGGCCAGATGTGAGAGATGTGAAGGTAGAACCAGGAAGACTTGGCAATTGATTAGATAGAAGGAATAAAGTAGAGTGAGATATGATGGTAATGCCAAAGCTAATGAATCTGGAAGACAGGAAAAAATGTGGTAACTTCCACAAAAATAGGGAAATTTGGAAGAGGAGAGTATTAAAGAGGAAAGATGAGAACAGGTTTGTTGTGTTGAGTTGGAGATGTCTCTAGGACAGTGATGGACAAACTACAGCCAGCGGGCCAGATGCGGTCCCCTGAAATGTTCTATCCGGCAGCAAAGCATTATTCCTAATCTGACAATACAATGAGTAGGATACAATATGATGAAGCTTAGAAAGAGTTGCCTTAGAAACAGACTGACAGATGAACATTTCCTTTCCTTTGGCCCCCTCTTTAAAAAGTTTGCCCATCACTGCTCTAGGACATTCATTTTGAAATGTCTAATAAGCAACTGGTGATGAAGGACTGAAACTCAGCAGAATGATTGGATATACAGATCTCAAATGAGTCAAATGCAGAGATAAGAGTCCCGTGGTACCTAAAAAAGTAACTGAGAATGTAGAGGGAGAAGAGAACAGGGTTTGGGAAAGAACCTTGGGAAATATCACAGTAAGGGCTGTGTCATGATGAAATGAAAGTGATATACACAGCCAAGGAGATGGGAAAACAGCTTTCAGATAGATAGGCGGTGAACCAGGAGAAAAAAAAAAAACTAGGTACTAGGAAAACCCAAAGTGGAGAGAGAATCCCAAAGAAAAAGACCTTAAAAATGACAGATGAAGCAGATAGGTGGGGAAGAATTAGTATTGAGAAAACAACAGATTTGGCAATTCAGAAATCATTGGTCACTCTGAAAAGGTAAGTTTTGGTTGAATGATAAGACTGGAAGCCAGACTGCAACAGAATGAAGAGAGAATGAGAGGAAAGGAAGTAAAGAGAGATCTTCTCCAAGAGAATTTCCTGTAATAATGAAGTTACAAGTTAGACTTTTTAAAAAAGAAAAGTAATTAAGTCACACATACCACACAAGCTTATTATGAAGACAGTATTCTATAAGCTACAAAATTTTCAGTAAGAGGTACCATCTCATACCTATCAGATTGGCCAATATAACAGTAAAGGAAAGTAGTAAATGTTGGAGGAAATTTGACAAAATTGGGACACAGAAGCATTGTTGATGGAGTTGAGAATTAATCCAACCATTCTGGAGAGCAATTTGGAACTATGCCCAAAGGGCTATAAAACAATACATACCCCTCAATCTTGTAATACCACTACGGGGTCTGTATCCCAAAGAGATCATAAAAAAAGGGAAAAGGACCTACTTGTATAAAAATATTTATAGCAGCTCTTTTTGTAGTGACAAAGAATTGGAAATTGAGGGGATGTCCATCAAATGGGGAATGGCTGAACAAATGTGGTGCATGTTGGTGATGGAATACTATTGTGCTATAAGAAATGATAAGTAAGATGATTTCGGAAAAAGCTGGAAAGATCTGCAAGAACTGATGCAGAGCAAGGTAAGCAGAACCAGAAGAGTATTATATACAGTAACAGCAATATTATGTGATGATCAACTGTGAAAACTTGACTACTTTTATCAAGGCAAAGATCTGGGACAATCTTGAAAAACTTATGACAGGGAATGCTATCCACCTTCAGAAAAAGAACTGTTGGATTCAGATGGTTGTGGACAAAAGCATACTATCCTTCACATCAGCGTATTTATGATTTTATTTTGAGATTTTGGTTTTGTATGTGTGCTCTTACAACAATAACCAATATGGAAATGTATTTTGCATAATAATAAAAATAAAACTTTAAAATTTTCAATAAGCTTATTTTGGGGGAAGTTGTACCTTATGATTTTTATATGGTAAACATTTTCTGATATGCCCTTCACCAAATCATCCTCTTATAGCAGAGAACAATCAACCAATAATGTGTGTGAAAATGATAATGTAATCAAATTCCATACATGCAGTCCTGACCTGTCTATTCTGAGAAGGAGTCCTGTTTCATTATTTGCCCTCTGGGACTGGGAGTAGCTATTATAATTAAATGAAGTTTGGTTGGTGACCTTTTAATTTAAAAACATTACAGTTTGGTAGTCTCTATATTACCTATTCTCTTGGATCTCCTTTTTTGGCTTCATATCAGTTCTTACAACTCTTCCAAGTTTCTCTGAATTCCTTGTATTCTTCATGTAGCCCTTTTACCTATAGGATCATAGATCTAGGATGAGTAGGGATCTCAAAATCCATCTGATCCAACCCCTTCATTATTGAGACTCAGACACTTTAAAAACTTTGTCCAAGGTCATACAGGGAGTAAGTGTCAAGTGTGGAATTTGAACCTGGATATTCTAACTTCAGAGCAATTGCTATTCTATTACATTTATATATTGTAACTTATCCAGCCATCACTCAATAGTTGAGAACTTACTTTGCTTCCAGTTTTGTTTTGTTTTTTTTTTTACTACAGTAAAAAAGCCAATAAACCTCTATTTAGGCATTGTGCTTGGTGCTCTATAAATATAAAACTGCTTTTTTCAGAAGCTCATAGGATCAGGTTTACAACTGGAAGAGGAATCTGAGAGTTAATTTAGTTCAATTTCTCACTTTACAGATGAAGAAACTGAGGCCTGGGGGGGTAGTAAGTAACTTTGCACAAGTTCATGGGTGGTAAAAGGTACACATTTGGGTTTCAAACTCTAATGGGCATTAGACAGTAGGTCTGTTGAATTGGCCCTGTTAAAGGTGGGGAAGTTTCACTAATGGAAGATATTATTTAGTAATCACATATTTAATATTGGTTCTGGATTATTATCTTAGAGGCATCTAGGTAGAATGATGGATAGAGAGATGGATGTAGAGTCAAGAAGACTTTTGATACTTACTGGCTTTGTGACTGCAGAAATCACTTTCTCAGCCTCAGTTTCCTTATCTCTAAAATCAGAAAGTTAAACTCAATGGAAATGTCTCCAAAGCAAGGGAAATGTCTTTCTATCCAAGAATGGCATTCTGTCCTTTCCAGTTTTTAATCAAGTATCCTAGACTTGGCAATATTGGCAATATTCACTCTTATAGTGTTCACATACAGACAAGGGCCAGTATTCTATTGGAGGACATTCTCTAAATCATCTGTTTTTCTTAGCTTTAGTTTGGAATGCAGAACTTTTAGCTTTTCCCTGACTCAGTGCTCCTTGTTCTCTGTCCCAGATTCCCAAGCCTCTGATTCCACTAGCAACTAGTCTCTTTCCCCCTCATCTAGCCTGAAAATTACTCTCTCCTTTTTTTGCTCCTAAGCTTCCTAGAGCCCTTCAAAGTTATGGGAGAGGCACTAGAAAGAGACAGAAAGAGTCGCAAAATTTTTGGGGTTTATAGTGCAAATTGGAGTGATGTCTCATTTAAATGTAATGTGCTGGGCACTCTGGCATTCTTTTCCAAAAGTGCTCCAAAGACAGGAACATTTCAAAGTGTTGGAGGCTCCAGTTTGGAGCAGATGAGCCCCTTATAATTTGGATGCTTAGCAACGCAGAAAGTTCCCTAGCAACAGTCTCTACCACTTCCCGTAGGACTCCATCTTTGGTCTTGAGAAGATTTTTTCTGATAATTAGTACCAAATCTCTCTTCTTTATTCTAACTCATTACAGCTAGTCTGTTCCCTTCCTTGTCTTCCCAATTCTCTACTTCTTTGAAATTCTTATATCATCCTTCTCTTTTTGAATTGAAGATGACCATGATGAAGATAATAAACATATATTCATCCTTTTAAGATTGACAAAGCTCTCTTCTTCTCTGTGTGTGTGTGGGGGAGGGAAGGGCTTTGGGAGGGGCTCTCCCAGGGTCACATAGTTACTCAGCATTTGAGGAGGGTTTCAGAACCTGGTTTTTATGAAGCCAAGACCATCAGTCAATACATTCTAACTCCCTGAGGCCAAAAAGAAGTCTGATCTAACTTGCTGCTTAGTAGCAATGGATATTAACTTAGATTATACAGTGGTTAATGGTTATAAAGCCCTTTCACACACTTGACTTCATTGGAAACTTTTAATTTCTTTTCAATGTAGGCAATGTGACGACATACCCCCCCCCCCCACTACAGAAATCATGAAATGGAGGCCTCAGAGTGGGGTTGCCTGACTTGTCCAAGGTCACACTTGAGCTGCAATTTCATTGTAGACTTCTCATGGTTAATAAGAAGTTAGAGGTTGATATCCCAGGAGATAATGACAAAAACACTAGAAGTTAAATTAGAGCATTTGAACATAATTTGAATGAGTATTTGGTTCAAATACTAGCTTTACTACTTGCCATCAATAATTTGCCAGTCATGGCATAGCAGCTATGTCATTGGATGTGAAAGTTGAATCCTTGTTGTTCTGCTTACTAAATGTGCCATACTGGACTTAAGTCCTTTAGGCTTTAGTTTCCTTATCTACACAGAATGGTGTTTGATCAATTGGATGTGTCCTCCAATTGATTTGATTAAATTAAAGTATGTGACTCTTTGCTTGAAGGAGTCTTCCTGTGGGGGTGCCCTAGGGCTTTACAGATCTGGCTTCAGAGATTGAAACTATCTCTAGATTACTGGTTGCTTGAAGTCCTGGAAAATGGATTAAAGAAAGTATCTCCTTTGTAAGTAAGCTGTAAAGCTGCCCTTCTTTTTTACTCTATCTCTTCTACTTGTCTTCACTTTCCCTCCTTAGGCTTTGTGAAGTGTGTAAGATTAGGGTCAGATGGCAATGGAGTCTCCCAGTCCCTGATCAGAGGAAAAGCAGGCAGACTTGACTGGATAGGAGGGGCTAAAGTGAGGGAGTAGAATCTCCCTCCACACACACACAGTGAGCTGTTAAAACCAGTTACTGTTATCTTCCAATCAAGCAATGGAAGCTAGAACTGGCTAGGTAAATTCAGAATTCAAGCTGGTATTGGTAAAGACTAAACCCTTATGATAATATCTTTTCTTTATGTGTATTATTTCCCCACAGGATAGAAATAGGTGTGGCTTGATGTCTTAGGAGCAGTCCACTGGCTCTGAAGCTAGGATCAACTTCAGAGCCACTAGAAAGAGGATCTTGGCTTATGGAGGATGTGAGTATCACCACAAATTATCTGTATCCAGGCACAGTTTCTAAATAATAAGGGTTTAATGGTTTCTGGGAACAGGAAGAAGGGAAATGATTTAGGAATGAGAGGAAAGGGAAAGCTATCTAAATCAGCTATGTTAATAAGCAGCACCTCCACCCCTCAAAGGGGGAAATGTATCTTGAATGTCTGAACTCCTATCTAAGCCCCTACATAATTTTCCTTCTAAAACCTAAACAGCTAAACTGAAGGTAGACTGTGATCTTGCTTGAAGGTCTATCTTTGAAAGTTAGCTATCAAATAACGCAGGCCCTGGCTGTCATTGACTGAATGTCTCAGCCCAAAAGCTACAAGAGTGTGTGTGTGCCCAGAGCCAAGAGTCAAGAGTCAGGACCCTCGAAAGAGGGGTGACCTGGCTTTTATACCAAGACTCCAACTACCCTTAACTGCCCACTCTCTTAGAGTTCTGGGGGGCACTATGGAATTCTGTGATGCAGCTTGAACACCTCTCAGAAACATGGATGCTACAAGGGTTGAATTTTGGGGAGCAGGAGTCTAATCAAAAGCCAGTGTGCAGTTTATTAAACACAAATACTTAGTTTATTATTAGGAAATATGGATAAGAAATAGGAAGTTGGAAAATGAAAGTAATCTTATAATAGATTATAACTATACCCAAGATCTCAATCCTAACTAGATTTTTTCTAGAAAACTCTATATCTATCTGCCTCAGAGGGCAGTATCTTCTGCTGGGCCAAAGCCTTTGCCTACTCTCACTACTCTCTCTATCTAATAATATAACCATTATCTATCTAGCTTATCTATCCAAGTTAATCGATAATCAATAAGGCTATTAAGACCTTAATTCAGTTCTCTGACTCCAACCACAGAGATTGCTAGCAGCAAACCTCTCCCCAGGAGACCCAGAGACAAAAGCCCTTTCCAACAGTCTGCAACTTACAAAAACCTCACTCAGTCACACTCTTCTGTCACCAACTGCCAACCTGCATAGTGGTGGGGTTCTCTTACTGAAAAATTGTATTGCTTCTTTTCCTCTTAAATATAAAGAAAGGAGAAATTAATTTTAAAAATCTCTTAACAGCTTCTAGATTATATAGTTCAGCAAAAGGGGTGGAGAAATGGAGAGTGGGGAAAAAGACTTCTCTTTTCCCCCTATAGAAACATAAAATGACTACTTACAAGGCTAGAGGCTTCTCCTTGGCCAAATGATCCTGAAAATGGAATTTCTTCAGAATATATTAAAAAGCAGAGACATCATCTTGCCAACAAAGGTTAATGTAGTCAAAGCTATGGTTTTTCTAGTGGTAATGTATGCTTGTGAAAGTTGGACTACAAGGAAAACTGAGAGCCACAGAATTGACACTTTTGGATTATGATGCTGGAGAAGACATTTTCAATGTATTTTGGACAGCAATGAAATCAAATCAGTCAATGCTTAAAGAAATTAATTCAGGCTATTCACTGGAAGGTCAAATATCAAAGCTGAAACTTAAATACTCTGGCCACATAATGAGAACATAAGACTCACTGGAAAAGAAGATGATGCTAGGAAAAAAGGAAAGTAAGAGAAAAAGGGGATGATAGAGGATGAGATGGATAGATAGTCATCCTAACAATGAACATGATTTTGGACAAACTGCAGGAAATAGTAAAGGATACAAGGACTTGGCAGGGTATTGTGTATGGGGTCACAAAGACAGACATTCAAATTGTAAGAATACAAAGCATTCCTCAGTTGATAAGTAGTCAAAGGATATCAACAGGTAGTTCTCAGATGAAGAAATCAGAACTATTTCTAGTCATATAAAAAATGTTCCAAATCACTATTAATTAAAAAAAATTAAATTTCAACAACTCTGAGATGCTGCCTCATTCCTATCAGATTGGCTAATATGACCAAAAAGTAAAATGATAAGTGTTAGAGGTGTGGGAAAATTGGGAAATGTGGGAAATTTGAGACACATACACTGTTGGTGGAACTGAACTGATAGAACCATGCTAGAGAAGAACCTGGAACCACACTCAAAGGGCCATAAAACTCTACATACCCTTCAATTCAGGATTATGACATACTGGGTCTGTAGTATCCCCAAAAGATTGGAGATAGGCAAGAGAGACATACTTGCATAAAAATTTGAAAAACAAAACAACAACAACAACAACAACAAAAACCAGTTTACTTTTTGTTTTATAATTAGTACTGTGTATTGGTGCAGAAGTGATAAAGGTTAAGTGACTTGCCCAGGGTCACACAGCTAGGAAGTGTCTAAGGCCATATTTGTACCCAGGACCTCCCATATCTGGGCCTGGCTATCAATCCACTGGGCCAGGTGTTTTAGCAGCGTTTTTTGTAATGGCAAAGAACAGGAAGCTCAGCTGGGAAATGGTTGAACAAGTTGAACAATGTTGTTGTAATGGAATACTATTGTGTCATAAGAAATGATGAATAAGATGAGTTTAAAAAACCTGGAAAAACGTATATAAACTAATGCAAAGTGAAATGAGCAGAACCAGGAGAATGGTGACTATAGAAACAGAAATACTGTATAATGACCAACTGTGAAGGACTAAACTATTAGAAGCAAGTAAGATTTCCTTAACAGGGCCCATCACAGCAAAAGAAAAGTGGAGCCAAAAATTAGCCTTGAAACTAGAAGACTGAAGCCATACCTGAAGAGTTTGTACCTTACCCATTCTCCTTGGTACTTCTGTGAATTACTAGGGCAGTGAGTAAAGACCCAAGGTAATAAATAGGTAGTATTTGTTCAGCCATCCCACCAAATATCTTTACTTTAACTGTGGGAGACTAATTGGTACTGTGGGAAGAGCACTGACTGTACAACCAAAGAATATGAGTCTGAATCCTTCCATACATGCCTATCTACTCTGTGACCTTGGAGAAAGAATATAATCTCTTTAAATCTCTGTTCTCTCATCTGTCCAAATAAGGGAGTTGGACTAGAGAACTGCTAAGGTCACTAGATCTAGGGATTTTGATTTTATTCATGTATACCTGTTAATGCTTTGTACTTTCCATATGTTCCAAGATGGAAGAAATAAAAAGCTGATTCGTAGACAATATTTTTTGGGAAGGGGACATTGTTACCCACTTTGGAGTAAATCCTAGACAATAGCCAAATTTAAGTCATGTATTATAAATTTCCTTGGAGTTATATTGGGGTGGGAATAAAATCAAAGAGATAATCTGATCCCTTTGGGGTCATTCACTTAGGATCAAAACTGGTCTGTGTAAGCACAGAATCCCTTGGTAATAGAGATTAGGCAAAAGAGGAAGAGAAGGCTCCAGGGAGTTTGTAAAATGGTAGTGTTGAACAAAATGATCTCTAACATTTTTCCTAGTTTTAAGTTTTATGATCCTAGTCTAGTTCCACATTTCCAGGTAGGACCACTGCTGAAGTGTTTCACTAAACAAATTGGAGATGGTTTAAATCAGTTGTATCTATTTTGCTTTTTTTAAATAAATTTTTAAATTTTTTATAAATTTTATGGATGATTTTTGTCTTTATAGCACAGTAATTTCCATCAAGCCAAACTGAAACCTCCTTTATAACAAAGAAAAATAGTACCACAAAAATGCCCCAAATAGTGATCATGCCTGACAGTGTATATTAAGCTGATCTATGGTGGCCAATCCTTGAAGAAAGAGGAGATATTGAATGACTTTATGACTTTACAGTCTTTATAGAATGCGCAGATATTCTCTGCTTAGTTTCAACCAAATACAAGGACACTTTGGTCAACCTACTTCTGGATAAATGAATAGTCAGAGATGGACTACCCCAGTGATGTGCTGAATTCAGGAGATCAAGAGACTCCATTGACCAAAGTTGAGAGCAGATGTCACCACAGCCAGTAGCAACAACCACTGAAGTCCGAAAGTGAGTAGCAACTTTGAGCTGGGAATACCCAAGCAGTGATCTTGAGACATTTGGAGATCTAGAGATCCTATCAGAGGCCCCACTGGCCACTGGAGGTTGTAGTGGTGGCCCCCAGAATCAGAGTGGCCCACAATATCACCTATAGAAAGATGTGGAAAGAGACAGACACCTGAAGACACCAGCAGTTTGAGAAATTGTGACCCCTCATTATGGAGAGAGATATGTTGGCTTTGGGCTTTAGAGAATGCCTGATCCTTGGAGCCCAAGAGGGAGTTATGCCTAAGGGAAATTATTTAAGGATGAAGGGAAGGGGAAAAAGACCTTGAAGGGCTAGGAATGAAGAGTCTCATTAGGGCACATGTGTTTTCTTTTCTTTCTTTCTTTCTTTTATTAAAACCCTTACCTTTTGTCTTGGAATCAATACCGTGAATTGGTTCCAAGGCAGAAGAGTGGTAAGGGCTACTCCATGGGGGTTAATTGACTTGCCCAGGGTCACACAGCTGAGAAGTATCTGAGGTCAGATTTGAATCCAGGAACTCCCATCTCTAAGTCTGACTCTCAATTGACTGAGCCTCCCAGCTGGCCCCTGATGTGTATTTTCCAAGAGCTAATGGAGTTCAACTTGTTGATTGGTAATGGGCGGGTACAATGGCAAAGAAATGAAGCAAATGTTTATTATACCTACTATGTGCCAGGCACTATGCTACATGCCTTACAAATACCTTATTTGATCCTCAAAACAACCTAAGGAGGTAGGTGCTATTATTATCTCCATTTTATAAAGTGTCTTTACTAGGGACACACAGCTGGTAAGTGTCTCAGAGAGAATTTGAACTCAGGTCTTCTTGATTCCAGAGGCAGCATTCAATTCCCTGCATCCTCTAGTTATCTCTGTAGAACAAGAAGCTACAAAGCTTCAGGGTTGCTTGATAGAATCCTGGGAGACTACAAGTAAGCTACCCTTTGGGGACCCTGCCTACCAATTAGAGTAGGAGTAAGAGGAGGCAGCCAAAGAGGGATGCTACATTAAAGGAGTGTCCCAAAAGTCTCTGTGCAGCTTTAAACTATTAAACTTAAATTTAAGTTTCACTCTAATTTAAAAGAAATTAAAGCTTCCACCCCTCCCCATTTTACATGTTAGCTGTGGTATCCCTTTCCTCCACTATTAAAGCTATAAACTCTTAAAGATGCACTAAGGATTTTGGGACACCCTGATTGCCATTATTCCCTAGTAGTCCCCTACCTCTCTGCAGAGGGAAAGGAGGCTCTGTTTTGTTATTTTGTTATTTGTTTCTAGTACCATTATTGATTTTTTTAATTGCTCAGAATTAGTTTCCCTTTAGTAATCTTTTCATTTGCATTGCTATAGTCATGGTGCACATGTATTTGCATATATATTATAAATACACACACATATATATTATATTTGTCGATATTGTTCAGTCACTTTCAGGCATGCCTGACTCCTTTTGGAGTTTTCTTGGCAAAGATACTGGAATTGTTTGCCATTCCTTTCTCCAGCTCATTTACAGATGAAGAAATTGAGGCAAATAGGGTTAGGTGACTTGCCCAGGATCATACAACTAAAAAGTATGTGAGACCAGATCTGAACTCAGGAAGATGAGCCTTCTTGACTTCAGGTCCAGCACTCTATCCACCGTGCCATATAGCTGCTCCATATTTATGTTTAGTTTCCCTGTGCCAGTTGATTCAAAATCTTGTCTATTTCTCTGAATTCCTCATTTTCCTCATTTTTCAATACATGACAATATTCTATGACATTTATATTCTATACTTTCCCCATGCATTCCTGAATTAATGGGGGACCACTTTGCTTCCAGTTTTTTACCACCACAAAAGTCTTAGAGTGGGCCACTTGGCACAGTGAAATGAGCCTTGGTTCTGGAAAGAGAACTCACTTTTAACAATTTCTACCCAGGTGACCTTAGATAATCCACTCATCTTCCCTGGGCTTCAGTTTTCTTATCTCTGTAAAATGAGGAGGTAGGCCTACATGGTCTCTCAGCTCTTTTCCAGCTTGCAATCTACAATCCTGTGTATCTTAAATATTTTTTCACTTTTTTTTCTCTTTAAATTCCTTGGCAGCTCTGACTAAAAGAAAAAAAATCTCCTCCAATGGCCTGCCGTTGTACCTGAGTATGAAAAGAGGCGAAGGAGAATGGGCAAAAGTTCACCAACTTATGCCTCCATGTCCTTCCTTTAGGGGACAGGCATATCTGGAAGCATTCTCTTGTGCAGCCTTATGGGGTCACACATGGATACTAGACCCCACAGAGGAGCCTGGACATGAGTCTTGCCTTCTATTGCCTCTGTGGCAGAAAAGGTGGCACAACAGAGACAAGCTCTTACAAGAAACCCCTCCAAGCCAGACAGTGATTCTCACCTACTCCAGAGGACAGGAGACTCAGCACAAGTCAGAGCTGGGCTGGTTTCTGTTGAGCTTGCAAAACAGTCTGAGCTCCCTGTAACTTTAATGTTCGTTTAGATTCACAACCAAATTGCCTGTAAAATTATACAACTTTCGACAGTTTGCCTCAGAGGAGAGAGGCCCCAAATCTGCTTTGCCAGCATCTCCTAATGAATCCACAGATGAGTTCCACCAAGCCAATGTGTGACAAGGACGCTGGCTTGGAGGGTGGGCAGAAATCAGTCACCTCTCGCTAACGGACTGAAGTCTGCCTGCAAGAGGGCCCTTTAATGATACCTCATTCTTCTTCCTGCCTCATTATCCCCATTTATTCTTGTGAGGGATGAGGGGGAATGGAAGACAGACAGCAAATAAGACCCAGGAGGGGAGAGGAAATTCTGCTTTCAAGGAGCACTCCATAGCAGCTCTGGTGGATTGCTACTGGTGGAGGCAGGGAATGGACATTGGGAGAGAGATATTCAGGAGCAAAATATTGAATCCTTGTTTTCAATTCCAGGCTTGTAATGGCCTTTTTCCCTGGCTTGTAATGGATAGAAAAGTTCTGACCACCTAAAAAGAGTGCCTTTGATCCTGGAAGTCCCCAAGAGGGTAAAGGAAAAGTACCTCCAACTGTCTAGTTCTCCAGGAATACATTGATGGAAGTTTGCTGTTCATTCTCTGCATGGTCTTGGACAAAGAGCTTCTCCATTGTGAAGCTTATGCTTACTTATTGACAAAAAGGGAAGTGACAATTGTTGAACTGTGGGCATTTTGGAGGAAAGATGAGAGGCCTTGGGCTAAGCCTCAATATAGCCTTCTGATCTACTAAAAAGATGGATGGCAGGAAATATTAATGCATTCTTCAAGGACTGATCAAGGTAAAAGCCTAAATATTTTCTAAAGTCCCTTCTAGCTATGAAATTCTATTTTTTTAAAATAAAAAACATTTTTATATGTCTCATGGGTTTGTGCCTTCTTGTCATCCTTAATTATATTTCTTTAAGCAGAGGAAAGGCAAGTGTTATTCATGGCTCATGGCTATCTATAATACCAAGATGGCCCCATTTGATGCCAAGCATCTGGGAGGTCTCCAATAAAACAGCTTAAAACCACCTCAGCCTCTGCTCAAGTCAGAGAGCTTAGTATCCATCTTCTTCTTTAGACCTTCCCCTCCCCTCATTCCTTTAATCCTTTCCATCTCAGGCTAACATCCAAGTCTGATGACGAATCATAGAAATTTTTAGTTGGAAGGGACCCCAGAATCTATCCAGTACAGCCTATCCTTGAACATGAAACCTCTTTTACAAACTACCTGACAAATAGTTGTCCATGCCTTGCCCAAAGAGCTCCAAAGAGGGAGAAACCTCCACCTCCTGAGGTAGTCAAATCTACTCTGGGATGGCTCTAATTGTTATGAACATTTTCTTGCCCGAATCTCTGCCTTTACATCTTCTCTTCACTGCATTTAGTTCTGTCCTCTGGGACCAAGCAGAACAATCCTATGTTCCCTCTTCCACTTGACAGCCCTTCAAATACTAGATGGCAGCTGTATGTCCCCTTATAAGTCTTTGCTTCTGCAGGCTGAACAGCTCCCGTCCCCCTATGATCCTCATTCAAAACCTTCCTTTATATCCCCCTAGCTCTTATGAATATAAGATCATTTTGTTTAGCTGTTGCTAGATATGGACATGTTTATCAGGTTTCTGTTGTGTCTACCTATGCAATTTTTCCATTAGACTGGGACACCCTGACGGTGAGGGATTGAATTTTCTCTATTTGATAACTACCCAAAGATGTGGGGAGGAGTTGCCTGTACCTCTTCTTTCCTCCACACAAACATTCCTTTCCTCTCCCCAACTTCATTTGCCACCTGAATTTCCCATGCCCAGACCACAGGCCCCTAGCCATTATTTTAGCACAGGGAGAAATGAACTCTATACTGTAAGAGACGAGGTAGTAAAAGAGACTGGATTGGGAGTAAGAGATCAGAGAATCATACCTCTAGAGCAAGGGTCGGCAACCTTTTTGGCCATGAGAACCATAAACGCCACATGTTTTAAAATGTAATTTTGTGAGAGCCGTACAGTGCTCATAGTGCGTGCTCCTGTAACAGTGCACGCTCCTGTAACAGCACCTGAAAAAAAATTGACTTTATGGCTCCTGCAGAAAGAGCCATATCTGGCCCTCAAAAGAGCCAGATATGGCCTGAGAGCCATATGTTGCTGTCCCCTGCTCTAGAGCCATAGGAGATCTCAGAAAGCAACTAGTATAGCTCTCTTTTTACAGATAGGGAAACTGAGGCCAGAGGAGGTGAAATGATTTGTCCAAGGTCATAGAATCAGTGGCAGAGCAGAGATTTGTACTCTGGTTCCTTGTCTCTGAGTATAGTACTTGTGGCACTATTCAATGCCTTCCTCAGTGAAAAGCTAGGTGTCCTGGTGGATAGAGTGCTAGGCTGAGAGTCAGGAAGACTTGAGTTCAAAATCTGCCTCATACATTTAATAGCTCGGTGGAAGGCAAATCACTTTGACTCTCTCAGTGTCAGTTTCCTCACCTGTAAAGTGGGAAATAATAATAATAATAATAATAATGGGGATAATAACCTCTCAGAGTTGCTTTGATGATCAAATGAGAGGCATTTTGCAAACCTTAGAGTTCTACATAAATGTAAATTATTATTATTATTATTAGGACAGTTAGGTTGCCCAGTGGATAGAGTACTGGGCATCAAATCAGGAAGACTTATCTGTATGAGTTAAAACCCACCCTCAGATAGTTACTAGCTGTGTGACCTTGGGCAAGTCACTTAACTTTGTGTTTTCTCATCTGTAAAATGAGCTGGAGGAGGAAATGGCAAACTGCTACAGTCCCTCTGCCAAGAAAAGCCCAAATAGGATCATTAAGAGGAGGACATGACTGAAATGACTGATCAACAAAAATTATTATTATTGGTCTGAACGCTACTCCTTCCCAAGTCTCCAGAACACTAAAAACATTAAACTTAAGCAAAATTCCATTGACTCCCCCTTGAAGGAATGTATTTTCTGATTGTACAATTCTGTACTGGAATCGCTGATGATCCAGGAAAGAAAGAAGATGGAGAGGGGATATTCACATTTGCAGGGGTTAAATAATAGGGCATGAGTAATGAAGCCAGAGACTGCTGAGAGCAAACTTCCCACACAAGCGATGACAGCTATATCCCTACTTATCTGGAGCAAGCAGCTTTGCAGGGAGGTTCCTCCAGGGTGCTGCTTATCAGGAATGATAGGGTGATGCTTAAAAACTGTATTAGTTGTCTGATGAGCAGTTCTATCTAGGGCTTTGGAGTTGCACAGAGGACAATGAATGAATGCATCAGCATAAACAGAAATGCTTATGTTTTCTTCTTCATAAAGAGGCAAGTGGGGATCACAGCATCATGGAATCTGAGCTGAAATGGGAAGCTTTAGGCAGCGGTGGGTGGCAGTGGGGGTGAGGGAAGGGGCAGAGAGGCAGAGATTCTAGGTCCAGAGAGGAGCTCTTTGCTATTGGACTCCATGTCCAGAGAAGAGGGTGAGGAATCTTCCTTTGGTGGAACTCTGGGAGAGTTTTTGAGATGTCACTCAAAAATTCAGGGTTAAGTAGCAGGAATGACTAAAAAGTCAAACTGTTCTGACAAGATTACATTAGATTGGGGGCAGTGAGGTGGCTCAGTGGATTGAGAACTAGACCTCAAGGTCCTGGGTTCAAATCTGGTCTAAATCTGGTTCCTAGCTCTGTGACCCTGAGCAGGTCACTTAACCCCCATTGACTAGCCCTTAATTTCTCTTCTGCTTTGGAACCATTGTACAATACTGATTCTAAGAAGGAAGATAAGGGTTTAAAACAAACAAAAAAATTATTACATTAGATTGTAAATTCTTCATGGGTGAGAGGTATGACATTCCCCAGCCCGCTCCCCATAAGTCTGACAGGTGGTAGATAGAATGTTGGATTTAGAGTCAGGAAGGCTTGAGTTTGAATTCTGATTCAGATATTTGCTATGTGATTCTCAGGCAAGTCACTTTACTTTTCTTAGGCACATTTTTCTTATCTGTCAAATGGGTTCAACAATAATGCTTATCTCAACAAGGTTGTTGAGAGAATCAAATGAGATAATATATGTAAAATGCTTTGCAAACCTTAAAGCACAATTAAAATTTTACTTTTCATAAATAATAATTAATACAATAATTTAATGTATTAATTATTAATGTTATAATAAAAAATAATAATGTCATTCAGTTGTTTTTCAATCATGTCTGACTTTTCATGACCCCATTTGGAGTTTTCTTTGAAGAGAGACTACAGTGGTTTGCCATTTCTTTTTCCAGTCAGTCCATTTTACAGATGAGGAAACTGAAGCAAACAGTGTAAAGTGACTTTCCCAGGGTCAACAGTGCTAGTAAATGTCTGAGGTCAGATTTGAACTCAGACAGATAAGTCTTCCTGACTTGAGACCCAGCAAGTTTATCTACTGCCTCACTTAGCTGCTCATAATAATTGAACATTTATATTGCACTTACTACATGTCAGGCACTATATTAAATACTTTACGATTATTATCTTATTTTATTCTTACAACAACCCTGTGAGGTAGATGCTGATTATAGCCATCTGACAGATGAGGAAAGTGAGGCAAACAGAGGTTAAGTGATTTGCCCCATGTCACCCAGCTAATAAGCGTATGAGGCTGGATTTGACCTCAGGTCTTTCTGACTCCAGGCTTGGCTCTTTTTCCATATTGTACTACCTGGATGTTCTCATTTTTTTCCCCCAGAATTTACCAAAATGCTTTGTACATGGTGTTACAAAAGAATTGATAGGGAATGTGAAGGTCACCTAGCCCAATTTGTACCCGAAAGATCTTTACAACCTCTTTGATCTATGGTTATCTAGCCTCCCCACTATAAGAATAATTAAGAAGATTAAAAATGAAATTCTAATTTGAATGGTTAGTAATTGAGCAGATACTGGAGTGTTCTCCAGATCACAAGAGCTGACATTTTAAAACTCATTAGATTCATTGATTCCTCACAGAAGTCCCATGGATTTTGGGTGGTGCTGGAGTAGTGACTTGCCACGTTTGTAACCTATTGAGGCTTGGAGACAAAATTCAAAGACAGAACTCTCCTCACTCCAAGAACAGAACTCTTTATATGTTACAGGATGTTGCTTCTTCAGATCAACCATACCTTTCTTTCCAGAAATGATATTAGGTGGTGCCCATCTGAATGAATGGCAGACCTTGCCCATGACCTCTGCTCTTCTCATGGAGTAGAATTGAATTGATAAACTTCCCCATGAGAGGGAGCATAAATCTTCTGTCTCAGGTAGAGGATAGCTAGCAGAAGGGTATATAGAAGTAGGTAGCCGGCACAATGGATAGAGGGCTAGGTCTGGAGTCAGGAAGATTCATCTCCCTGAATTCAAATCTGGTCTCAGACACTCATTATTTATCATTTAACCCCGATGATCTCAGCTTCTTCATCCGTAAAAAGAGCTGGAGGAGGAAATGGCAAACCACTCCAGTGTCTTTGCCAGGAAGACCTCAGCATGGTCACAGAGTCGGACAAGATCAAAACAACCAAACAACAGCAACACCAGAGGTATTATAGATGTGTATCCTAGGTGTGTAGGTACATATGCACCCTGTGGGTTGCATGATTAATGCTGGTGTGATATACCTCTGGCAAACCAAAGCAATTTTGTTCTTTAAGAGTGCACTCAATCTTTTTGACAAAGCTCACTCCACCTAAGAGAATGCAATCACAGGTTTTTGAACTTTAGTAGTAATCTCTTTTTAGTGACACTGGCCTCTGCTATTCCTCCCACAAGAAACTCCATCTTCTGTCTCCAGCCATTGTCGCTGACTCTCCTCAATGCCTGAAGTGTTCTCCATCCTCATCTCTGACTCCTGGATTCCTTCAAGCCTTACCTGGAATCCTACTTTCTGCAAGAAGTCTTTCCTGATCCTCCCATAAGGCTAGTGCCTTTGCTCGGCAATTCTCCTCAGTTTATCTACGAGGATAGAGATTCTTTTTATCCTCAGTGCCAGGCACATAGTAGTGGCAATAAATGCTTGTGGACTTGTTGACCATGGCAGCTCGGTCTTGCAGACCTGATGGGCAGAAGGGTTATAGGTCAACCCCCTGCCTTTAATGTCCAGCCTCTCAGGCATTCATATTGCTTTGCCTTTCATTTTAAGTGATTTCTCATTCTGTTGCACTCTCTCAGCACTCCTTTCTGGCCAAGATAGTGGAAAAGCAGATTGGTTAATCCCATGCTATATGCTCTGAAACCTGAAGTGGAGAGGAATTGCTTTTTTTTTTTTTTTTTTGGTAGGAAAAGTAAGCTTTGGGGATCTAAAGCAATGACTGAATTAGGAAAAGTCATGTACAAATACAGGGGGTTGGCCAAGATGCCAGCCCAGACTGTCCTTAATTCTCTGATTCTCTCATGCTCCAAATCCACAGGATTTTGAGGTTGTCCTTTCCTGGCCTTCTGCCCCCCTGTCTTATAATGACAGATGTCCTATATCTCTCTGGGTCTCTGAGGCAGGGCAAATGATGTCGTGTGGTTGATGTTAGCCATCATGAATCCCCTTCCCCCCTCACACCTACTCTGGAGCATGCGGGGGTGAAGTCGACCATCATCTCTGAGAAGTCCGCTGGTAATAAAAATGTCAGTGGAAGAAGGAAAGGAGGAGAGTGTTGCTATGACGGCCGTAATGGTAATAAATGATTTATGTCCACCGTAATGGTTACATAAGCAGCTGTTACATTTTAAAAGCATCATGCAAACAATATGAAACATTTATTTAAGTGGTTCTACACTATGGGGAATTTGATTTAATCAGACTTTATTTCTGTTCTCATTAGAATGAAGTCTGGCAGCTTTGGTAGGCAGCCCTCCCATACTGCATACTGCTTCTAGCTACTGAAAGCAAATATTTTTACTGTGCAACAATTAAACATTTATAGGGTGCTGCACTCCCCATCTGTCCTGCCAAAGGAAGGGGGGGCTACAAGGAAGGAAACCCAATCATGGATATATCTTTCTTGAAAACTTCTATGGAGGGGTAAAAGACAAGTTCCTTCTTCCCACATCCTTTCAAGAAGAGGGAACTGGAAAGTAAGAATCTCCACTGATTTACAACATTTTTTTTTTGATAGAGTGAGTGTCAGGGGTGGACAATATGTGCTTTAACCAAGTAGACCTATTCTTTGCTATTTCAGGCTGAATAATAACAATATTAATGGCTGCCAATTATATAACACATTAAGGTTTGCAAAATACTTTACATACATTATCTTATTTGAAGATGATAAGGTCTTTATGATGTTCTTGTTTGCAGCTAGCATTACACTGATTGCATTAAGCCCTGGAGCTTCCTATATAAGATTCATAGTTATACAGTACACTGTATGGATGGATATCTGGTCTGATTGTCAGGTAGTTCTGGGTTTGAATCCTATTTCAGACACTTATTGGTCAGGGGACCCTTTCTAGACCTCATTTTCCCCATATCTAAAATGAGGAATTTAGATACAATGGCTGGTCTCTGTGGACCCTTCCAGGTCTAGATTTAGGATCCTATAGTCCCTATGATTTAAAAGGAGGAAACTGATTGGATGAAAAAATACCTATGGTCCAGTTGTGTAGCTGAAGGGACAACCCACAGAAATTGAATTTGCATGATAGTGCCAATAAACAATGATCAAGATGGACATAGAATGGAATAGGAGTAAAAGAGTCGATTGGCTTGGCTTTGGGAAATTGCATATTTTAATGACTTTAAGCTTTTCCCTTAAACAAAGGCCCATTTTTTAAAAAATACCATTTTATGGTGATATTGTTGTGAGTCATTTTATGGTTGTGAGTCACAAAAACTCTAATGGCTGAAAAATTTAAATTAAAGATTATTCAGAGGACACATAGTGGGCCCAAGCACACATGCACACACTCACATACACACTGAAAACAAAGCTTATGGAAGCGTAGCCAAGATGGTAGAGGAGAAAGAAGCTGTACAGCCAAACTCCTCTCCATAAGACTCCAAACAGATCTATAAAAGGCACCAGACCAAATCCTGATGAGGAAATCCAGAAAAAGTCAGTGAGTCATTTGTCTAGCTCAGCTTATCAGAAGTCAGACAAGGAGGTCTGAAGACAGTGGGGACAGTTTTGGTGTAGACTCACACTGTTGAGCATGAAAGTGCCCAAGGAGAAGCTGTTCACCAGAGGAAAAAGAAAACCCATACCCATAACAGGGTACCACCAGACTCACATAGGGGGCACTGCCATGGAGACAGGTGAGAATAGGCAGCTCTGAGAGTGACTACCCAGTCCTAGTCACAGATCCAGCACAGACTGGAAAAAGGACTGATGGCAGGTAGAGGGAGTCTAGGCAGATTACCAGAAAAGCAGTATGCTTCCGACCCCAGGAGCAGAACAGTTTTATTTCTAGAATCTAGTCCAGTCTGTAGAGGAAAAATAAGGGTAGAAATATATAATGGGAGAAATGAAAAAAAAAAAAAAAGATGATCTGATCATATAGGAAGAGTGAGGGATAACCAATAAGGAGAACTTGAAGAAAGCCTCCAGTATTTGGGGTGGACTTCTGGAGACAAGTTTATGGGGGGATGTGGATATGAGTTACATAGAATGGACTAGCATGGACAGGTTGCATTCTATATCACTGAAAACACTACCTATGCTAATATAATCATAGATCCACTGGAATGGATCATCACTCCATGATGTAGGGACAACAGATATTTTTATCCTCATTTTGCATCTGAGAAAACTGAGACTTAGAGAGATCCAGTGATTTGTTCATGATCACAAAGCTAACATGGTAAGTGACAGAGTGGAACTGAAAGTCAGACTTAAAGCTTTCTTCAGTATATCATGTCTTATTTCTACATTTTGAATTATAGAAGAGTTAGACATTCATTTTAATTGCTCATAGAATTCTGTGGGGTGACTTAGCCCATAAGTATCTGGGGGCCCAATTGCAGCTATAATATCCCTGAGTGCAACCCAGATTAAAATGTTACCAAGAAATATTTAACAAAAAAGCAAAAATTCAATAGAACATAGGTAATGTTAAAATGTGGTTTTTCCAAGATAATAGGCATCTGCGGGGAGCCTCATTTATGCTTTAGTAGCCCCCATTTCTATCTGAGTTCGACACCTTTGACTTAGACCATTCTATGTCTAGTCAAGACCATGCTTCCTGAAATAGCCCCCCAAAAGAAATAATCCACTGTGGCTTTATGGCCTGTATGTCTTCTTATGACATCAGGTTTTCCTTTATAACTAATCTCAATTCCTTCTGCTGGAATTAAGCCCATTTGTACTTTGTTCCCAGCCATGAAGGATAATAGATCAATCGGAGTTTTTTCTCTAATGACCTGTTGAGAGTCTGAAAATTCCATTTCTCTCTTTTCACAAACAGTTCTGAGATGTTCTCCCCTTCTTCCATACCTCTTAGAATCCCTGATTTCCTTCTAAATTTATTTCAATTGCTCCTCTTTGTTATTGTTATTCTTTAGCCCTTTCATTCATGTCTGACTCTTTGTGACTCCATTTGGGGTTTTCTTGGCAAAGATACTGGAGTGGTTTGCCATTTCCTTCTCCAGCTCATTTTATAGATGAGGAACCTGAGGCAAACAGGGTAAAGTGACTTGCTCAGGATCACACAGCTACTAAGTGTCTGAGGTCAGATTTGAACTTTGGAAGATGAGTCTCCCTGACTACTAACCTAGAGCTCTATCCACAGAATCACCTAGCCACACCATAGTTACTTCTTCCTTAAGAAATTACATAGGCTATCACAAAAATCTTAGTGCAGTTTAAAACTATTAAAGCTCAAAATTGCACTAAGATTTTTAGGACAGTCTATTTATATTATATGTTTTATATGATTTGGTAGCATTTCATGTGGGTTAGTCTTGACTCTCCAATTAAACTATAAACTCCTGTCCTTTTATTTTTTCATATATCTCTCATTGCATAGCCCTATACTATGGCAAAAAAAAAAAAAGTTACAACAATCCTGATCTTGAGTAATTAGGATATTAGTTTAACTTTAAAAACCCCAGTTAATGTTTAACTCAAAAACAAGCTGCAAATACTTGGCTTCAACTTTAATGAGAAAGATGCAAATTATAATGACTGTTTTTATATAAAAATAGCTCATATTTCTATTGTACTTAAGGGTTTATAAAATACTTCCTCACATTGACCCTGTAAGGTAGCATTATTATTCCCATTTTTGCAGACAAGAGGCAGGATTGGCATAGAAGACTGCCCTTGTCTTTGGGTCTTGCCCTGGGTTCAAGTCCATTCTGCCATATGTTGGCTGTGTAACACTGGGCAAGTCATTTACCCTTTTAAAAAATTAATGTTTTAGAATATTTTTCTATGGTTACATGATTCATGTTCTTTCCCTCTCCTCCACACCACCCTCTTCCCATAGCTAATGCACAATTCCACTGGGTTTTACATGTATCATTGTTCAAGACCTTTTCCATATTATTGATAGTTGCACTAGAGTGATCGTTTAGTGTCTACATTCCCAATAATATCCCCATCAACCCATGTGTTCAAGCAGTTGTTTTTCTTCTCATTTACCCTTTTAGAGTCTCTACTCTGAGTCTATAAAGTATAGAACAGTTGGTAATCTGCACTAGTGGAGAGGGTTTCCTTATTGGGAGCACCTTTTACTGACAAAGGTCAGGACCTCAAAAAATTACAGATGAGGAAACTGATACCTGGAGAAGCTAAGAGAATGATTAGTGAGTGTCAGAGCTAGGACTCAAATCCAAATGATCTAAGTCCTGGTTCAAAGTTCTTTCTACCATGCCACATACCTCCTCTAGGCAAAGGAACCCTCCTTCCAAAAAGAGTAAGTTCATGCCTGATGATGGAGCATGTTTCTCATCTCTTGGCAGAGAAGTGATGGGCTACGGGTGAAGAACGAGGCATGCATTTGCAAAACAAGCAAAATTTAGGAATTTGTTTTGCTTGGTAATACTGTTCTATTACAAGAGAAGCCTTTTATTTTTGTCAAGCTGGGTGAAGGAGGGAATTGGAAGGTAGTTCTAGTGGTGCCAAAAAAAAAGACAAGAAAGAAAGAAAAAAGCATTAATAAAACATCAAAAAATACTCAGAAGAGATCAGAAGGAAATTCTGGAAGGCACAAAGAAAAGCAGGGCAGCTCTGTTCCTATTGTATTAAATTTAACATATACATTAAAACCAAATTTTCCATCATGCAGTAGTTCACAATTTCATATACAAATGAAAATTTTCTATTCTTTGTCTATTACAATATTCATGTTTGTTGGTATTTGTCAGGTTCAAAATAAAAAGGATTTTTTTTTAGGCAAGTAAGCTCCCACTGGGGACTATTGTTATAGAGTCCTTACATGTGAACTCCATATATCTGGCACTTGAGACAGGTAGGAGACACAGTGGTTAGGTTACTGGACACAAGACCTGATTTCAAATTCTGCCTCAGACACTTGCTTATCTGTGTGATTCTCGGCAAGTTATTTAACCTTTTTTCAGACCCAGGTTCTTCATCAGTAAATGGAGGGTAATAATATTCCTAGGATCAGATAAATAGACATCTAGAGAATGCTTTGAAACCTTAATCCCCTATGTCAATCTTGCTATTATTATTATTTTTAATAATATTTTATTTTTCAATTACATACAAAAACAATTTTTAATATTTGTTTTTTTATTCTTATGTTCAAATTTTTTTCCCTTTCTCCCTTCTTTTTTACTTCCCTAAGATGGCAAGCAATTTGATATAGGTTATACATGTGCAATAATGCAAAACATATTTCCATATTAGTCATGTTTTGGAAAAAAAAACTGAGACCAAAAGAAATAAAAAGGAAGAAAGTACATTAGTCCATATTCAGACTCTCTTGGTTCTTTCTTTGAAGGTAGATATTCTCTATTAATATTAAACCCTGAAAAATCCTCAATTGTCAAAGAGCTATTTAATCAGATTTATCATGTTATAGCTACTGAGAACGACCACAGGCTGATGAAGGCAACATCAAAGTTTGCAAATACACAAATAAGATGGTTACTGCATCAGTATCAGACCTGATTATGAGAAATTGGCCAGAATCCTCTCTGTCCCATTCAGGATTCTCATTACTTGCAATTTTACTCTGTTTCTTTCCCTACCCCCGTGATGGACGCTGGGCAGTTAGAAGGTGGATTGTGTGTGTGTGTGTGTGTGTGTGTGTGTGTGTGTGTGTGTGTGTGTGTGTGTGTGTGTGTGTGTGTGTGTCTGCTGGGTATTCTCTTTGTACAGCATTCAAACTTTTTTGTCTGTGGCATTCTCTCTCTCAGGAAGCTTTTACAGATGTGGTTTTCTTGGGAGAAGCTGCCACAAGATGGCAGTGCCTCGGATCACAGAGGTTCCTGCACTTTTAGAAACAAAGAAGAGGAAGTCATGAATAGCCACACTGCTGGGGAGAATCTTGGAATCCATAGCATTTCAGAACTTAAAGGATCCTTAGAAAGGTAAGCTCCTAGGATGTAAGTATATATCCTGGGTATAAGTGTGGCCCTCTTAAGACCAGAGATTTTATTTCCCTTGTATCATCTAGCACTTAATAGACATGCAGGATATATTCTAATGAAATTTAATAAACATTTATTAAGTCCCTACTATGTACCTATAAGTACAAGGCTTTGTGCTAGATAGTTGGGAGATGCAGGTCCTCATCACTTCTTGTTTGGACTATTTCAATAGCAATGTTGGTAGATCTACCTGCCTCAAGTCTCTCTCCATTCAATCCATTCTGCATTCAGCCACCAAAATGATTTTCTTAAAACATAGGTCTGACCATGTCTCTCTCTCTCTCTCTCACACACACACACACACACACACACACACACACACACACACACACACACNCACACACACACACACACACACACACACACACACACACACACACACACACACACACACTATCCCATTCAATAAACTCTACTCCCTAGCCACTGCTCCCTATTGCCACCAGGCTCAAAAACAAAATGCTGTTTGGCATTCAAAGCCCTTCATAACCTTAGCCTCCTCTTACTTTTCCAGTCTTTTCCCACATTACTCCTGGACAGGTACTCTTCAATTCTGAGTGTTCCACAAACAAGACACTCCATCTCTTGAAGTCAGGCATTTTCTCTGGCTGTCTTCCATGTTTGGAAATGCTCTCACTCTTTATGTCTACCTACTGGCTTTTCTGACTTCTTTTCAGTCCTATCTAAATTCCCATCTTCTACAGATGCCTTTCCCACTCCCTCATAATTCTAGCATCTTCCCTCTTTGCATTATTTTCTATTTATCTTGCCTGTAACTTACTTTTACATAATTGTTGGCTTGTTTCTCCCCCATTAGGTTATGAGCTCCTTGAGGACAAGAACTATGTTTTGTCTCTTTTTTATATTTCCAGTGCTTAAACAGTCACTGGCACATAGTAAGTGTTTAATAAATGTTTATTAACTGACTGATAGGACAAGAGATCTCTCAGTTTAATATCAGCATATTGTAGCTGGATCTTGGGAGTTTGCAAAGCACTTTACATTTATTAATTTCTTTTGAGTTTCACAACAACCCTGTGAAGTAGGTGCTCCTCTTATTATTATCCTTGTTTTAAAAAGACTAACTGAGGCTGTGCAAAGTGACTGACCCAAGGTCAAATATAGCAGGTAAGGAAAAGCCAGAGGTGGTTTGTCCCAGGTCATCCTTCCTCCTAGTGCAGTAATCCAGCAATCTATTCACTAGAATCTGCTATCTTTTTGGTATCAGAGAAAATATGTACACTAAGAACTATGATATAAGGAAGGTGACATCAAACAAAAGAAAGGTCCCTACAGGAGTCTGGAAAGAAATCTGAGGAGAGATCAGTTTCACTTTAGGTGGGGTGGGGAAGAGATATTCAGAGAAGGCTTCTTTAAGGAGGTGACACCTAAAAAGAGGAGGGAATTCAACATATGAAAATGGGGGAAATGTGCTAATTCAGACACAAAGGATAGTATCAGCTATTTTTTTATTTCAGCAAAACTACAATTAAACAGTCACCAGATTTTGTACTTCTGATACCATTTCTCAAATTCATTCCCATAGTCATAGGTGGAATTTAGGTACTCATTACCATTCCCCTAGACTCTTGAAATAGCCTCCTAATTGGTCTCTTGCCTCTAAGTCATTTAGCTGATACTGTTCTCCTCCTTCTAATCCAGGGGTTTTGATTCCTGCACTTCCTTGGCTTTCAGCAAAACTTCCCATACATCTTATTCAACATGAAAAAAAAATTCTAGTGTTTACCCTGAATATTTCATAGGCAATAAAATAAAGGGATTATTTTTTTTATAACCAAAACCATTTGGAACATAAAATTTCTCAATCAACACTACTATTTCTGGAAAATTTCAATAGGATAATATTTATCAAATATCTCCTGTACTCCCTTGTCAAGCTTCTTAATATGCCCTGAAGTTATATGTACTGTAGGTTGGGAACCTCTGCGGTAATTAATCATTACTGTCATTCTTTGTTTTCAAAAAGGATCGTTGATGTTATAGAGTGTTGTCTTGCCTTGTTCATGAGTTAGATTTAAGTGAGGCAGAGTTGCACAAAGTCATCAGCCTCACTCTCTTCCAGAGTCATCAAAGTCAGGATGACTGGTAATGGCCCAGGATGCAGTGAATGACCTCCGTATTTTTGATGGCATTAAATTGATCACACATTGATCTGATCAGCCTTCTTCAAAAAAAATCCAAAACAACTTCAATGGATGCTCATTATCTACAAAATAATAGGGATTGATTGGCTTTTGGGGAGTGGAGGACCAGGAAAGAGAAACTAATCTTACTTTGACTTGTCCAAGGCCTCCTTTTGAACAGCAAGTAGAGAGGATAGAAGCTGCTTTTGAAAGAAGAAATAACTGCTGGATGGATGATAGCATAAAGCAAAAAGGAGGAAAATTCTTGATGACAAATTGGGAGATGAAATTAGGATAAGTGTGAAAAACGAAGGGAAAGGAAAATTTTCTTATTTCCCTGCATGTACACTGATTTCTATGTTTTGAAGCCTTTTCTTATTTTATATCACTTTGAAAGGAATCCATTCCCTCAGGGCAGCTGGAAGCTGGAATAGTTATAAGGATTTGTGTGAGAGCTCTTTCTCTTAGCCTTAGTCTCTTACCAGTGAAGAATAAACAATAATGGTTATCTTATCTCTCAAACAGATTTATTTTGGGTAGAAAGCAATTAGAAAATAAAAGCATATGGTACTACATAACATAAAATATAGCATTATTTTTGTTATTGCTATTTTTATTATTATCCTCATGATAGTCTCATAAGATTGGAAAAGTTGATATTATTATTTTCCTGATTTTGAATACACTAATTTTATTAATGATGAAACTTAGGCTGAGAGAAGTGAAATGATGTTCTCAGGATCACATAGCTAGATAATGATAGAACTGAGACTCCAGATAGACAAGCCAGACAAATAGGCTAAGGCATCAAGAAGCTTGATGACAGAGATAGGAGGCTGTAAGATGGAGAATGGCTTCTCCACAAAGACCATGACCATGACCCCCACCTCCCTTCAGACTTCAATGCAGACAGCCCAGGACTCTTTAACCAAGAGCCCTGTGAGCAGCAGTGAACTACAAGTCACTAGCCCTGAAGCCAGATGGCTCTTCACTCCATCCAGAGGAATAACCACAAGGGAAATGTAGCCTGGGAATTGCTTCTGCCCCCACTAAAGCTCCCATCTCCTCAGCAGTCATGACAACTGAAGACCAGGTAAACAATATTCTTATCACCACAGTTCTTGTCTCTGTGAAATGGCTTGATGTCAAAAATGTATGTGGTCCTATCGATCAAAATGGCAGTAAAGATGTATTGCTTCATCAGCCTTATTCCCTCCCTCCTTGCATCAAAATTGGCTCTCTTTACTATCCACCCCATTAAGTCATACCATCTACCCTGCTGCTGGATCCATCTCCTGAATATTCTCTCCTGAGCCTGTCTTGCCAAACCCGTCTTCTGAATTATTAGAATGTGAGCTTTTTCTTTTTTCTTTTTTTAATGCTAGAAGATTAGTTTGTTTACTTAATGGCAGATAAGTCCATGAACACTGTCAGCTAGAGAGATGTCCTCATTCTGTAGATTTGGAAGCCCAAGCTAAGAGAGATAAAGACCCAGAAGCACATGAAGGAGGGCAAGGATGGTGATCCAGGGCTCTTTCCACTGGATCTGTTTCCATGGAAGATAATATTAGCTTATTTTTATACTAACTAATTTTATGAGGTACTTATTGAATTATTACAGGAGCAGAAGAGGAGAGGGCCCAGGACAGATATTTGAGGGACACACACAGAGTACTGCCAGCATGATCTGGATGAAGATCTAACAAAAAGAGATTGAGAAGGAGCTGTCAGACACAGAGGAGGAGCACCTTCTCAATCCCATCCTAGATGATACCCAATGAGGACAGTAAACGGATGCCCTAGAGCCAGTTCTGGTTGTGAGAGCCAAGTGAGAGCATTTATATCACAATTCTATAGTTTGTACAATGAGGGTTTAAGTGTTTTGTTCATTGTCTAGACTTTGGAAAGAGATGGAGAAATGTTTATTTATCAGAATATGGCAGATTAAAAGGGTCTCCTCCCAAATATAGATATTGCAGTCCTTTCAGAATAGAGTAGAAGAATACTTGGCCCAGTTGCCTCAGGGATCAGGAAAGACAAGAGCTTGGCAAAATGTATGCCCTTTCTGGCCTTGCTTTTCTAATTGTATCCTCTGCTCTTAGTATGGTGTTTTGGACATGTGTCTAACAAATACTTGTTTATTATTGATTCATTCACCCCATTCAAATCTGAGTTGAAATATTTCCCAATAGAATACATGGCCTATTTTTTTGTCTTTTAAGTTCCTTGTGTGCAAAAGGTATGGTATATGAATGAACAAATGAACAAACAAACAAAATCATTTATTTAGTGGTTATTATATGCTAGGCACGGATCTAAGTTCTGGAAATAAAAATATGAAAAGCAAGATGGTTCCGACTCTCAAAAATTTATATTCTAATAGGTAAGGCTATATATATACATACATATATGTTTATATTTTATATATATTTATATATATATATATTTGTATGAATGTGTATATGTAAGTGGTTGCCACAGACAGGTGTTTTAAAATGGGAAATCAAAAAGGATGGTGAATGGAGCTATAGGACAATTGAATTACCTGCCTAGTGTGGAGTTGATTGTTGTACTCAGAGCTGCAAGTAGAAAATGAGAGGTGCATTTTGCAAGTGAAAAAACTGAGATTGTCATACAATTTAGTAAGGTGATTCAAGTAAGTGGTAAGATTCAAGTAAGGCATGATTCAAGTCCCGCTCTTCCTGATTCGCAAGCCCATGGTTCTTTTCACTACATAATGCTGCCAGAGAATACAAGTTCCTTGAAGAAAAAGAACTCATAACTTCTCCTTGTATCTTCTCTGATTTCTTTCTTTCTTTTTTTTAAAGCCCTTACCTTCCCTCTTAGACTCAATACTGTGTGTTGGTTCCAAGGCAGTAGTGTGGTAAGGGCTAGGCAATGGGGGTTAAGTGACTTGCCCAGGGTCACACAGCTGAGAAGTATCTGTGGTCAGATTTGAAGCTAGGGCCTCCCATCTCTAGGCCTGGTTCTCAATCCACTGAGCCACCCAGCTTCCCCCTCTGATTTCTTAAAGAAACCAAGTAATCAACAAATATTGGGAAGAAAAAATGCCTTTTGGTGGAAGGATCCCAAGTCTAAAGAATGAAGTCTTTGAATTGAAGGAAGAAGGGCTTTTCTTCCCTCTAATCATGACACTTGAATTGTACATGGCTATTTTTTGAAACCATTCATTAAAAAGGGAGAAAAAAGAAATGACCCAGCTGAGCCTTGAGGGCAGCCATGATTAATACAAGAGTGCCTGCTGGTCCCTGCCCCTAGCAGCTGGTGACTAACATGTTAATGACAGCCCAGGGTATGGAGGGTTCACAGGAGAGAAGCAAGAAGGCTTCAAAATGTTTGAATCAACCCTATGTGCTGGTGAATGCTTAAACCCCTGAATCAAGCAACCCACAGGAGAAGAAAAGTCTTCAGAGACTACTGGTCCCCTGAATGCTAAGCTACAACTGGGCAGTCCTAGACACAAGTCTAGCATTCCAATTTCAGCAAAAAATTTGGAAAATTTTCACGCTGCCCTTAATTTTTAACAAATGACATTTATACTTTGCTTTAAAGTTGGCAAAATGCTTAATGTACATGATCTCATTTGAACCTCACAACTCCTCTGTGAGATTAGACAGATATTATTGCCCTTTTACTGACAAAAACAACCTGAGGCTCTTGGAGAGTTTTTGGTGGGAATGACATGTTTTAGGTAAGCTGAGATGACTTTTAAGGTGGCAGAGACACCATTTTCCCCCTTTGCATACCCCTGCAGTATATAAAAACCCTAGACCAACAGGAATTGAAGTCAGATGCTTCACTTGAACTCTCATTTGTTTTTACTGATTGTAAAAGTTTATTTTATTTTTTTTAAAACCCTTAACTTCTCTATATTGGCTCATAGGTGGAAGAGTGTGATAAGGGTGGGCAATGGGGGTCAAGTGACTTGCCCAGGGTCACACAGCTGGGAAGTGGCTGAGGCCAGATTTGAACCTAGGACCTCCCGTCTCTAGGCCTGACTCTCAATCCACTGAGCTACCCAGCTGCCCCTGTAAAAGTTTATTTTAATTTTGTTTTATGTTCTACAAGTACTGATTACATTCTAAACCTTGGATTTATTTGAGAATTGCCTATAATAGAAGCCAAGTAACTTGTCCACAGTCATATAACTAGTAAATATGCAGGACAGGATTTGAGTGATAATAATAATAACAATAATAATAATAGCTGACATTTATTTAGTGCTAACTATGTGTCTGGCACTTTTTGGTGTTTTATAGTTATTATCTCATTTGATCCTTACAATAACCCTGGGAGATAGATACTGTTATTTTTATTATTATTATTATTTTTGCACCATTTTGAAGATAAGAAAACCAAGGCAAATGGAATTTAAGTGACTTACCCAGGGTCCCACAGCTGGTAAGTATTTGAGGCTAGATAATAATTTCTATATAATATATAATAGATGGAGAAACTGAGATAGAGAGAGGTGAAGTGAGCTGCCCCTGGTCATACAGTTTGTGAATGTCCAAAACAAGATTTAAACTCAGATCTTTCTCAATCCAAGTCCAGGGATTCATCCATTATTCAACATAGCTTATAAATGATAAATCATTTACTTCCTTGGATTAATCATGATGTTTTTATATGTAAAAGGGACAATTGAACTTCCAGGGCTGGATGACTCCAATCCAACCACATTTGTCAATAATGGAGGAAGCAAAGGAACTAGTTTGTGTTCAGTAAAGCCCCAGGGTGGCAGAATCTGTGCCCAGATGGAAAGATTTTACCAGAAGGCAATTTTGAAAGAGAAAGCCCAAGTAACCAAGAGACATGAATGGGTAGAGGGTCTGGACAGTGCTGGAATGCTCCTGAACTGCTGTGGGGGTAGGGGGAAGTTGAACTTAGAGCAGTCCTATATTGTGGGAGTGCAGCATCCTTCTGCAAAATAATATGTGTTCATTGTGTTCCAGGTCCAGAGAATGAAGAGGACAGGTGCCATGGTGTGGACTGAATGTGCACTAGCTTGCAGCCCAGAGTAACCAGAGAGATCTCCATGTTGTTTATAAAATTACAACTTCAACCACAGAAATCATGAGTTGCTATGGATATACTCCTGTTCCCTGGACTTTTCGACACTTTATCAATGAGAAATGAAAGCATAGATGGCATAGTGATTGAATTTCTTGGAGAAAGGTCTTGGTGGTGGTAATAAAAGAAAAAAGAATGAAAAAAAACCCTAAACCTTGGAAAGCAGTGATGCCTATCCATTGAGGAATAGCTGAATAAGTTATGGTATGCAAATGTGATAGAATACTATTGTGCTGGAAGAAATGGGAAAAACATGGTTTCAAAAAGACATGGAAAGACTATATGAAATAATTGCTGTAAGGAAGATGGCCTGGAAGAGAACTAAGGGATCAAGGGATTAGAGGCCACAATGTAGACAAAGAAAAAAGTTTTGTAAAGAAAGGCAGAGGGAGTGAATAAAGAGATTTAAGATTCTTGAACATGGAGTTAGCAAATTTGTAGATGGGTGGCAAGATCAAGGGTATGAGCATTTTTGTGTGTGGCTGAAATTGGTTAGAAGTACAGCTCATGGGAAGGGATTAGGTTGAGGAAACGAGTGGTTAGAGTGTTTGAGGGAGAACCAGTGTGTATGTTGAAGTGCCCTTGAATGAAGGTAAGACAGAAAAATTGAGGAAAAAGGAGGAATGACATAGGGGTCTGTTGACAATACTTACCAGGATTTTGGTTGAGTGGTAGAAATGAATAGCATAAACCCTGCCCTCCCCATTATATAATAACATCAATATTACAAAAATGCCTGATTTCAAGGACTTCTATAAATTGATGAAGGATGAAATGAGTAGAATCAGGAGAATAATTTATACAATAATAATTCTGTAAAAACAACTTTGAAAACTATAACAACTATGATCAATACAATGACCATTCATGATTCCAGTTCACCATTGTTCAAAAATGCTATCCATTATGAGAGGTGATACATTTGGAGTACAAAATGAGACAAATGTGTGTCTCTGTATCTATATCTATATCTATATCTATATCTATATCTATATCTATATCTATATCTGTATGAAGCCTTTGGAGGAATTTGTTTGGCTTAATTCTGCATATTTGTTACAATAAATATCTTTCTTTTTCTTTTTTTCCCAAATGGGAAGACAGATAAAATAAGTTTCTGTTAGTATTTTTATTTGTTTAAATAGGGAGGTGGGGGAGGCACTTCAAATGTGAAATGTTGTGTGCACTTTCAGATGTGGTCACTGTTATTCATTTGACTTAACTGTTTTACCTTATTACAAGAGAACTCTCATGAAGAGGGAATAATCTATAAATGTTTGTAATGTAAAAACTACACACATTTACAATTAAAAAAAAGATCTTGAGATTTTAGGGGACTGCAAGGTCAACATGAGTCATCATTGTGACAAAGCAAGGAAAACACAGAAGAAGCTAAAATTTCTTTTCCTAGGCTTCATTATGGGAGGCACAGAGGTGGTTAGATTCTATTGTTCATTCATTTTCCTACACGACCTACTTTGGTGTTCTATCTGAATGAAAAACCTTGTTATTTTATTTGTGGCTCTTATATGCTCTGTGGGTAGACAGAATTGTCATAATGGAGGTTCAAGCTGTGGTTTGGACAGTGATTGGACAAACATGCCACAGTGAACTTGAGAAAGGAGTAAGAGGATTTCCAGAGCTGGAGTTTTTAGGGGGACTCTGGTCTCATACGTGCATATGCTTTATCATTCTATTTGAGAATAAGTCCCATAAGATCAGGGATCCCTACTTTTTATGTCCTCCTTCTTACCTCACACATTACTTCTTTAGCAAGTGCTCAGGGAATGTTTATTGGCTGGGCAGCTGCCAAACCACCTTCTTTCTTGGAGAAATCCTGAGTAGGGAAGTGACTCAGTTCTTTGAAGCTAGCAGGTCAGCAGGGGGATATATTGTGGTCATTAAGAGGCTGTTGATGGGCCTCAATAAAAATAATAAAGCACAAGCCAAGGAATCAAGTATTCATTGCTATCTTGGGAAGATTTTGAAAGTCACTTTCTGCGCTGTTATTCCATTTATTGGGCATGAAAAGAAATTTTCATATTCCTGTGAAAAATTCAATTCAAATGTGTTAAGTACTTCAGTATTTACTTGATTGGTAGAATGTATATTTTCCAATTTCCCATTATAATTTAATTTCCTACCTTCCAACCAGAAGTGTTTCATCCCCAGAAATATGGGTCATTATTTGTACTTAGAGATTTCTTATTAATCTTGACCTGACCTCTGTGCTCAATACTCTGTGTGCTGAAGCTACTCTTGTTTCCTTTTCACAGGACCTATTAAAATGCCCTTATTTTAATTGGTCCCAAACAGAAGAGCTAAAAAAATATTGCCCTTCAAATCCCATTTAAGGTTGTAATAAAAGAACACACATCTGTCCTGTGCAACCTTATCCCAGATCAGGAATAGCTCAAAGGTAGTGAATCCAAGGTTACCACAAGCAGTGACTGAACTTGTATTTGCCTCCCAAGGGCCATTCACCTTCAAGTTCCTTCATGAATAAATTAGCAACTTAGCAGAGAGTGTTCTGCTCAAAGATCTGGATTCAATTCCTACTTCTAACACTTAATGGCTATGAGAACATGAGCAAGTCTCTTGACTGTGCTGAGCCTCAGTTTCCTCATCAATAAAAATAGATATTATAATAACATCTACCTCATAGAGTTTTTGTAAGGAAGGATCAAATAAGACCATGTAGCTAAAGCATTTTATAAACCCTAAAGCATTTTATAAGAGTGAGCTATTATGATGATAGTATCATAGGCTTTGGAAATTACAAGGAACCTTCTAGATCACTCAATCCACATGCAGTCATTAATAAAGCCAACAAGTGAGTGGGAAAATGAGGGGAGTTGGAGACTAAGTAATACTTCACTGATTAGTGATGCTCCAACCCAAATGCTCACACAGGCTATTTGTGCCTAAATTGTGCCTTCTGAGCTCATATTGGTCTGATCAGCCACAGTCGGACACACTGTACATTGATCTTGACATAATGATATCATTTTGGTCCTCTTTAAGTAGGAAGGCCAACCAACCAATTGATGAATAGAGTATTGCCTGAAGCAAGGTCAGTGATTAGGACTGCAGAAGAAGCAGATGAGTATCAAGAGAATGATTCATGTTAGGAAGATATTGATATTCAGGATTATAAATAATAAAGGATAACACTTGATTTTATTTTCTTTCACTTCTTATTACAGTCAGTGAAGATCAAGTGCCCATAGTAAGCTGAAAAAGGAATTATTTAAAATGGTTATATTTGAGACTATAATTTTAGGTTCTCGAAGATTTTAAATACAAAAACCTGCTACTGCCTCATCAATATACCATCTCACTGCAGTCAATAATTTGGATAAGGAAAAGGACTTCTGATAAAATTTAACCAAATGTTCATGAGAACTCAGGGATTTGTTCTGATACCCTTGACTTCAGAACTTGGTATCTCCTGGGAGAAACAATGTTTATAGAAAAGATATTTTTCTTCCATCCCTTTCCTCTTAAGTAAAAATGCTCTCCTCTAGAAATAAACATGTACTAGTTCACTCATATGGAAGGAAGAAAGAATGGAAGGAAGGAAGGAAGAAAGGATGGAAAGAAGGAAGGAAGGAAGAAAGGAAGAAGAAAGGAAGGAAGAAAAGAATTAAGGAAGGAAGAGGAGTTAATAAGCACTAATTAGATATCATACTGTGCTAAGCTCTAAGGCTATGAATACAGCAAGCAAAACAGTTTCTACCCTCAGTGATGGGCAACCTTTTGAGCTTGGTGTGTCAAAATTCACCAAAAAACCAAGGATAATTCTGGTGATGTATCACTTTGAGGAAAAAAAACATAATTTCGTGATATTTATAGTTTAAACAACAAAAATGTATAACTGTAATATATAACTGTATTTAATAAACCAAAATAGATAAATTAATATAGTCATCTATAGTGTACAGAGTGTCTACACTATGTTTCATCCTCGGCATGCGGCCCCATACTTCTCTGTATGAGGCCACATGCAGCCACGTGTCATTGAAAATGGCTATCCATGTCAGTGCTGATACATGTGTCATAGGTTTGCCATCACTGCTCTAGGAGACTATATACTAATAGGAAAGCCATATCTATTAGGAAAATGTTGATCAGGGAGAGGTGTGGGCATGGGCAGTGACAGGAATGGTGAGTGGACCCATCAGCAATTGACTGACTCATCCTTTCCTCAGGAACAATAGTAGTATTGATTTAATTATTGTTCCCAGAGCCAAATATGGAAAGCAGAAGGAATTAGAACACAGGAAAGGTACACAATAGCATGAAATTAAGATGTTCACAGGGCAATGTGATGAAAAAGACATTTTTAATACCTATTGACAATTTTCTAATAATCAAAAAGTGTATATGGAATGATTCATCTCATATCCTTTAAAGTTCCAGAGACCATACTCAAATGAAATACTACAAGGGACGGATATTTATAATTTTCCACTCCAATAAATTACTCCTGCAAATAGTAATTTTAATATCTAACAAATTCCTTGACCATCCAATAATATTTCATCCTCAAATAATATACTTCTTTCTAGTGACTTAAACAATATAAGTTTTCCTTACCAATTGGCCCTTCTAATATCTATTTAGCATTTGTTAGTTCTTTGACAATGGATAGATTATAAAAGAGTGTTGTTTATTAGTAAAGATTTATGATTCTTTGTAGTTTTGAAGGAGATTATGAAAACACTTTAGCTAACTTCTGATAATATGGTTTATTTAAAAAATCCTACAAGACTGTCAGAGTGGAAATATGACTTTCATTATGATCTAAAGGAGCTGTGAGATTGAGGCATGCAATAATTATTTAAGTAAGCTAAATTTCTATTCATGCTCCTGAGGTTGGTATTTGATATACTAATGATGTAATTCATGCTTCTATTTGAAAACACCCTTCAGGAAATTTGCTCCTTAATTTTTAATGGTGACATATCATTTATCCTCTGCAAATAGCACAACAGAAACAGACTAATTTATTTTATGACCTATAATGACTAATTTAATGTTTACCTCACTATTTTGATGGATCTTTGATTTCATCAATTTGGGTCTGATAAAGAACTCAATCCATCCCTTCCTTTAAGACCTGTTTGATTTATGTTCATTTTTTTTACTATAATTGCTCCAATTCTTCTAATATTTTGTGATTGTTCATTCAACATTATATATTTTCTGCCACTTCTATTGAACAGTATATCTTCTTTTTCTATCTAAATTTAACTGATGTATGTATACCAAGACTGATATCATTGATGAATATTGATGTGAAAATATTGAATGAAATGTTAACCAAGATTATTATCAATAGGCTGAATTTATACCTAGATTTTAGAGATGGCTTAACATTAAGAAAGCTATATGGTTAATAAACCAAATCATCAGCAACAAAACAATAAAAACACATTTAGCTATATTAATAGATATGTCTTTGACAAGATACAACACTAATTTATGCTGCAAACATTAAAAGAATAGGAATCAATGAACTTTTTCTTAATATGATAAATAATATTTATCTAAACCAAGAAGTAGCACCTATTTGTAAAGGATAAATGTTAGAACCTTTTCCAATAAGATCAGGGTAAAGCAAAATTGTCTATTGGATATAAAAATAAAACTCATAATCCTTTTGGTATATTACTCTCAAACTTGGGAGGAGATAGAAAACAAAAAAAAAAACATTCAAAATAACTACAGAAGGTATAAAATATCCGGGAGTCAATCTAACAAGATGCAATGAGGACATCATCATCATCATCATCATCATCATCATCATCATCATCATACCATTTTCACTACCTGCACTATCATAATAGCATTTATATTATGCTTTAAGTATATAAAATATTTACAAACTTTTTATAAATATTATCTCATTTTATTCTCACAACTCTGTAGGAAACATGCTATTATCACCCCCCCTTTTACAGATAAAGAAACTATGGTAAAAGATTAATGATTCCTCCAAAGTCATACAGCTTAAAAGGGTCTGGATTCAAAGAAACTGGATTCAAAGTCATACCTTCCTGATTTCAAGTCTAGCACTCTCCACCTTTCTTCCTATCCACCTAGATGGTATGAACACAATCTCAAACCTCAAATAAGAGAAGATGGTGCACTAATACACTATTTGTGGAGCTGCAAATTCCAGTCTTTCTGGAACAATAATTTGGAATTTTGTGGGGAAAAAGTGATTAAAACTTTAATCTCTTTTGACCTGGAGTTTCATTGTGCTAGGCATATGCTAAACACTCCATTGTGGTTAAAGAGAGAAATAATGTTCCTCACAGATCTGAATATTCAAAGAAGTACATTTTATGTTGGTAAAGAACTAGAAATAAAGTAAATAATCATCAGATGGAGAATGGTTAAATAAATTGTAGCACATGAATGAGATAAATATTGTACTATAATAAACAACGAATATGAAAAATTCAGATTAGCACGGAAAGAACTGATGGAGAGTAAAGTAGGTGGAACCAGAAATTCAATATGCACAGTAATGAGGATAATGGAAATGGAAAGAATAATAAAACAGAGTCCATATAATTAGAATAACCAAGCATGGTTTTGGAAAAGGATTATAAAAATGCATCAACTTCCCTCCACTGCAGAGGTAAAGGGGCAATATATAGGGAATACTATATAAATTAATAGAGTATGTTTAGAATATTTGCTAGTTTTGCTGAACTGTGTTTAAAAAAAAAGATTAAAAAAATCTTTATTCTATCCATAGCTTCCTGAGTAGGGAAGGGGAAAGAGCTACATTAAAAAATGAAAGTTTTATAAAAACAAAATGCCCCACCCCAAAATAATTAATTAATTAATTGGAAAGAAATCTATGTTTCATGTATGGATTTTGCCCTTGGCAAGTTAATTAAAAAAGCAAAACTTTACTTTCTGTCTTAAAAGTGCTACTAATTATTGGTTCCAAGTCAGAAGAACAATAAGGGCTAGGCATTGGGGGTTCAGTGACTTGTCCAAGGGCACACAACTGGGAAATATCTGAGGCCAGAGTTGAACCTAGGACCTCCTGTTTGCAGGTCTAGCTCTCTATCCATAGAACCAACTAGCTGCCCCTAGAACATGCCAATATAATAAAAAATGACAATGCTCTGATATTAATTTTTAGCTTTAGGGCCATACCATTCTAAATACTAAGGGGTTACTATATAGAACTAAATAAAATATTAAAATTCATCTTGAGGAACAAAAGGATAATAATTTTGAGGAAAATAATGGAAAAAATTAAGAGTAAAAGGGGCCTTGTATTATCAAATGAAAAAAGCAATCATTAAAAATTATTTGGTAGTGGTAAAAAAAATGGAAAAGTTGATCAGTAGAACAAATTAGGTAAATAAGACCTAGGCCATATTAACCTAGTATTTAATATTCCCAAAAGTCCTATGATTGACTAATGAATCTTTTACAAAAACAAAACAAAACAACGTTAACAACAAAAACCTGCCTAGATCCAAAGAAAGCAATTTGGAAAAAAAATAATAGCCTTAGACCAATATATGTTTGATCTGTCTTTGAATTCCCAGTGCTGTTGCAGAGAAGGCACTTAATAAATGATTATTGTTGAGTAAATGTTATAGACCCTGGGCAAGTCACTTGACCCCCATTGCCTACCCTTACCACTCTTCTGCCTTGGAGCCAATACACAGTATTGACTCCAAGACGGAAGGTAAGGGTTTAAAAAAAAAAAAAAAAGATCAGATCACAAACTAGAAGTAAATAAGGTCAGCTTGGGTGGCTCAGTGGATAGAGTGCCAGGCCTAGAAACAGGAGGTACTCAATTTAAATCTGGCCTCAGATACTTCCTAGCTCTTTGACCCTGGGCAAGTCACTTAATCCCCATCACCCAGCCCTTACCACTCTTTTTTCTTGGAAGCAATACGTAGTATTTTTTTTTATTTGAAAACTTTATTTAACCCCAATCATATCTCCATTGACCCATGTGTTCAAGCACTTGTTTTTCTTCTGTGTTTCTACTCCCACAGTTCTTTCTCTGGATGTAGACATCTTTCTCTTAAGTCCCTCAGAATTGTCCTGGATTATTGCATTGCTGCTAGTAGAGAAGTCCATTATATTCGATTGTACCACAGTGTATGTCTCCATGTATAAGGTTCTCCTGGTTCTGCTCTTTTCACTCTGCATCAATTCCTGGAAGTCATTCCAGTTCACATGGAATTCCTCCAGTTCATTATTCTTTTTAGCACAATATTATTCCATCACCAACAGATACCACAATTTCCCCATTTTCCTAATTGAAGGGCATACCCTTGTTTTCCAGTTTTTTGCCACCACAAAGAGAGTGGCTATAAATATTTTTTTACAAGTCTTTTTCCTAATGATCTCTTTGAGGTGTAAACCCAGCAGTGGTATGGCTAGATCAAAAGGCAGACAGTAAGCCATACATAGTATTGATTCTAAGATACAAAGTAAAGGTTTTTTTTTTTTTTAAGAAGAAGTAAATAGAAGTAGATAGCATACACAGTTATAGTTGGCAAGAGAGGGAGGAATTCTTAACAAAATAAAGACTAGAGCAATCATAGAAGATAAAATGAACAATTTTTATTGCATACAATGGAAAACATTTTTACCATAAACACAATTAATGCAGCTCGTCATACGAGAATAAGATGAAAATAAATCTTTACAACAAATATATCTGATAAAGGATTCATACTAAAGCTACTTAGAAAATTCATACAAATATATAAGAACAAGAACCATCAGGAATTTGCTATGTAGTCAAATATGAATTGCCGCAGTAAATAGAGTGCTGGGACCAGAATTAGAATGACCCCAGTTCAAATTTGACCTCAGATACTAATTGTGTGACCCTGGGCAAGTCATTTAACTTTGCTTTCTCATTTGTAAAATTAGCTGGAGAAGGATATGGTGAAGAACTATAGTATCTCTGCAAAGAAAATCCCAAATGGAGTCACAAAGAGTTTGTTACAACTGAAATGACTAAACAGCAACTAATACAAATAGGCAAATTTTAAAAGAAAAGATATAGATTACCAACAACTATATTAAGAGAATGTTCAAAATTATAAATAATAAGAGAAATATAAATGAAAACAACTGAGTTTTTTACTTAAACCCATTGTGAAACTGGCAAAAAAGATTAAAAAAAAAAAAAAAAAAGGAATGGCACATATAAGAGAAACTATGAGAAGACTCCCATACACCATAGTTAGTAGAACTGTGGTTTGATTGAACCATTCTGGAAGACAATTTAGTTTAATATTTAAGAAGTCATCAAACTGTATATACCTTCTGACCCACCAATATCACAGCTAGGTATAGACCTCAAGGAGGTTAAAGAAGGGTGAAAAGTCCCAAATGTACACGTTTTCAAAGTTTAAATAACAGCCTTTGGAGTGGCTTTTGATACATGCTCCTGGTGCAACAATCCATTGTTATGGCTCTGAATAGGAAACTCTCCTTTCTCTCCCTTTTGTTTGGCATCCTCTATCTCTGTGCCCTTATAGGGAAGGTCTCTACACCTCTCTACTTGAAGAGTGTCTCACTATGGGTGATTAATCATCCTCATGGTGAAAGCAGAGTTCAAAGCAATCTTGTTAACTCCCAAAGAAGTAGGTAGTGAAGCAAATAATGGAGTTTTATCCTGAAAGCCAATTTAGACCTCCCAGCAATGTAAAATCAATCTTATTATTTATGGATGACAAACATACATTTTCATTAATGTGTAACAGAAGGAATTAAAAAGCCTCTCTCTGCCATTGTGTATCTTCTTAAATTCCTTGCAGAATGTAACTTCTGGGACACCTGAAGGGAAGTAGAGAAAGCAGCTGGGTGAAACAATGAATATCTCCCTTTGGGATCCTTTCAAAGTCTAGGCATCTGGAGATAAGTTGTCTTTTAAATTTAAATGTATCAAGTACAAGTTAATCTGCTTAGAGAAAAGAATAATCAAAACAAGAAGTATGATTAATTAGAAAGAACATTGGTCTGAGGCTCCGGGTTCCAGTTTTGGTTCTGTCCATAGTTCAATGTTGCAAAATGAATAAAATGGGACCTGGAAGTGGTGGGTACACTCATCAGTTGGGGAATGACTGAGTGGGTTGTGACTTATGGTTGTGGTGGCTGCCCCACAGGAAGTAACAAGTGGGTGGATTTTGAAGGAATGCAGAAGGACATACATGAGAGCTATTGTGAGAGATGTAATGGGTAGAGTCAGAATAACAGAGGTGTTGTGTGGAGGGGTGACTTGTATGTGTGCCCATCTCCAGAGAGGGAACTAGTGGATGGAGGTGAGCAGGATATGGTTTTATGTATACATATTTTTTTTGTCAAGTAGTTCCTTCTCCAAAGTGTGGAAGGAAGGGAGAGTTACCTGGGAGCTTTTATGTGAAAGGCAGGCAAATAAATGAATACATTTAAAATTAAAAATAAATTAATGAGTTGAGATTAGCAGATGCATAAGGTCCCTTTTGACTCTGACATTCTTATATCCTTCCTACCCTCTTCATAATTATCTCTCTAAATGCATATATATACATATATAAATGCATACATATTAACACACAAATATGTATATAAACATATACATATGTACAAGGACAGAGAACTGGCTTCAAGTCCCACCTCTGATATGACCTGGCAGTGTGACCCTAGGTGAGTGACAGAACCTCTTAGTGCCCTAAGCAACTCTAAGACTTTCAGTTGTAGAGAAAGTGAAGACCTGCACTGGTAAAAGGATCCCTCACCAGAGATTTCCCTTTAATTATAAATCACAAATCTAGTACCCATCTCTCTAATTATCCTAGGTCTGTGATGGTGAGCCTATGGCACACGAGCCAGAGGTGGCATGCATAGACCTCTCTGTGGGTACACATGCAGCTGGAGGGAGGTGAGGCTGGGCTGCTTCCCTCCCTCTCTCCCCAGGAGGATAAGTAAGCAGGTCTCTTCAAGAAAGCATCCCTTGCAGGACAAGCTTGCCTCACACCATTCAGAATATAATGGCCTCTTAATTACCTTTGGCCTGAGTGAGACAGAAACAAAGAATGTCTTTACTATTCCAAGCAACCAATGTCTTTACTATACAAAGTATTTGGGGGATTTGGAGATGTCTTTTGAGTTTGTGCTTTTAAAATGTTCAAAACTAAAGTCTAGTGATTTAGGAATAAGTTTTATGAACCCAAGCCTAGGCTAATAGCCTCTTCCCTGTTCTATAACCCCCTTCCCCAGTTTCTTTCATAGGCAACCACTTGACCACCAAAAATGATCAATTTGCATTCAAAGGGGTCCCATGCCTAAGGGAAAAATATTGGATCCTCAGGGGAAGGGATCTCCCAATCAGGCCTGTATCCAGACTAAAACCTGACTTCAACCTTTGACCATTTGCTAAAAAGGTTAAATTGGAGGATACTTCAGGAAGATTGGAAGTGAAGGGGTGAATGTGTCAGGGTGATGTCATTTAACCTGAGGTTTATATTTCCCTATAACAAGGGGTTTTCCTGTAAGCTGGGGCTTTTCTTGCTTTTTTTTTTTTTTTTTTTTGTTCTAGACAACTTTTTCTCTCTTTCTCAATCAAGTATTGCATTTGAAATGGCTTCTGGTTCCCTTAATATAGTGACTAAAGGGAGTGTACTTTGAAATTTTCAAGGCCCCTCAATTTCCACTTTGGAGAGGAGCTAGGTTTGAGGAGATCATAGCTCACATAACAAGAGGGGAGGAGAGTGCTTGTACCCCTCACCTCTCCCTCTCCCCAAGCCTGACTCTGTCACCTGCCCTAGCCCAGCAGTCTGATGGGAGTGCTTCCTCCCTCCCCTGGGTGGAGTAAGGGGGGGTGGAGGAACCAGTGTGATCCTAGCACTCAGTGGGGGGAGGGGCACAGAATGTGGTGGAGGGGTAAGGGCTGGGCACTTATTCTGGGGTGGGTGGGGACAGGGCCTGGCACTCCATCTCCAATAGGTTGCCCACCTCTGTTCTAGGTGATCCTAGATCACCTGAGGCGACTTTTTTTTTGCAATAGCATGTCATGTTATATATTACTATAATGCAATAGATAATCCATAGAATTGGTCCATCAATAGAAATATCTTGGATAGGCAATGCGAATGGATGACAAGATGAGGCAGAACTGAAGAGGAGGAAATAAGGATGGGAAACTATGTGGTGCTTTTATTGTTATTCTGAAAAAATACATTCTAATGGGGGAGACCAGATGTTCTGAATCTTTAGTGTCTGGTAGATAACAAGTGCCTACTCAGTGTTTGATAATTGACTGATTAAGTCTGGCATTTTTTCTTTTTTAAAAAGAGATCATCTTAGGGGGCAGCTGGGTAGCTCAGTAGATTGAGAGCCAGGCCTATAGACGAGAGTTCCTATGTTCAAATCTGGCCTCAGACACTTCCCAGCTGTGTGACCCTGGGCAAGTCACTTGACCCCCATTGCCTACCCTTACCACTCTTCTGCCTTGGAACAATACACAGTATTGACTCCAAGACAGAAGGTAAGAGTTTAAAAAAAAAAAAAAAAAAAAAAGAAGTGTCAGTCCCAGATGTACCATAGGTCACTTTCTACTGACTTTCATTTCCCCCAAAAATCCTAGGAACAAGCTAGATTCCAGACAAAGTAGGATTATTATATTCTAGTTAGCTCATTAGCCATGTCTCCCTCCTTCTTCTCCTTTTGCACACATATATCTCATTCCCAAACAGTTGGCCAGGCAAAATTGGTATCTCTGCCATCCCTTGTACTATTTCAGTGGGTCCTCATATATGTTATAAATAAGGAGAGGGTAAACTGGATACTACCACTCTTAATTGGGTGACAGCAGTGGTAGTTCAGATATGTGGCTAGTGCAAGATCACCTGAGTCTTGCCACCTAGCTAGATGTTGTAACACCTCCCTCCTTTATAACAGTGCCCAGGCAGGATCCTTCAGGTCAGTGGAAGGCTATCCCTTTCAGGTCCCACTTGGGATTGATTAATAATAGATATTGGGCTCTATTAGCTTTGGACACGTTTATCTGACTGCGTTTGCTCCCTTCTCAGAGAAGTGATGACACAACAACTCCAGGAAGGTACTTGAAGAGTTTATATAATTTGGCAAGGAAGGAATATTTAGGAAATGGGAAGAGGAATCGGAAACCCTAAACTGATCTTTGATAATATTAATCCCTCAGGAATGTAAGCAGGTGAGTGATGCTGGCTTGTTATTAGCTCCTCTGGCTCAGCCTGGCCACAGCCAAACCAGAGCAAGCAAGCTGTTGTATGATGTCTCTCAGCTTCTTCTTGCCAGATGTTATGCCTTTCACAGCCTTTAGGAACCACCCTTTCCACCCTCTTCTTCTTCTCCTGCCCACTTCCCGGATCCCTCCCAGGCTCTGGGATACCTAGATACCTAAGGATGGCTTGAATACCTAAATATCTAGGGGACAGAAGAATAAGAGGATTCACGGTCTGGATACAGATTGGCAAATGTCAGTGAGGTTCAGACAGGAGTTCTTGCAAGGTTGAGCCAAGCAAGCCTCAGATCCCAATAGACCAGGGTCTACAGATCCCAGGTCCAAAGGAAAAGGAAAAGACCCCCTGTCAGGGGCTGCCAGGGTATTTATACCCCTCTGGCCAACCGCTTTCTCCCTTGTCCTCATGGCCTCTGGGAACATTCTGAGGTCCAACGGTCTTCACCTGTCAATCAAGGTTGGGACTCTCAGCTCCCAGAGTTTCAATATGACATATAGCAGTCTTTCTCAGGATCTTTTCTAGGTCTGTGACATTTTTATTCAATTTCAGTCACCAAATCATCAAGGAGCAATCCCAATGTACATAGCTAGCCTAGTCTTCCATAGGAGGTGAGCTTGACAAACTAATTGCAGCATCTAAGAATGGACTGAAAACAGCTTCACCATTTTACTGTAATGTCCAATAAACAGGCAATTTAGTCTCCTATTAATATGTTTCAATTAAGAAAGGATGGGAGCAGGAACAAATCACTGTAGAGAGTGTCAGGGAGACTTAACAACTGCTCTCATTTCACAGCTCACTGACTCCAAAGAAGTTGGAGGAATGAAAGGAAGTTGCTCATTAAGGCAAGATGCTTGTTCTCTGATTCCCTACTGGACCATTTCAGGAGGCCTGTAGCAAAAGCATCAGGATTTCTGGTGAGTGGTTAGGAAAGGAGACTAATGGGAAGGATCCAACCTTCCAAGAAAGCCAAGTTCAGGACTACTTCAAGGAATTCATGATGAAAAAGGCTGTCATAGAAGGAACTGACAGAATCTAAATTCAGATCGACACATACCATTCTTCAGTCTATTTCCTCCATGAATTTTTCACTAATGTAAGTGATATGTGTTTTCTTTTACAACATGAACATGGAAATATATATTGTATGATAACATATGTACAATTTATATGATATTACCTGTGGTCTTGGGGAGGATTGATATGAAGAGAGAAAATACAGATTACGAAATGTCAGAAAATATTATTAAAAACAGTATCAACATAATCTGGGGAAAAGTTAATTTTTAAAAAGTCAACAAGTACTTATTAAGTGATTACTATGTGCTAAACATGGGATAAAAGTGCAAGGAAAACTAAATACATTCCCTGCCATCAGGGAGCTTACATTCTAGTAAGGGAAGACAATATACAAAAGGGAGCTAAAAGGGGTTGGGGGTGGGAGGGGAAGGTACTAAGCCCAGTATGGTGGGGAAGTCCAGAGAATGAAGTATGGTTTGGGCTCTTCATCAAAACAAAATTTCTGAAAGAAATTCATCAATGAGAGAAGGAAGTCTCAGGAGTGGAAGAAAAAGACAAACCGATACTTGGTGGCAAAATCCAGAGAGTAAATCCTAAAACCATCTTATCATGAAACTATAATCACAGAATCACAAGTTGTCATTCATCTGATAAAACTTCAAATATTCAAAGATAATTGTCATGTTCCTTTAAAGGCTAAACTTTCCCTTCTCCAGATTAAACTCCTCCAGTTCCTTTAGTTACTAATGTGCTTGATCTTAAAGTCTTCTTTCATGTTGGCTGACCTCCTCTGAATGTCTTACAATGCCTTTCCTATAATGTAGTCACTTGAAGTGAAATACTATTTTTAAACTATTACTGGGGTCAGCTAGGTGCTTAAAAAGTCAGGCCTAGAGACAGAATGTCCTTCCTAGCTGTGTGACCCTGGGTAAGTCACAAGCCCCAATGCCTACTGCTCTTCTGCCTTGGAACCAACACACAGTATTGATTCTAAGATGGAAGTTAAGGGGTTTAAAAGCAAAATACTATTATTATTATTAATACTATTACCAAAATTAATTAAATATTCTAAATATAGTCCGACCAATGTCTATGGCAGTGGGCTCTCACCTTCCTCCCTAGCCTATGACCTATCTCATGTTTCTTCTAGATTGCAATGGTTCAACTCAACAGTGTAGAGCTTCCCTCTTATAATGTAGGTTGCAGTCCATCCATGCCTAACCATCCTGTACAGTTTCTGTCTTGGTTTTTCTGGAAATCCTCCTCTGGCGATCTATCTCTTGGGCAACTTTTCTCTTGATTTCTTGTTATGGCATGGATACCAATAGAGCACACTGCCCGTCTATGTGTTATTTGTTGTCATTACATAAAAGGTCCATCTTTTTCTATTTCCTTTGCCTTACAGATGTTATCCTCAGCACTTCTCCTGTGCTGCAACCTCCTCAGGCCCATCATGTGTCTCTGTTGATTTTTGGAAAGATTCAAAGAGAGAGAAAGACTTCAGAGACTGTGGTGCTCCATGACACCACCCCCTAGTCCTACAGGAGTGCCAGAAGAGTGTTGAAATTTAATTATTTATTTTTAAAAGAGCTTTTATTGACAACTGTTTCTCATATCATCATAGTTATTCCAGGTACACCTTTTCTCTCCCTTCTCTCAAGAAGCTATCCCATAGAATAAATAGAATTTTTTTAAAGAGGAAAAGGAATCAGTACAACTGATAAATATATTGAAAAAGTTAGAAAATGTGTCACATCTGTGGACTTCCTACCTCCACAAAAGGCCTGGTTGGGACTGTCCTCTCATATCTCTTCATTTGGGTCTTGTTTGATCTTTATAATTTAGTTAGGTTTAATTTCAGTTTTTTGATATGTTACCACTCTTTCCATTTACATCATTACAGCTACTGTATATGCTGTTTTCTAAGTTCTGCTTACTTCACTCTGCATAGATTTATATAGAACTTTCCATGTATCTTTGTTTTCATCACACACATAATTTCTTATAACACAGTAAGATTCCATTACATTCGCATACCACAATTTGTTTAGCCATTACCCAAGATATACTTACTTAAATGACTGGTTTTTGTTTTAGGAAGGCCTCACTCACCATACCTGTTATTTGTATTTGTTTCCCAGTTTGCAATGCCTGGCGTGTAGTAAGTGCTTAATAAATCATTTTAAATTCCTTCATTGTATCTAAGATATATGTACTAGTGGTCAAGCTTTATAAATTATCTACCTAACTGTATACCATTTTGGAACAATTATCTCACTGAATTTATAACTCAACAGTCCTGTCTTCTCCACCATTCTTTTTCGGATGCCATGTTGACTAGTTTCTCCCCTCCCACTTTGTACTTGTGAAACTGACCTTTTGAATCCAAATGTAAGACTTTACATTCAACCCTTTTTTATTGCATTTCACTATATTCTTTCTAATTTCTAGTTTGAGATCCCTTTTGGCCCTTTATCTGTCATCCATCATGTTAGCTAACTCCTCCAGTTACAGTGCTTTAAAGTTTATGCATTCCTCATGAGGAAGATAATGCAAATATTATTAATTCCAACCTTCTCTTTACATAAAGATTTTAAAGGAAATCAATACTCACAAAGAATCAAGCAGATATGAACCCAAGTTTTCTGACTCTAATTAAAACATTTTTCCTGCCATACTACACTTTAATTTATCTATTTAATTTTTTTTTTAAATTCTGACTTTCCATCTTTGAATCAATACTGTGTGTAATAGAAGAACAGTAAGGGCCAGGCAATATGGTTAAGTGACTTGCCCAGATACAACTAGGAAGTGTCTGAGGCCAAATTTGAACCCGGGACATTCCATCTCTAAACCTGGCTCTCAATCCACTAAGCTATATCACTACCCCTATACCACACTCTTATTGATCAGTCTTCACACTTAATTCCTATTTCAACTCCAACTTACTTTTTTATAGCATCTGAGATACACCTAAATAGGAATTGTTTCATTCTTTGTACTTCTATCTCCTATACCTAGTACAGTGCCTGGCATATAGTAGGTACTTAATAAATGTTGATTGATTGTGGCTATTCATAGCTATCCCTGATCCTCCAGAGGGTATGAGAGGCTATTTCTGCTTCCAGTGACTTTTGTAACTTCTCTGGTATCCCCACCGGCAGAAACCATCCATCCCCAACTCCAGGTTGCTAGGATAGTACCTCCAAGCAGCCCCCAAATACTAGATTCTGTTACTGCAATTTCTCCCTTCTGGATTCCTGCTCATCTTGTCCCAAAGATAAATGAATAAGAGGGCGCATTTCAAAGTAAACTGAGCACCCATATTCCCTCTTCTTCCCCCCAGAGGAATAGAACAACATAGCTTCATTTCTTCTCTTCCCTCCCGTCCTCCCATCAACTTAAAAAAAAATCAGTTTGGATTCCCTCCCTAGATTTTGGAAAATAATTAAAAAAAATACTCAGAGGCATTATTTGGTCTCCACTCTGTGGGTACCTGCTCTCCTGAAGTCTACGTCCCAGGAGGATGCTGGGTCTCATACCTTACCATGTATGGGCACAGAGACTGCTCCAGGGATGGGGAGCACAGGGCCAGCCACTGCTGGAGGAGCCCTGTAAAACAAAGCTTCCTGCTGTAACTCAGGCGGCTTCCTTGGAGCAGACGTGGGGGTGGGGGAATGGATAACTTCCCGGCTCCACAGGGCCTTCCGAAAAGAAGTTTTTCTTGAAGGTGAGGACTTAAATTCAGGAGCCAGCAGAGACTGTGAGTACCTCTCAGAGCACTTTCTAGAGCCCATCTCACAAAATTGTTTCTCCTGGAATATTTGAGGGGCTTCGTGGAGATAGGGCAGAATCTTTGGAAATGGGTAGCTTGGAGTATTGACTGGGTAAAAGGCATCAGATGTGGATGGGTGGGAAGGACAGTGTTAAAACAAATAGATTTCCTGTCTGAGCCATGTATCCCGAGGCAGTGATGGCTGAGTGATTTAGGAGTAGTTACAACCATATTTGTCATCTGGGTATAGGGGGTGATGTGGGGTGTAGAAGGAGGATGTCTCCCTCACATCACTCACTCCCCTGCCCCTTGGGTGATTGGGCAGGGGTCCAGGCTCTCCCAGAGCTCAGAATGGACAGCACCCCTGGGAGAAAAGATAGACCCTTCAGAAGGGGAATTAATAATGCTTATCTGGTAGATATTGTTATGTGAAATCAGAGGTTTCCTCCTTCCTGCCTTTTTGTTTACACCTCACCCTTGTTCTCACCCGGGGTTATTAGTCCAAGAAAGTCTGGCCAATCCAAATATAAGATCGTGGAGGTGGGCACCCATCCTTGAGCTGCCAGGGCTTCAGGGAAATCTTGCTACTCTTGTCTCTGGCTACGAAAAAATTTGTACCAACTCTATCCCAAACAGTTGAAGGAATTCTAGAAAAAGAATATATTTGTCTTTCAAATGCCATTTCCTCCTGGAAGGGTTTTTTTTGATGCCTGCCACCCCTCTCAGAAATTACCTTTCTCTCTTGGACCTCAGTGTATCTTGTACTCATGACATTTATTACTGAATTCTATGTTACAGTTCCTGTACACTTTTATATTGCACTGAATATTTGTTACATGTGTAGGTATATATATATATATATATACATATATATATATGTATATATATATATATAAATAATCTCCCTCATTAGCTTATAAATACCACAAAGGGAAAAACTATGCCTTAACTTTCATTGTATCTCTTGCTTTGCCTGTCATAATGCTTCATAAATAGTAGATTCACAGGTTTAGAATTAGAAGTGAGATAATCTAGTCCAACTACAGATGAAGAAACTGAGGCTCAGGGAGGTTAAGTGACTGACTGCCCAAGGTCATATGGGTAGTAAAGAGAACCAGGTTTGGACCAAGGTCCTCCAACTCCCAGGGATCTTTCTACTATATCTTGTGAATGAATGGTTGCTGTTAAATGAATGACAGAGGGAGACTTTAGACACATCACCAGACATTAATTTTCCCAGAGTGAAACTAATTCTCCCAGCTGGGAAATTCTTCTCCTTATTTAACCACATTCTCTCTTGCTTCAATTCAATCCCACAAAGACTTCAAGTGAGGAAGACGGTGGTAATGTTTGTATAAGACCTCTTCCCTTTTGAAGGCAGTTGCTATTAATGCACAATCTCAACCGGTTCCACAAACCCCTCTGTATGAAAAGAGAATTACAGATCCTGCTTAATGCCTTTAAAATTCCACCCTGGGCCTCAGCTGTCATTCCCCCTGACTCAATGGAAAGATGCCACATCACTGCAGCTCTTAGATGAGGATATTCTCTGTGAATCAAATTTATTTCTTTTCACGGAGTCTTTCCCTTTTTTAACCTGCCTCCCCCAGCTTATTGTCCTGGCAAAAGAAAAGAGCCTACAACTTTCTTAACCACAGTGGTTGACGTATTTAGAAACCCATCAATCACCTGTGTAAAAAGTAGCATGAGGAGTTGCTTCCGCTGCCTGGCCTAAGTAGGCACCATTTCCATGGAAGCTGAAGAGCTGAAAGCTGATTAGCCCAGGAGGCTACAGTTTGCTTACTTCATTCCTCCTCTCCCTGGAGGTGAACGCCTATTCAGGTAAGTTGACTCCAATGAAATGATTTTGTGCAAACAAGCCCTTTATAAAATGTTATATAAGGAGAAGTGGATTTCTTTTTTTTTTTAACCCTTAATTTCTATGTATTGGCTCCTTGGTGGAAGAGTGTTAAGGGTGGGCAATGGGGGTCAAGTGACTTGCCCAGGGTCCCACAGTTGGGAAGTGTCTGAGGCCGGATTTGAACTTAGGACCTCCCGTCTCTAGGCCTGACTTTCAATCCACTGAGCTACCCAGCTGCCCCCAGAAGTGAATTTCTTTATGATTCCTTCCTTCTAGCTCTATCCTGAGACCTCATAAAACTTGAGGTGACCCTGGGCTATCATATTGGGATTTTTATTTTTCTATTTACAAATATTGTCTCATTGTATATTCACAACATCCTTGGTAGGTAGGTGTTATTTTTATCCCCATTTTATAGATGAGGAAACTGAGGCAGGAAGACATTAAGTGACTTGTCCAGGGTTGCACAGCTATTAAGTGTCCAAAGGCTATGCCAGATCAAACAAAAGCTCTGTCCCATGCTGAGAAGGCTTCTTGGAGGGGCTCAGTGACAGGCAATATATCATCCTAGCTTAGTGTAGAGAAGTTCATCACCATATTGTTGTCTGCCAGGAAAAAGGATTTTTATTTTGGCCATAAGTCAACTCATTGCAGTGGGGTTGCTGTCTTCATTGGAGAATCCCACAACAAGATCACACATTCTTCTTTTTTTTTTTTTTTAATTTTTAACCCTTGTACTTCGGTGTATTGTCTCATAGGTGGAAGATTGAAGATTGGTAAGGGTGGGCAATGGGGGTCAAGTGACTTGCCCAGGGTCACACAGCTGGGAAGTGGCTGAGGCCGGGTTTGAACCTAGGACCTCCTGTCTCTAGGCCTGACTCTCACTCCACTGAGCTACCCAGCTGCCCTCTTTTTTTTTTTTTTTTTTTTTTTTTTTTTTTTTTTTTAAGAATTCTTTCTTTTTTATTTTTTTTAAACCCTTACCTTCTGTCTTAGAATCAATGCTGTGTTTTGGTTTCAAGACAAAAGAGTAATACGGGTTAGGCAGTGGGGGTTAAATGACTTGTCCAGAATCACACAGCTCCAAATCAAGAATTCTTACAGTGTTAGTGAGCATCGTTATTATTAAAGTATTATTGCCATTGTTTCTCCAGAAGCTAGGGTGGTTTCATAACTTGCAAAAGTTTTAGAGGTAAGAAGTAGCAGAGCTAGAGTCCTCTGATTTCAATTCCAAAAGTCTTTTCATTGCACCATATTAATGAATGGTTGCTAATGAATTAATAGGAGACAGAAACTTTAAATTTAACACCAGCCACCCATTTCACCCAAATTATTATAAGGATAGCTAACATCTCTCTCTCTCTCTCTCTCTCTCTCGCTCTCTCTCTCTGTCTCTCTGTCTCTGTCTCTGTCTCTGTCTCTGTCTCTGTCTCTGTCTCTCTCTCTCTCTCTCTCTCTCTCTCTCTCTTTCTCTCCTAGCTTCTCTCTCTCCTCTCTCTCTTTTTCTCTCTCTCTCTTTTTCTTCCTCCCTCCCCCCACTCTATATACGTGAAATTTAAAGTATAAATGTATACTTTAAAGTCTGCAAACACTTTACAAATATCTCATCTTATCCTCACAATATCCCTGGTCAGGGTCCCCAATTTATCCCCAATTTAAGGATGAAGAATCCAAGGCAGGCAGAAGTTATTGACCTGTCGAGAGTCCTATAGCTATAAAGTGTCTGATTTTGGATTTGTACTCAAGGAAAGTTCTTGATGTCTAATCATAATCTCTCTTGCTGCAATTTAAATTAATTCAACTTTCTTTTGGGTTTTTGAGAAGGTCCTGCCTTTTGCTGGCAATCTCTTTGCTGACCTGTCCCCTCCTCAAGCTCTCTGGTATCTGTTGCTATAGAAGTTGTAGGGAAAAATTACCTTATTGTCCCTTCTCCTTTGGGCTAAATGTTATCTTTAAAGCAAAGGAAGTAATGGAATGGTGATTCCAGTTCAATGGGAGGAAATGGACCTATATTATGGACCTACTACTGAGAAAAAGATGGTCCCTGCTTTGGAGGAAGCTACATTCTACTGGGATCTGCCACATGTGGTTCTGTCAAAATTTTCCAAAATTTCTTACCCACATCATGAAAGAGGATGAATTCATGGGGTATCAAAATGAGACTTGAGTATTCAGTTGCACAAAGAGTCCTTCCAATTTAGACTGCTTGCTATTTATTTCATGAACAGGATCATGGATTCAGACATCTAGAACAAGCCTGTCATTTTACAGATGAGGACTCCAAGACCCCAGGAGGTTAAATGACCCCTCTTCACCCCTTTCCAGTAGAACTCCTGAGGCTCAACTTGGAAGCAGAGCTTATTCTCGAAGCTGTTCCTATTTAAGTGCTCAATTTCAATTATTTAACAAATTCCTCTATCTGAAGAGAATCCCAAAGATACTAAATATCTTTAAAATCTTACATTAAAATCCATTCCCCATTTCAGACTTTCTCTTTTCCATTTCAGCTCCTTCCACATTCACTCTATTGACTGATCTCTGACTGTCTAACCATCCCACCTCTCCCTCTAACTCTTCTGCCCTTCCCATTATCTGCTATTGCCTCCTGTTCCTGCTTGTTGACTTTTCCAAATACCTCTCCTCTGTCAGAATTAACTTATCCAGGGTCCATTCAAATTCTGGTTTCTGGGTGGAAAAACTAGCTAATCCAATAAATTGGCCAATGACAATGGAATAATGGGAGTAAATGAATTAATGTCTTTCTTCTATGACTGGATGGAAAGAATATTGGATTTGGAGTAGAAAATTCTAGGTGGCACAGTGAATGGAGCTCTGGACTCAGTCAGGAAGACTCAAGTTCAAATTTGGTCTCAAATATTTGCTTATTTGTGTGACCCAGAGTGAATCGTCAGTCCTCTGTCTGCCTCAATCTTCTCACCTGCAAAATGAATGTAATAGTAACACCTATATCTTAGGGTTGTTTTGAAGATATAATATGATAGTATTTATGAAGCACTTTGTGAACTTTAAGGTGCAAAAATACTAGATACATACACAGGATATCCCCAAAAGTCTTATAGCAGATTTATGTTTCAATAGATTACATTTACACATTTATACACACATAGACACTCAAACCCATACTCATATGCATATATGTATATGCACATAGGGTGTGTATGTATATATGTATTTATATGGCATAGTGTGTTTTAGATATATATCTGCAATCTAATTTATAGGATAGTTCCATTTATGAACTATATGACCTTGGAGCTCTGTGGACCTCAGTTGCCTCATCTAGAACATGAAATGGTTGGGCTACATGGTTTCTAAAGTCCATTCCAGCTCTAAATTATTCCACCAAGTAATACATCATGGAGTTGTGATTTCATGGGCACAGATGTATGTCTAAGGAGTAAGCTGAATATAATTTACAATTTTAATGAGAGGCCTGAGCAGCAGAAAGGTTAAAGAAGCCAAAAGCCCTATACTATTACTGAGGTTGCTGATCTTGGTTTTCCTTGTTTGACTCTAACCCCAGGAGTGGCCAGATAGGTCTGTTTCTCAGTCAAGATGGGGAAAAATCTGGTGACAGCACAGATACGAGGAGAGACTCGTGCCCTGTGCCTGGGCACAGTCATGGTGGTGTGTTCTGCCATCACCTACTACATCCTGGGGACAACCATGCTGCCCTTATTCCACAAGAGGTACCCAAAAACCCTTTCCCCTACATCATTTCCCTTTTCTACAAACCTATATGCCTTGTAAGCTTTGGATTACCTTTCTCAGCCACTGGAAAAGGAATATTATAAAGTGGGACAATATGGAATCATACTTGTCTAGAAGAAAGGAGCCATCAAACAAATGGACTGATAATGGGCCTTCCCTTTCCACCCCCTCTATACAAATCAAGTGCACTCTAGCACCTCTGACCATTGCTGCTCCCTACTTATTCCACTCTTTCCATAGGTATTTTGGTAGAATTTGATTCTGCTAAAATGAAAGGGGTGAAATATTCTGTATGGGAATCATATTTGTGCTTCTTAGAATCAGAATTAGACATGGAAGGAATTTCAGAGACTATCTAGTCCAACCTCCTCATTTTAAAAATAAGGAAACTGATGCTCAGAGTAGTTAAATAACTTGCTGAAGGCCACTCAGATAGTAACTAGTAAAGTTAGGATTCAAGTCCAAATTCAAATCTTTATGCCATACATACTGTCCCAAAGTTATCCTAGGTACTTCTTTTTGTTTGGTTGGGTTTTTTGAGTCATTGTTAGTTAAATTTTCTTTTTTGGTTACTTCTCATTTTATATTTCTCTTTTTTAAAGAAAAGGGAATTTTTCCTTTAAAAGGGAACTAACTCTCTCTGAAAGTATTAAAATGGAATTATTCTTGCCAGCTGTCCTGGTAGAATATTGTGTTTATAATGATGACTGTTAATTGACCTGGATCATAGTATCTCATATTTGGAAAGGACCTTAGAGGTCATTTTCTCCAACCTTCCACTCTGCAGAAATCCCCTCTACAATATCCCTAAAAGATGCTTGTTCAGTTTATGAAAACTTCTCATGCTACTGCCACATGGAACCACTCTATTGTAGACAACTGTAGCTGTGATATAGTCTTCCATATTGAGCTGAAATCTAACTTCCTCTAATTTTTACCCATTGACCCAGTCATAGATTGTGTCCCCACTTTAGTCTTCTCTCCTGCAAATTATCTCTCAACTGTGCCTCAAATTACATGATGGTTAGATCCATTCACCATCCTGGTCACCTTGACTGGAAGGGATTCCTCTTTGCCTTCTTCTTCTGGCATCCTTTTCAACTCAAGGGCTGAGGAAAGTAAGATCAGGTTGTCTGATGCTTTTTGAGTCAATAATGTATGATCTTTACTCTCTGGGTAATATTGAGTTATTACTCAAGCTCTGGAGGACATTAGAAGTAAATAGTTGTCTCTTCTTTCTTTTGTATTGTTAGTGCTAAGACAGTTTCATCTAAGTCATGAGCCCCAAGATCCTGAATGAAATTAGAATTCTCCTTAAGAGCTCTACTGCACACCAGATTTAACTGGAAATATTAGCTGACATTCAGTCTTCGAGCTTTCCCAGAATGGTGCCCCAAAGTTGTGGTTGATTCTGCTATTAATTAGCTCTGTGATTGTGACTTAGCCATTTTCCCCTATCTGGGTCTCAGTTTTCTAATCTCATCACTCTTGGATGAGATGATCTTGAAAATTCTTTCCCCGTTTTTGATTCCTACTCTCTGCTAAACACCAGTCAATGGATCCTATCTAGCCTCTCTCTCTCTCTCTCTCTCTCTCTCTCTCTCTCTCTCTCTCTCTCTGTCCTATCTCTGTCCATCTCAATTATATATACATGTATATAAGTTTGGATATATGTATGCATATGTATATCCAAACAGGAAAAGGGTATATAGCATAGGTGTCCTTCACAGGCCAAGTCCATCAGGAGATTCTTGGCAAGTCCAGGTTAATTTCTATCAAGCATTGACTAGGGGTGGTTGAGAGAACTAAGGGAAGAAATCCTGGCATGTCGTGGACACAAAAACATGGTACTACTCTCATCTTTGCCTTCTGTACCTATGTTTCTCCCAGTGTATGGACGGAAGTATCTGTTTGTCACCTAATTGAAGCAGATATTAGGGACCACGAGAAGCTGGATGGCAAGAAGGTCCCACAGTACCCGTGTCTGTTGGTCAATGTATCTACCATTGGGAAGCTGACCATTTTGTACCACACAGAGGAGACAAAAGAAAAAAACTCTCAGGTAAAATCAAGAAATACATATAGGGCCATAACACGATAAATGTATCATTTTCCTCCAGAGAAACCAAAGGGGAGCCCAGGAAGTTACTGAGAGAAAATATTTGGAAGGAACTACATAGAAAGTAAATTATTAGGTATCTATTGTAGAGTGGAAAGAATGCTAACTTTGGTGTCAGGGGACTTGAATTCAATGCCTACCCTGTATGAGCCCGAGTAAGTCATTTAACCCTCCTAAATTCCTCATCTGTAAAATGAGAAAGCTGGATGAGATGACTTCCCAATTCTAAATCTATGAGCTGACAAATTCGAGATCTCTCAAGTCATAGAAAATCATCAGAACTGGATATAGAAAGACCTAAATTGAGAACCTATGGATCTGAGTTGTATCTCTTTTTTCCTGTGGCTTTAAAAATAGCCTCAAAACCTACCAGCCAAGGGCATCAAAAGCATTAATGCTAGGTAAGTAGGAGATGTAGCTGATGTCATTCATCATGTATGCTGGGAAGAAATACTGGAAGCATCAGGACAACCAGTCTTCTTCTGGACCTCATGTATTAGATAGCTCTAATCAATTGACTTTGGGGGAGGGATTGAGAAGGAAAAGCAGGTATTGTTTCAGAGTCAATCTGACAATGAAGGTGAGAACGGACTTAGATCTACATGCTTTTTCCTTAATAAGTTATCAGCAATGTGTCAAGCCAAACCTCTGGTCAGCCCTCAAGAGGAAGTGTTTACTGCCTCCAGCTGATCATTGCTCTCCCTCCTCTTCATGCATAGTGGTCAATTATAGCTTTAATAGGAAGTTGCAAATAGGGTGATAAAGCCAGCCCTCACTATTTGCCTCTGTCAGACAGCTGCACATTTGGTCCAGTTCCTTATTCTGCATTCACTAATTTGTGGAATGTGGGAGGCAGAGTGGAGAGAGTTCTCAGGGGCCTGCCAAGAGGGTTCTGCAGCAAAGTGCAGAGGCACAGGAGAAATAGACTTCTCCCTTCCAGGGCCAAGCCCCTCACACGTTCTCCCTGGACATGTGGGCTAGGGATTCCTGAGCCTTGCTATTCTCCCCGTGAATGCTGGAGGTGAAGTTAGGGCTATAGGGAAGAGGATGTCATCTGTTATTGGGATTTTGGCAACTGGATTCAATTGACTCCTCTGGAATTTGGGCTGAGACTTCATTACAATAGGGTGAATGCTAGAAGGATTAGCCCAGGGGAGCTTCAGGTACATGGTTTGACTTCCCTTGGCACTCCTGGGCTCCTATGATTGGTAGATATATGGCATCTGCATAATGCATAAAATCCTTACCACCAGTTCTGTGAGGACAGGATCAATTGCCTTGTAAAGAGATCAGGATAATTGTAGGCAAGGACATATAGGATGCAGGGGCTCTTAACCTTTTTTTCTGTCATAGAATCCTTTGGCAATCTGTTGAAGTCTATAGACACATTTTTAGAAAAAATGTTTTTAAATGCATAAAAGAAAGTTCATAGGATTGTAAAGGAAATGAAATATATTGAATAAAGAAGTTTTTTTCCCATTCAGTTCACAGTCAATTAGAAATCTGCTCATGGAATTTTTGTAAATCTGTAGATTCTAAGGTTAATGGCTCTTGGTAGAATGGCACCCTAGCCCCTTTGCTACAAGAATACAAACTCATCTTGACAGCATTGAGAGAGAAGCAGAGACAGAGACACACATATGGGGGAGGGGGGACAGAGAGAGAGAGAGAGACAGACAGATAGACAGACAGACAGACAGAGACAGAGACAGAGACGGAGACAGAGAGAGAAGAGAGAGAGAGAAGAGAGAGAGACAGAAGAAAGAGAGAGAGAGAGACAGACAGACAGACAGAGACAGAGACAGAAAGAGGGAGAGAAGAGAGACAAAGACAGAGACAGAGACAGAGAGAGAGAGAGAGGAGAAAGAGA